>NW_024366592.1:2150243-2633504 GCF_014805655.1 Passer montanus
GTGTCACTGAGACTTCTGTAACATTTGCACAGCAGATGGATCCCCAGAAATAACACCAGAGAGCAGAGCTTACACTTGATCCAACCAGGCTCTGTTCATCCAAGTGTCCTCTTCCCAGCAGTCCATTGTAGCCATTCACAGACACACACCAAGTCTGTTGCAAGGGAGATGCAATTCCATTTATCCTTTTATGAAAGTTCTCACTGAATTGAAGTCATGCAGCCTGAAGGGCACCGGGAGGGGCCAAAACCCAAGCACTGGATAGTAAATTTACATTTAATATACTTTTGTGAAAGTACAACATTTGTAAAGCGAGGATTTGGCAATGTTAAATGACAAATACTTGGCAAAACAAAGGATTAAGACAAGTGTAAGAGAATTTGAAGTCCTATTCACACAGAGTGTGGTCCAACATTTCAACTGAGATTACTGAGTAAACAAGAACATGGTCATTCTCTATCTGAAGAAGATAACCTTCAGCAGCTACAAGGTAACAAAAAGGTCTGGGGATCAGACTCTAAATTGGAAAATTAAGTTAAGACTGCTCTTAATTCAAGCTGACATACTGAGAGTTATGTTGCTAAATACAGGGTTTCTAAGACTTCATTTGTCTCCTCTTCTGCTACAGGTTCCTGTGTGAGATCCTTAAAATCCCTTGTCCTCCAGTTCCCATCTAACACTCAGAAATGTTCACTGAAAAAAACCCATGTATTTCAGGATCCAGAGCACTACCGATGCCAAACACAGGTGTAACTCTGAACCCAAACACTTCCAATGCTCTGCCAGTGAGGTGCTCTTGGATGTCAGCTCAAGATGAGCAACAGACAGACTGCCAGTGCTGGTGCATAGCTATAATCGCACACAAACAGTTTTTCTGGACATTTCACCAAAGTTTGCTCAAAATACCACCACCCAAAATTGTTCAGGGGCAATAAACAGAAGGGCTGGGTGGGAGACACTGTCTCCTGCCTCAGTGCTTTGCAGGGTGTTGGGTGAGTTTGAAAGAGAAGAATCCAGGAATTCAGGTAAGTAATTAAGCCCATGGCTTTCCCAAAATGCCAAAGGACCAAATGCAGCTCTCAGACATGCACAAGAAATGCATATTTGCTCTCAGCTGAATGGGCTGCAAATGATCACTAATGCACATGCAGGCAGTGGGAAGATTTCACAGCCATATAGATAAGGACTATGGGAACACCAAGATAGCTCTGCTTCAGCATTAAGAGAGTTTCGTGAGTTTGATAAGTCTTGAGTAAAAGCTATGTTTTCAGAGAACAACAAAACTGCTTTGCTGCAGCCTTTATGGCAAATTTAACAGAGGAGCAAGGAGAATATTAGTCCTCAAACTTCATCTTTCTAACTAAAGTAAACATTTAGCTGGATTTGGAAACAAATGTGGCCTCTGCTAATTAGGCTTTTGGAGTCCAGAGAAAGAAAAGTGCTGACATGATGTGTCTGACCACTCCTGTTCCAGGAGGACGGAGATGACTAAGGCCAAGATGCTCAACACCATCTTACACACCCAGAGCACATGCCAGTGATTTTCCTCTTGCAGGACAAACAGAATCCTAAAATAAACCTCAGGCTTCACAGAGGAAAGATGAGTGTTACACAGAATACACACCCTGATTTAAAAATGGGATTCTTCTTTTATAGACATCACTGTGCAAGAGAATACAGTAAGGTCAGAACACACTTCATTTGGGCTTTGCAAAATAAATAAAACACTATCAAGAGATGACTGAGAGAGAAAAATTAAATACATGACAATGGAGAATGTCTCTGTAGCTCATGGGACCTGGAAAGCCAGGAACAACCTGAAAATGACCCCAGAGATTGCAAAGGTTCCACCAGGGCCATGTCAGTGTGTGATGATGGTAGCACACATCACTGAGTCACAAACTGACACATTTGCTGACTCACAAACTCTACTAAATCAAGTATAACAAAAGAAGTACAAACAAACAAACAAAAACCCAAAACAAAACAACCAAAAAAAAAACCCAAACCCCAAACAACAAAAACTCACAGTAAAGAACGAGCCAGGACAGCAAGAGCTGTGATGTTAAAAGGTACTTCTGTAATAACATCACAGCCGAACGAACTGCAGATGGAATCTGGCAAGGCAAAAACCTCCTGTTCAGAAACATGTAATATATTTTTATGCTTAAAGAGGCCTGTGGGCAATTTGGCTTCAGCAAACCAAACAGAAGCCAGAATTTTACATCCTGTACTGTCAAGTGCATTGGTCTCAAGGACACACCTCTAGGACAGGCCTCCACACTTCCAGAAGAATCGTGGGAAGAAAAACAAATGCACATGGATGGCTTCTCCAGGGGCTGTTTTCTCAATTTTTTAAAATACTTAGCACACCATTTAGGAGATATTTCTCAATAATGTTCGGTCTGGAACCAGAATAATCTTTTATTTTTCTGTTCTGTAATAGTGCAACATTTGCCTTGAGGATCCATATCAGGGCCAGATCCTGCTAAAGACAGGTATAAAGCAGATTGAAACTGATCTGAAAGAGCATTTCTCACTGTTGCTTAGTCAAGGTATATGGAAAAGTGATGGATGGAAATTAAAAAAGAAGAAAAAGTTAGCAAAGTCCCTGATCTCCAAGAGAAATGTTGGCTGAGGAAGAGTCTGGATACAAACAGGCATCTTGCAAAAAAACCCCAAACCCTACCAATCCCCCCCAAAAAGTTTGTTTATTAAGCTTTTGGGAGTAGTCCACACCTAATGGTTGATCTGTATATTTTGCTTAATGTGAGCTGGTACATCCTGCTACTAAAGCTGTTTATTTTCCTTTTCTGTTTTATTGTCTTTCACATCCTTTCCATACATTAAGATAACCTCAATTATGACAGGATATGTACTCTAGGATTACTATAGTGGGAGCAGAGGAAAAAAATTGCTTCACAAGTGATGCCAGCAAATGTATGGTATTCAGAAGAAAATAAGCAAGAAATTGACAGAGAAAACTGGGTATTAGTGACTAAGTCAACCATTATTCCTCCTACAATCAAAGAAACACACCAGAGCACCAGGTGGAAAGGGGACAACCACTTTACATCAGTTTCAGTCTCCTGATGCAACACAAAGTGAATTTAGGCAGAGCCAGTACTTGGTTTAGTATTCTTTTACCAAGAGATAAACAGAGACTGAGGAATAAAAAACCCAAAATACCAGCTTCTGCCCTCATTTGAAACTTTGTTCACCATAATTCAGCTTAAAAGGCAAGGAACTACATTGAGCTCAGATGTGAAGCCTGTACTTAAGCCTGGGATGTGCTGCTCATCTCTGGAATTCAATATGCACATCCAAAGCAATTGGAAGAAAAAAAAACAGATGAGCAATCAACTAAACCTTGTAGCTAGTACTTTGCCTCAATAATGGGTTTTGGAGAAGAGAGAAATTGTATTGAAATACTTTGGAGTACAGTGTGATTTTTCTGACAGATTCACAAACTGCTTAAATGCTTTAGAGGAAAAAAAAAAAAAAAAAGCCCACATGGAAAACAGTTTTCCAGTGTGCTTGCTGTTCCCCAAAAAGGTGATTACAGTATTGCACTGCTGGACTCGCAAAAATGTCTCGTTACCACATCCAGTTTGAGTGTCAGAGTGAGACTTCACAGCAGCAGCTGCACACTTGTGAAAAAGAGAAGGAGGAGGGGAGGGAAAGGCAAAAAGGGGGAGTGGGGGAAGCCCTCCCTGTCTGCTCTGCAAAGGATTTGAGCTGCAGAAAAGAGGAACCATGTCAGCAAATGCCAAACCAATGCGATACCTGCCAAACCGCACCTTATCCTCCTCAATCAGCAAAAAATTATCCACTGCCTGATTTCTCTTACCTCACCAATAAAGGGCTGGTTTTTTCCCTTATTAGGACAGTCTCCATGCTGTAAAATTCCGGCTCTAATAAGTGCCTTTAACAATATGTGCTGCACATCAGCACAAAAAGAAAGCAGCTAATAAAAAGTGAAGCACAGAAGGAGAATAAAAGGGCTGAGTCCTAAATTAAAAAGGACAACATCAGCTTAGTTTGGGCTCCAAAATTTGATCATAGATTTTATGAAATGGAGAATTAAGATTGGAATGGATAAATGTATGAAGGCTAACATTATACAGATATATAATTATAAACTTGGCTCTGCAGCCACTTATACATGCAAGCTGCCTTACTGAACTCAGGGAGAATTTTTCACCATATTTAAGAGCTTACACATCAAAAAATATAAATCAAATAGTCAGTACCTGGAAATAGAGCAAGAAAGGGTTTTTCAAATGTTTTGGTGTTTTTTTTACAAAGTAAAATGTGGATAGAGTGAAAAGTTACAGTAAGCTGAGCCTCTATGTTTCAATTATTTCAATGACTGATGGAAGTGTTTTGCTTGGTTGCATTTTTAAGCATTGGATTTAATTTGCTGGACATAACTGACTTCATCTGCTTTATATAGAAATATATACATATATATATGAACTGAGAAGCAAAGAGGGCCTAAAGTAATCACCAGAGAATTTCCTTGAGTTTTTCCTGTTTTACTCTGAATTGGGAACAGGGTGGATGGGGAGGGCAGGTTTGGCAGGAAAGGGGCAGGCAGGGGTATGGAGAAGCAGGATAAAGCCCTACCACCCCCACCCAGCACTGGCTGAACACCTATGCCAACAGTGTGGAGAAGCTATCTGGATTTAAGATCTGCACTAACAATGAATTTTCTGGTTTTGCTGAAGCAGAAGCAAAAACCCTTGTCAGAGTGAAGTGATATGGAAAATGTTCAGGGCTGGTTTTGTTGTTTTCTTTTTTTTTTTTTTTTAATTCAGCCTGGAACAAGAAAGCAGGTCTTTCATGTAAGTTTTTTTTTTTCTTTTTACTTTTCTCTTTGAAATGTAGGTCAATTGGAATCAAAAGATTTTTTAAAAAGCAGAATATTTAATTTACAAAAACTGCAAAGGTGCAACTCAGTAATTTATCTAGACAGTGTAAAAATTCATTAAAAAACAATTTCCTATTCTTTTAATTTACACAAAGCCAATTTCAGAAACCTGACATGAACTCATAACCAGCTCTGCTCTGAACCGTTCTGAAAGAGTTCTGGCCAAACCTCTCCCATATTTCCTAGGTTTTACTAAATTTACCTTTCATCAGAAGCAGTTCTCACAGCTCATTTCAGGCATTTGGATTCACAGCAAGTTCCTGGCTTGAACCAAGGCTTGTACAGGGTAGAGAATTTAGCTCAAAATTTTCACTAAACTCTCCCAAGTCACTTGTTCTCTGACAAAACTTTAGGTGCTTGATGCTCACAGTCTCGACCTAAGACTGGGGTGGATGCTCTAAACTCCACTCCAGCTTTGTGCTCCTGAGAGCTTTTCTTATTTTGAAAACAACGCCTTTCACTGAGGCAAGAAGGCTGCAAACTCTCAGATGTTTCCCTACAGACCTGCCCTTTCTCTGCCACAGAAACTCCCACCCAAAAATGTTTCAGTTCCTCACGTAGATTTGTCCCTGCTGGGGAAGAGCCACTTTCAGAAACTGAGACTGGGATTCTTTGCTTCCAAAACAGAAAAATAATCTCACTATGGGTAAACATCTTTGTATGTCTTGTCTGTAGTTACACCGTGTCCTTCTTGTGTTACCTCAGCAATGTAAAAAGCTTTTACAAAGCAAGGATTCACTGGCAAACAGGAATTAAGAACATGGTCAAAAGAGAAGACCAGAAGAAGGGGAGAGCTTCAAGTGAAAATTAACAGCATCAATTTTTGGAGCAGAAATAACCAGCTAACACAGTGCCGCCAACACCACTGCTATCTGTGGAGTCCTCTTAAACCCCTCTCTTCTCCTAAAATTTAGCTGAAAGCAGTCTTGAACATCCAGACAAGATACAGAAAAGATAACCTACAACACAAAGAAAATGCTGAAAAAACTGAGCTTTCAACAACCAAACCGAAGTTTGAACAGAAGTTATCATTTGCTGGAAGAAAATATTCTACCTGTTGGCAAAGAGAACTTCTGCTTTCTCTAGGAACTTGCACAGTAAACACTTCAGTGTCCAGCACAGCAAGCCAAGCCTATCCCTATACATTTATTAAATAGACTTCATGTTTTCAGGCCAACTGGAATTTCTTGGCTCCACTGAGAGCTTCTGCTTTTAATTTCTAGTGTATCAAATGCTAACAGGATTATATTCAGCTATTTAGCAATTACAAAATTTTCTACAAATACCACAAGTTCACTGAAAGCATAGAAAATATCTTTAAACAACGCAGATGAAATGATCACATAAAGGGGCCATTAGAGGACATTTGCAAGAAGTTAACAATCACATTGTACCTCATTCAAAATAATGCAATAACAGCCTCCTCCTTTTCCCTGGAGAGTCTCCAGAGAGTGAACTTATAAGGATTTTAATACTCCTTTTCTTTTCCCTGCAATCTCCTGAGAAGCCATGAGCGCTTGGAATGATTACGTTATGCCTCAGCCTGGGAAGGGCAGTATTTCATCATGTATTTGTCTGAGCAATGCTTTGAAGAAGCCTTTGTGGGTAATGCTAAAGGTGTCTTCCCTCTTTTGGCCTGAGGTCATGGAGATGTTTGTTACAAGGGAATAAATCAGTTTCCAAGTTCTGGCCACACATTTGATTTCTCTTCGGAGTCCTTGCCAAAGAGAACTTTGCTTTTCTTCCCCAAGCATGCTACTGTGAGTCTTGACAAAAGAAACCCATGTCTGGTTTTCAAGGTGTGTCTGCTTTTGTTAGAAGCTGTTACAGGACTCTCAAGATACAGGAAAACAACACCACAGTAGCAACCCATGCTTCAAGAGAAAAGGATTGTTAAGGTGTGATTTCACTGATTTTAGAGAACTCACTTCACTCTCAAGCTAAGGCTTTGCTCCCAGCTTTTACTCCCCCAACACATCAGATATGCCAAGTATAAAGGCAGCTCCCAGCTGGTTCCCTCTCCTGCCCGAAAGGGACTGGAGGAGAATATCTCCCAGCAAGGATATGGTCCCCAGTATTTTAAACAAAACCACCAGACCCTGACACCTCACTAAACCAGGTCCAGCACAGACTAAAAAGGATCTCAAGGTCACCTCAGAGGTCCAGCCTGCACTCAAGGCCAGGTCCCCACACCAGGCATCACAAGTCAATGTTTTCATCACTTATATAATCACTAAAGTGTCCAAATCTCACCCACTTTGCCCCTTCCCCTCTCTTGTTTTCCCCTTGCACTGAGTGCAGAGAAATTGGTGCTCCCCCACGGCTGCTCCCTGTTCCCATACAGAAGTATGGGAGGGCTGGCTACTGTGGCTTGTGGCTGTATTTCACCACAGAACAACACACAAAAAAATGTCATCTGACATGCTCTTAGTTAATTTTTTTCCCCCAGTTTCTGAAATCACAATGAAGGATTTCAGATTCCTGGAAGGGACTTGTTGGAGGAGCTGAGTTTCAGAAATCCCTTAGCTCCCTCTCCCTCCAAGAGCACAGGATTTCATTCTGGAAACACTAATAAACAGGCTTAGAAATCCCAGTTGCTCTTCAAAACCTCTCCCAAACTTTAAACCAAACCCTTATATAAATCACAGCAATTTAGAAACATAGCAGTGTCCTGTTTCCTACCCATCAACTCCTAAAGCAGACAAACAAAACAGTACAGGACAAGAATAAAGCAGATTATATTACTGGCAATATTACACAGGCTAATTGATTTTCTCCTCTTGCTTTCCCTTCCACATTCAGGGATGAATGTGTCATGAGGACTTTATTTACTCGGTGAATTAAGCAATCTGAGTTATGCGAAAGCTTTCACACTAACTATGAAACTTCTGCAAACTTCCCACCAACAGAACTCCAGTTAGCAGCTGGTTCTCCCAACATATCCTTCTACAACTTAACAATTTGAATTCTGCAATTCAGGTAAGAGAAATGCATGAAACAAAGATTTTGGACAACAGAGCACAACATAGCAAAAAAAGAAGCACAATAACCCAATCTATTGCTTATTCCCCAGTTCAGCCAGCTTTCCCAGCTGTTCTGTTCCCTTTGCCATTTCCACCACCCCAGCACCAAAAGGCTAAATCCATACAGATATAACAAACTGGAAACTCACTTGGAAAGGTTTGACAGGTTCTGCCTGCAGTATGATCTGCTGATCATGTCTGCAGCGGATGAATCAGTGCAAACTGCTGGCAGCTCCAGGGAGCAAATGGACGGATGATCAGGGCGTGGAATGAGATAATAAAAATGCCATTATCCTTTCAGGCATGCGAGACTCATTGGATGCTCTTTCCACCCCACAGGTTAACCATTTGGTTGGTCCTGCAGCTCCTGGAATGACACTCTGTGTTTGCCTGTTGTCAAGCTCATTATCTCTCTTATATCCCACTCCCCTCTGCACTGTGATCATATGATTATTATTTTTTTTACTGTAGTCTCTCTAATAGAGACTCCTCCTCATTTCTGGGCCCCCAGAAACTACAGAAATTCCTGTAGATTCCTCAGCTGCTCAAGCTGCCTGACAAACTCTTGCTTCCCATTCAGCTTTCACAAGAAGGGATTTTTGCTCAGCCTCAGCACTGCACAGAGGTGCCTTTGCAAGCACTTGCTCACAGGAAAGTCACATTCCAGCCTGCTGAGAGGTGAGAGCACCCAGATATAAAAGAATGGTCCAGGAACAGTCCTCCCTTTTGATGGTAAATCACTGCCTAAGCATTTTGCAGGCACTTTCATCCAGTATAACTTGTGAAAGGTCAGGCTGGATCAGACAGCTCAAGACTGAGGGTGACTGCCAAACACAAACAAATCCAAGGAGGTGGGGAGCTGCTGCAAGCTCAACTGCAGTCAAGGTAAAACCATCTTTTGTTTAACAACAGGATTAAAACCAGGGCTGGAGCTGAACCCAGTGTCCTCAGTGCTCTTCCATGTAATCCAGTGAGCAAGGCAGGAAATGGAAATGCAAACAGTGATCTAAATGGAGGCACCATCAGTTACCAATTCCACATGCTTGGCTTTCATACCCCTTCCCCTAAAGCCCAAAAATGTGAGCAAACTGAAACCACTTTCTGTGCAGTCCTGCAGCTCTTCCACTCCAGGTTGTGATCCTGTTACCCCCCATAAATTACCAGAGTGGGTGTGGATGGATCACTACCCAAAGGGAAATCTCTATTGTGAGCTCTCCTGTCTGTGGGAAGGAACATGTGGGTTCAGCAGGTGGCACTCTGACCTTGGAGTGAGCACCCAGGCCACCCTATGAACAGAGCCATGGACAAGGCTGCATGGCCAGGGGAGCATCAATCCTGACCTTTTTTCCTCAGAGCTTTCAAGAATCCAACGGCTGCACTTTTGCTCAGGACACTGATATTAATTTAAGCTCTGCTTAAGTCCCATAGGCAACAACTGGATCTTTTTTAGATGGGTTGAACTCAATGATCTTGAAGGTCCCTTCCAACCCAGTGATTCTGTGAATTCAGCTGGGTGTGGTTCCAGCAGCTCCCTGAATTTACAGCAGTGCACCATTGTCCCCCCTGAAAGAAGCCAAAACATTGTGCCATGTTTGCAACCCTTTTGAAAAGAAGTGGGAGCAGGATCTGAAGCAGATATAGATCCTTACACTTCATAATCTCTTTAATATTTGGAAGCCAAATGTTTCTTGTTTACTTCAGCATCTTAACCAAGAGGGATACCTTCAGTACACTGTTGCCCTGAGGTGAAGATCTTGCATATGGAGCAGGAAGAGGCAAATCACCTCCCAGATAATCTCAAAAATTCACATGGGCATCCAAAGCACAAAAAATGATGGGGCAGGAGACATGTCTCAACCTGCATTCCTTGTATGGCCTGATGCTTCAGAGATCTAGGACACCAAAAACCCTAAGGAAGACACTAGAAAGAGGAAAAAAAACTAGAGCAAACAAATGCTAACCACACTAGAGCACTTGTGAGGTGTCATTCATGCCAATGAACTCAAGGCAAATGGCTCTAGGAGAGTGTAAGGTCATCTATTGCAGCAATGAAAGGAACTACAGGGCCTTTCCTATTTTCTGAACATTAAAAGCAGTAAAATGAGGAGGAGGAAGGAGACATGAGAGCTTTCCAAAAAGGAAATTATTACTGGGAGGTTCCAATGTCTACTCATACTAACAATAAGAATATCCAGAGGTCATCCAGAGAGCCACTTAGTATACTGTTTGTTATTTTTACTTTAACCATTCCTGTAGGCAAGGCAGAGTTTTCAGTGAGCTGATCAAAAAAGCCTGTGAATCTTTTTTTCTTTTGAAATGACAGTGAATTTGGAACCTGAGAGAGGCATATGTCCAGACCATTACTTTCCATATGTAGCTTATTCCTTTCTGTACCTATTTGTCAACTGGGAATTCGCTGTGATGCTCACTGTTCTTCAAATACCTTCATGTTTCTTTAGCTGTTTGGTCCATGTTGAGGCAATTTAAAAACAGGCAACTTACAGAAACACACCTGATTGGTTTCAGAGACAGTGAATAGCTCTCCCTGCACTGCCCCTTCTCTCTGCCACAAGTCTGAAATAAGCAGGCAGACTTGTAGAGAAGTTCGCAGAGCTACTGGCATTTTGCAAGAGAACAAATGTTTTTTATGAAAATCCATTTAATGACATTAACATCTGCTCCTTATTTGAAGAATATTTTTAACTGTTCCCTCCCTGGGAAAATGGAAGATGCCACAGTCTCTTTGATGTTCTCACGGAGTAGACAAACTCTGCTGGTTTTTTTAAGGTCTGTTCTGAAATGCCCCAATGGAGTTCACTGCAGGGATCTCAGTGCATGCATCTACAGGGCAAAAAGCATCTGCATTCACCATCCTAGGAGATTTCATTCTAGGACACTGGCATGTGAGCAGGGAATTTATTTCACAGATGAACAACACTTTGTGTACTAAATCACATGTTGAAGGTAAAGTCTGGCAGCTCATACATAAGCTCTTGGAGTATATCTCTTGAGCACTTACAAAAACAAGACTATGTACTTGGTCATCAAATAATGCTGAGCTGTCTCTTACTATGTATTTTTTTTCCAAGTCAAGCTGTAAATATCTCAAGTAAAGGAGACTCTGCCATTTCCCAGTAGTAAGTTTTCCAAGCTCTTTCAGTATTCAAGACTAAGAATCCAACCTACAGCTATAAGAACTATTCCTCCCTTCATTCTTTAACTCTATCCCATATTTACAACTACTTGGGTGCCTATAAAGAGCAGCAGTGTCAAAAAATTTAACGTGTTCAATGAAACCTGTGAGTACCCAGCTAGGTATATGGATTTATGTATTAAAATACATACTCAAATTGAAATATGTAGGTTTGGGCATCTGCATGTGCAAATCATGGAGACACACACAAGCAGAATTTGCATGTTCACACTGACACATTACCAGGTAGCAAATGCCTGATCAGAAGACAGAACTATTTGCATAGACAGGTTCTGCAGGATTGGGAGCACAAGCCTTGTACACTACAATGCTAGAGCCTGCAGCCCACAATTATAAACACCTCCAAAATACCTAGCTCCAGATAAGGTCTATGTAGAGTCCATGCATGATTCAATCTTATCTGCTGCCTGCTTTGCTGAGACAGGAAGGACTTGGATAGTGCAGGGCAGGAGTCTGGTTCTCAACAGGGAAGATAATTTAATTTTCCCTGACTGTTCTCAGTTTTTGAGGTAATATGCTGCTTTTCACATGGAAAAGTTGCTCACTGCGTCAACAGGGAAGATAATTTAATTTTCCCTGACTGTTCTCAGTTTTTGAGGTAATATTATGCTGCTTTTCACATGGAAAAGTTACTCACTGCATGTATGGCTGTAACAGTAAACAAAACAAACAAACAAGTGTTAACACTTGTTTATAATCATATTCCAAAGAAAAAAATCACTGTAAATTGAAACTTGAATAGAAAAACCTATTTTGCAGCTGTTTGCGTTCTCTATCAGTCACTTTTGGGGAAATGCACAATCCAGAAATAAAGCAGCGTAATATTTCCTGGGTGTGAGAGACCATTTCCACCAAAGCACAGCTTTTGTTTCATGTCATGTTTTCACTGCTTTCAAATAAACATGGAGATCCAAACAACAGTCTCCACATAACCACCAGGATACAGATATTTTTCTGGACCCCAGACAACTGCAATGGAGGAAAGTGCAAGAGGGAAGGAATCACAAAGGCTTTATCACTTCTCCCCATGCCCTGGCACTGCCACAGCTGAGGGACAGACTCTGGTGCCCTCCTGCTCTGAGTAGGAGCCCATTTCTCTCAGCCACCACCAGCAGCAGATGCAAGGGCTGTGGTGAGTCTCCCCACTCAAATCCACACCCATTCTTTTGTGTTTTATGCATTTCAGGGACGCATGGCAGTTCTCACGGCAATAAAAAGCAATCTATTATTTTGGCTTTCAAACTTTACAATTTGCTGTCTCCCATTTTATACCTGAATTATAATAGCCATTAAAAAATTTCAGCTTTATCAGTGGGAAGGATAACACTCAAAGCCCAGACTTGTAGGACTTCTGCTCACAGCCACGTAGGATAATACTTGCAGAGCCCACAAACAGAAAGCTGCCAATAACGTAGATGTAAGTTCTCTTTGCCCCAACTGTTCCTGGCAATAGGTAATTTCAACAACAGGTTTTACATGAGATTATTGTTATTTTTAAAATAATGGAGGCATGATGCAAAGATAACTATTCACTTCAAGCGTGGCCACAAAGCAGAAGGAGCCACAATGCGGTAGGTGTGATACAAACAGATGATAGATGCATCTCCAGGCAAAACAGGCTGTGCCTTGATTTTACTGCTGAGAGGGCATGGGTGGAGGACTCGGCTCCTTAACAGGCAGATCAATAAACAACAGCAAACGCACAGTGTGAAATGTTGGATCTGCTCACCCCTGTGTGCCACCACATGCCAGCAAGAGCATCCAGTGTCTTGCTCCAGTCTGAGCCCAGGCTTTGGGCTTGATCCTTCACTGCTGGGAAAGTTTTATATGAATGTGTGCACACATGCACACAGCTCTGGGAGGAGAAGAGCATTTCCTGCTGGGCCAACTTATGGAGATGTTCCTGTACCTAAAGCTCTCATCTTATGATACTCTGAATTTTACTGGTGAACAACATCCAAGCCCCAGTCAGGATCTCACTTCACAAACAACCCCATAAACTCAGCTAGCAAAAGCCATCCAAACTGCACCAAAGGCAGCAACTGTTCAACACCTTTTGCCACTGGAACAGGTCAGAGGTAGTCAAAATGCAAACTTGACCAGAAACACTCAGTTTGGACCTTTGTTATCCCTGAACTGAAACAGGATCCTCAGATCAGGCCCCTGCTTCATGCAGGTTAATGCTCAGTTATGCCCCTGTGTGACTGGACCAGTCATTTTTAATATCTGGTACTGGGCCTTAGGTGTTTTAGAAGCAGCTTTATTTCACTAGCTGCACAGGGATTACCAGCTAACCGGATGCTCCCAGGAACTTTTGGAGAGCAAACAGTGTCAGTTTATTTAATAACTTTCAAAGCGAAACTAAAATCTTGTCCAAATCATGTCTCTTCTGATTTAATTAAAAGGCACCACACATACTGCACTGCTCTGTTAATCATTAACAAAGTTAATTCAAGACAGAAGATGAGTCTTTTCTTTTCTTTCCTTCAAAAGCCTCCAGCCAGCGGAAAACATTAAAAAAATCCAAAAAAAGACCAGTACAGTATTATTTTTGTTAGAATGGTCAACACTTCAGTATGCTTTTACCCTTTCTTCTGTATTTCTGATTCCTACAGGAATGCATGTTAAAAGAGAGGGGTTGGGTTTTTTTCTCTTGCTTGGCAAAATACCTTTCCTAAATTTTCTAAATATTGCCTGGTATTTGCGTCAATGCGACAGTCATTGGGTTTGACAGGAATCAGATTGCTAAACCCACACAAAAATGCTTTGGAAATTAGGAGCTAGTTATACATTCAATTTCATTCAAATCCACTTTAGCAAACTGGCAGAGGGTGGATCTGAACTGTTTCTGTTACTCCTTCACTTCCATGGTTCACAGCAGAGGTTTCCTCAGCAATCTCCACACCAACTTTGAAACTCACAGCTCCTGCTGTCTGATAAATCTCCTTAGCACTCCCATCCCAACCCATTTTCAGGTTCCAAGATGAGCTAGCAACACATCAAACTTACTCTCCCTATGCAGCAAGCCTTGCCAGCTGCTTCCAGGGAGGAACCAAACAGGGCATTAAATGGTGTTAGAAGTGCAACACTCCATGGACTACTCAAGAAACAGGATATATCTAACACCTATTTTCCCAACAGTTCTCCTTTCTTGAAGAAGACCAAAACATAACCACACACACACACAAAAAAAAGGTTTCTTTACTTTCTTCTCATCCTAGGGAAATATAAACACAAAATCTTCCAGTTTCATCTGTACAATCTAATGGGATTTCCCTCATGAAAGCAGCAAAGGGTAGGGGCTGAACACTTCCACAAGCCCTGTCATATCACATCAGGATGGTGCTCCATCAAGGCTGGATTCTTGCCTCCAGCCATGGCTCATGCCTAACATTTTAGAGGAA
Organism: Passer montanus; assembly: GCF_014805655.1. NCBI lineage: Eukaryota > Metazoa > Chordata > Aves > Passeriformes > Passeridae > Passer > Passer montanus. Next base: position 2,164,818 of record NW_024366592.1, read on the forward strand.
AGCAGTGGGAAAAGGAAAAATTGCAAACCCCACTGCACCTGGCCCATGGAGCAGCGTTCTCCCTGCACAGCAGAATTCCTCTCTGCCCCCTGCAGCCAGGCAGCTGGGGCTCTGCCACATCCAGGCCTTGCTGGCTTTCAAAAGAAGGAAAAAGTGATTTATTGCATGGTTATAGACACAAAAGGGCATCAAGAAATTAAAACTGAATCACCATAGCACTGGACATATTCTCAAGCTGCACCAAGGGGAGTTAGGTTGGACACTGGGAGGAATTTCTTCACAGAAAGGTGATTAGCCCTTTCTGTGATTAGACCATTAGAAAGGTGATCAGCATGCAGGGAGCTGGTGGAGTCACCATCCCTGGAGCTGTGTAAGAAAAGGCTGGATGTGCCTCTCAGTGCCACGGTCTAGTTCACTGTGGTGTGTGGTCATAGGTTGGACTGGATCTCAGAAGTCTTCTCCAAATTAATTGATTCTGTGATAAATGTTCAGTAATTGCATCACAGCATGTGCATCAAGGGCATAATGATCTGAGAGCCTAAATTACTTACATTTAGTGTAATAAAAGAGCCAACTATATTTTTTCTCCATTATTCCTCTGCATACCCAAGTGTTAGTACTTATTTCTGCACTGAAGTACCTGGAAGCTGTTGTAATTTATAAAAACACCATATGAACAATCTAATTTTAGGCACTCCATATCTACTTCCAAGCTTCTGCTGGAAAATGGCACTCTGGCCATACCTTACACCATCAGGGCAGGCCAGGTCTGAGCCAGCTCTCGAGCCCATGGCTTCTTCCCATCTGCAGTGACAGGTGACAGCAGGAGAAGCAGCTGTGAGTGTTCATCTGTGTTTAAGGGAAACTGGAAAATGCTCAATTACTTCCTTCTCACCCTCTCTGGAACCCAGCAGCTTGACCATCTCACAAGGATGAGCATCCCTGTGCATCCCCTGGGTCTCCCATGTCCCTGCACAGTGTTCTTAGGGATTGGAGCTGGCATGAGCACAGACCTTTGCCAAATTTGCACCAGCCTGTAGAGGTTTCTGATGTGCTGCAAGAAAGGGTTTGAACCTCAGCTGTTCTTTTCCTCCTCAAAGAATAGGAATATCCCCTTTGCCACACTAAACATAAAAGAAATCCTTGTCAGCTCTCACTGGCTGGGATGGGTTTGCATTCTCTGCAACGTGCCACTAACCAATATCCTCCAAACTCAGCTCCTCATAGAAACTGAAAAATTTGGAGAAACTGACAATAAGAGAAGTAAGAGAAATGTTGTCCTCCCCAAAACAGTTGGCAGACTTGCCTTCAAGGAGATTTAAATAAAATAGCTATAAAAGAGTCAGTAGCAGTTCAGTATGCAAAGAGAAATCTCAACCACTGGCTACAAAGAAAAATAATTTCCTTTTTCCAATGGCAAACCTCCCCTCCAAGATCTGCCAAAAGCTGCAGCCTAAGTTTTAGAGCTGTGGCTATACTTTCATGCCCTGATGATGTTTTGTGCCCTGAGACATGGCTTCAGAGTGTCACATTTTATGAATAAACCTCATGGGATGGGAAGGATTCCAGGAGCTCCTCCTGCAGGGGCTCTTACAGGATTTGGAGGTTCAGGAGAGATTAAAGCATACGCAATGTTACAAGCATCCTCCCAAAATTAGCCATTATAACAGAAACTTACCCTTCCAATCTAAACAACTTATATCCAGAAAGTGACTTTTCTATCATTCCATAGAACAGGCAACTGAAAACAAACCTGTTCTTAGGGCATCATCTTTGCACCCAGGGAGCTTCTGACATTTCAAGGTTTCCGTGGGAATAATTAGAAATATCTCACTAAAAGGGCCACTAGACATTTTAGTTCAGTAGAGCTCTTCAAAAATATTAAAAACGTGTTTAAAATAAACATTTCAGAAAAGTCTGAAAGAAAGAAAGAAAGAAATTAGAGGCATTTTCAAAAACTTGGCAGGATTTCAAGCACTTCCAATACCCGAGAGCAATTTTTTTTTTCTTTTGGGAAAGTTTTGCAGCTTTTTCCTCAGTGTTCATTTATTTACACCAAAGCTGCTGTGAAATTCTAACCTTAAGACTAAGAAAGGATTTCAGAATACAAAGGAAGTAGAAAAATCCCTTCAGCTCCAAATGCCAAGGTAGAACCAAAAAGCAGTATGGAAGCATTAAACCACTTGTTTAATTCAAATTCATTTTTGTCTGGCAACAGGTAAGCCAACAACTATTGACGTGATGTTCTGTGATTTAACTTAGCTCTTTTTTAATGTTGGAAATACACAGCTGGGAGAAACTGGAGCACTTCCCAGAGGAGGTGCCATCCCTTTGACAGTGGGAAGGGACCAGCAGCAGGTCCTGACTCTCTGAACACCACCATGGACAAAGAGTCCTGAATCACTTGATGCAATTTAGGTTAACATCCACAAAACTTGGGAACTTATGCAAAAACTTCTGGCCTGGACCAATTCTGAACACAAAGATTGATTGATAGTAGATGTTTTGGGAGTGTAAGAAACTCTACAGAAAAGAAACAAGTGTAAATCCTTCACTGGTATTTTATTCCTATCAGCATTATTTAAAATGCATTCTTCTTAAATACAGTCTTTTTCCAAAACCCAACTTTGTCCACACCCTTCCATTTGAATCCCAAACATATTTTTTAAATGTGTACTTGCTAAAAACACAAAACCCAGACTATATACATCTCAAATAACCCAATCAAATTACAGGATGTTTTCTTTCTCCGTTCTTCCTTAGTAGGAATAATATGAATAATAATATTCACTAGACAGAAGACTATTTTTATGTTTACATTTTTATAAATTACAAAAACAAAATAGGGACAATTTTTCAACCATTATAGCCTTTTCTTGTATTTTTTCCTCTAAAATATTCCCTGAAAAAGACTTCTCACCTGTGATAAGATATGACATGCAGAATTTCAGGGGATACAAAAGTCTTTGGAGAAAGTCAAGAGAAATTGATTCAACTGGGAAGATAAGCCCTGATCCTCAGCTGTAACTTAGTTACTCCTGGTGCACAAAACGAGGCTTAAGAGGTTAAATGTGGTTGTGAGAGGAGCACGGTGCCTTTTTGTTTTTAGAAACTCCACATTTAATTGAAAGTGGAGATAAAGAAAATGATCCTTTGATGAACGATGAGCAGGGTCTGGCTTTAGGCATTTTCTTATCAAGATGGACATGTTGAGAACCCACCCACCAACATACCAGAAACCACAGTTGGCAGATGCTATGAGCAAAGGCATTTCCTGCCTTCTGACTTTTAGCTGAGGGCCAGATGCTTCACAATCCTTCCTTAAAAGCACAGCTAAAGGAGTGGGAGTGCAGAGCCTTGCCCAGTCTTGCATGGTGCATAGAAAGGCCAGGCAGCATCCCAGCCATGCACTCGACATCAAACAGGCCATAGTTCCTTCACTGACCCTCAGTTCCCTGTCCTTGTGGGAGGCTGGGCCAAAGGACTGCTTTTCCTACCCCAACACCTCCTAAGTTACCATTTACAATTTGAACCTGATGAATTAAGTAGTAATTAATGTGGTCACCATCCATGTGATGTGCCAAAACACCACAAAGAAGGGAAGAGGAAACGTTATCAAACAGAGGCAAACAGCAGCTGAAGCCTAAAGAAAGAGCTGTGGTTTACTTCAACCTACAGCTTGCTCTACCTACACCACGTCCAACAAGTTCCTTTTGGCTTTCTCTCCTCTTATCTCCAATATATAATAGAATAATTACTTATGTGAAATTCTCCAAAAGCACTCACCTCACCTGGAAGAGAAACAATTCCAAAAGTAGGAGTTAGAACTTTGTAAAAAGGTTTCCCCAACCAAAAATTACCACAGAGATTCTGAAAGTTATAAAAAAATATTCAGCTCCTGACCAAAAAAAAACCAACCAAAACAAGCGTAGGCTGGCAATTTCAAGCCTGTAAATACTGAATAGAGAAGGGTGACTTCCATCCAGAGGTGAAGAACACAAAGCTTATGTGCCATTTGTATGTGCAGCTCTCAGACAGACCAGAAATAATTGTAGTTGTCTGGCTAGAGATACAAGCAACTCTTTTCATGGGCACACACAAGATCCATGCTTACCATGATAACCCCTACTCATAAAATCAATATTATTTTGTGTCAATCCAGCACATGCCATTGGACATGACTGTCTACTAAAACCAAGCACAAAGCAAAGGAGAAAAACCTCTTACAGGGAGAATATACCTTCAGCATGCCAAAACCAGATTGCCAGGGCATCCCTAATTCTGCAGGCTGGGCCTTATGTGTTACAGTCCTTTGCTCCTTGATGAACCCCAATGTATGCAGCATGATGGATTGGAAAAATCAATGATAAGGGAAAAATCACAGTTGCAGACATGGTTCCTCTATCCATTGTCTTCCTGTGGCAATGTCATTTAGGGCACTTCTTTTACACTTACCTCAAATTTTTCCTATTTGACTTTCAGATAGCTGGGACCAGAAAATAATGAATTTTAAACTGTGGCAGAAAGATCTAGAAACCAAACAGGGAACACCTACCAAATTCTTTAACAATACAATTAAACTTCAGGTAAGAAAACTAGGAACTTAGCATGAAATAAAACTGATTTGTTCCCATCTTTTGAATGCATCTAAACACCAAGATTTTGTCTACATATGTTTACAACCAAGCAGAAGATTTAAGGGAACTGCCTGAAATGAAGAGGTCTATCATTAGTTGAGTGTCTTCAGTTGTAGGAATTGTGCTACTGAATCAGGATTAAAGGAGACAGGACCAAGGTCTAAACACTAAGCATAATCTCTGCTACCTTATGCTGCATCACTCCACTTGCTCTCTCACAAGAGGCTTAGAGAGGTCATGCAAATTAAGAAAACATCCATTATTTAAAGTGATTTTAACCATTTCTTGATATTCTGCTTTATCTTTCTTCATTTGTGACCAGATGGCTCACAAGCACAGGTGGGAAGAGAGACTGCTTGACTGAATCAACACAAATGTGCTGTGATTCTTCCCCAAAAGGATAATAGCATTTCCAATGCAAATCTCCACAAAACCACAATAATATCAGATGCTGTGCTTGTTTACATGCTTACTACTACTATATCTGATGAGAGCCCCCTTCAAGAAATCATGACCTAGCAATTAGGAAATGAATAACACATTTCACAAGTTCACACAGAGTATTTGTTTGCACCGCTTGCCAGCTGAATCAATCTGTGACACTAAAAGATTGGGACACAATTTGTCCCAGTGAGTCCCAGAGCTCAAGGGCAGAGTTATTGCCCACTCTGCAGACTCAGAGTGAGGTCTAAGAAAAGGAGCCAGGGTTCCCTGGCTCTTGGCATTTGTGGCAGGAAGAGCAATGATGGCAGCTGCTGCAAAAGGCAGCAGAGGGATGGGCTCATTGTCCACAAATGCTTGCATCATCTCAAATGCATCAGGCAATGGGATGGCTGAGAGCAATCCCAGGTGGATCAAGTTCTTCTGGTTTGGGTGATAGATGTTCTCATCTTCCCAAGTGTTGATTCTTTAACTTTTCTGCCACTGTCAAGGTCAGGAGTGAAGTACTAGAGACAGCATTTCGTATTTGGGCTCAGATGTTTATTATTTCTTATCTGTATCACAGTCCTACAAGTTGTGAGTTCTACAGCATTCTACTAGCAGCCTGCAAAATAGGTAACTATCTTTCTCTACAAGGTCTTTTAAGGATCAATTATCCAATTAAGAAATGACACCTAAATTATTTTTACTTTTAACCCAATAACTAATCCCTCGTGCCCTGCAATGTGGACTTTTCTGTCCAATAACAAAATACCACCCAAATCCATGAAGCACAAGGACCAGCCACTGCCCTAAAACCTCCATCTTGCTTCATATATATTATTATATTCTAAAACCTTAAACTCTAAGTTGTCCACCCTGTGATATTACACATTTCTATTCAAATTTCACACGCATAATCCCAGTGCTATCATTCAGTTTTGGGAGCCTTCTCCATGGCCTCAGGTCCAATGTAATGTAATGCTCTCTTGAGGGTCTGTGCCTCTCAGCACAAAGTTTAAAACTCTCAGCATCCAGGGTTCCAAAATCTCCCCCAAGAGCTAGCCCGAAAACACACACAAAGAATTTTGTTAATTCTGTAACTGATGTCAGATCACCTTGCAGTTAAGAGGTGCTCCAGCCCTTGTCTGTGGGTCTATTTTTGCTTCTTTACACCAAATGTGCTCCTCTATTTATCCAGGGAGCCAGGTGCACCCAGTACACGTGATTGCCACCTCCAAATGATATTCACATTAAAAAACATCACCTGGTGTTTCTTTTTTCGCTTGAAGAAGGATGACAAATGTCCCCAAAGGAAATATGGTGAGTAATGAACCCAAACCTGGGATCAAATTACCCTCTTGTAGTGGCAGAGGACAGAAAATTATGCTTTCCTCTTCCTGCTTTGGCTCTTTTTTTCTTTTTAGCTAAAGTATTAGGCAGGCAAACAGAGCAGGTTATGATGGACAGGCAGATATTATTATTTTATTATTGGTTTTTGGCCACATTTGCCCTATACTGATCTTGGCTCCAGCCATATTATAGCTAAATTAAAAAGAAGGGGGAAAAAAATAGGAAGCAAGAGTTAAACAAAGAGTCTTTAAGTACTAGCAAAACATTTGGATTTGGGCTCTCGTTCATGGCCTTTAAAGACATTATTTTAACAAAAGTTTATGCAGCAGGGGCATTTCTCCTACACATAAAAATTCTTGAAAAACAGGAAAAGGAAATTAATGCTTGCTTCGAAATTAACAACTATTGGCACAGTCTTGGGTCTCTTACTGTGATACTCTATGGTGCCCTTACCTTTGTCCATATTTACAAGACATGTTTATTTTGAAGTTAAGATCTGAACATTTTTACTGATGTCAAACACTTTTCCAAAATTATTTTTAAATTACCACCAAATTACAGGAACACTATAAACAAACCATCCTACTTTCAGAATTAAAGGCAGAATTTCAGGGAATTTGCATTGTCTCACCAAGGCCCTAGGATGACCCAGTCAGGCATCACTTCAACACAGACCAGTTAGCAACATTTTGTTGCTCTGGCAGTGGTTTTCCTCTGTAGCAATTTCCATCTTCTGTCTAGCATGCTGACACCTTGCTGCATTATTGGGAAGGCTCCCCACACCTCAGGTGACCTCTAGCACACCTGTGCACTACCAGAAATCATATGCCCTCCATACTTTCACTAGTGGAATTAAACAGGGCCTGTCTTGATGGAAACATGCTGAGCTGAATAAAACTTGAGTCTAATCCTGTGCAGATTTCCTGCAGAAATGCAAGGGGGCACATCTAAACCATTCAGGCTGCAGCACAGCAAAGCTCTTCAAAACTTCCTTAAATCCTGCTGACAGCAATGAGCATATACAAGTCCAAGTGTTGTAGCCCACACAGATGGATTAGAAGCCACCACATAAATTTTGAAGGCATCCTTATCCAGGGAAAACGTGGCAATGATATTGATATTCTGTGACACACTGCAGTCCAAGGAAGCACACATCTACTTCTGCTGTTAAAGTGCTGGTATTTTTGCAGCAGTCAGAGGCTCAGTCTGGATTAACAGCAGCAATTAAAATCTTTCAGCAGACTGTGCTGAAGGGAGCACCTGCCATGCTGGCAATGGGAGCACAGAGGATTGCAGAGATAACCCCTCGAGCTATTACAGCTCATCCTAAAGAGATAACACTAACCAAGGAAAGGAGCTTCTCCCCATCGAGAGTGGGCACAGAAGAATGTCTGCAGCACAAATTCTTACCACAAGTGTTGTATCAACCATTACCAGGTCCAGCTGCTTTGGAAGATTTTAACAAAAGGTTTGATCAAGCAGCGACTCTGTTTCAGCAGTGCCTATGTGATGCCTCAGGTTTTAGCTTTTCTATTTTTCAGATTCTGTGCTGCTTAAGTGTGTGGGTCTGAGCTCGATATCAGGGGATGGTGAGCTCTCTGCACAGAGCAGGGAGACAAAACAATTCCTGCTCCAGCTGGGCACCAAGGACAAATGATCCCAATCTCAGCCCAGGAGCACAAACCCCGTGGGCTGCAGAGAGAAAAACAAGCAGGATGGGACTGCAGGGGCTGCAGTGGGATTGGACACTGAACTGCAATGTGCACATGGAGCAGAGCTGATCCCAGGGAGAGACCCCGGCAGCGCTCGTGCATTTTGGGACCATTTGGGTTCATCCTGGGTGCAGCCCTGGCTGGGCTCTGGTGCTGCCCGAGGTGGATCCATTGAGGAGATCCTTTTAATCAATCCCTGCTTTATTCTTTAGCTCTGTCCAGCCTCTGTTCTAGGTCAGCTCTCCCAAGGCATCACGTGTGTCTGCTGAAGTCACCTCTGGCAAGGAGCTGTGCTAGACAGCTCCTGACAAAGATCAAGCCAAACTCCATCTCACTGCAGCTTCACTGATGACAGGGCCCCCAGGCAATCACATCCTGTGTTTACTTCATGGAGGGGAGCCCATAAGAACCAAGTGAGTGGACACATCTTTGTTTACAATAAACTTTTCAATACTGAGGGCTCAATTGTATTTTCATATCAGAAGACACTTGAAGAGGAGATCCCTTTGGCAACAAGTTCTTCTTTCAGTGAAATTTGCACCAAATTTCTTGTCCTGACATTCTCTGAAAATTATCACGTGGCCTCATAGTTTTCAAAGAGCAAATGTATCCCCAGACATCCGGGATAGAGGAAAAAGAATATCAGAAATAGACAAATATGAATGAAGAAAATGACACGAGTTTTACAGCTGGTCAGCTTCCCCCTGGGTCACCATTCCTCCACCCACAGTGAAACCACCACATTAAAGCTTTTCCTCTGACATGAACAGTTCCTGTGGGGATGACTGTGAGCTAGAGCTGAGCAGGAAGGACACAGAGGCAGCACAAGGAATAATAACACAAAAGGACTCTGGGAAAACCCTGTATATCTATAAACATGCTGATTTTTAATCATATGACACTTTGGATTCAAAGGCACTTAGTGTGCATACAACAGCAATATCTAAAAATTCTGTAGTTACAAAGTTTTTCTTTCCTTAGTCTCTGGGAGAATAAGCCCAAAGGCTTTTTACTTTTACCTCACAACTAAAAAATTTAGGATACTAAACAGCTCAATGCCATGGGCCTAAAAATGGCGTCATCTTTCATGGATCAAGTCTCATGAATTATGTGTGCAGTAGCAAAATCCTGCAAAAAAAATCTTCCCAGGGCATTTTCATTTCCATGGCCACAGTCCTAATAAGTGAGGTAGATTCTGTTATGATTAGTGTGACCTTGAATATTATATAACTACAGTCTGGGAGAGATTTTATTGTTGAAAAAAGCTTTATGTAGGAAAAAAAAAAAACCAAAACACTAAGCTACTAATGGTCATGACAGAAGGGAGAAATTTGATCTAGTCACATTCTAGACAACAGAGAAAGGAAAAAAATACTGAGATTTAATAAAGCCGCAGTTTCATCAGATAAGAAAGGCAAGGTAACAGTGAAAGAAATCATTTGACTGTTTCCCATAAACTGGGAATGTAAGAAACTTGGAGGTCTGCAGCCAGGTTTTACTGGGCTTGTTACACCTGGCACCCTTGCAAGCTCACTCAGCAAAGCCACCTCTGAGTCAAGGCTGTGGCACATGCAGAAAGCTTCCATTTGGAGCACACCCTGCCACCTTTGGCTTGGGAGTCAAGAGATCACTGTGGCTGCAATCCATCACCTCTCTTCTTGCTGACCTCCAGTGGTTTCTGGCCTTCCTGCTGGAATAACACGGCCAGTACTGACTGCAGCAAGGCACAACTCCAAGTCCTGCTTCCATCTGGTTGTTGCTTTTCCTCCTGGGTTTTGTCTGCACAGGGCAGGAGTTCCCCAAGAGCAGCTGAGCTGACTGCTTATTTCATGTTGTTCTTATCTGTGGGATCTCACCCTGCTGAGATTTTTACCTCAGATGCTTTTACAGGGGGATTTGGCCATAAACCCTGGCAGGGAGGGCACTGAGGGGAGGGGACACCTGACCAAGCCACAGTGGGAATTGTGGCTTCTTGAGAGCCAGTGTGCTAATAAAACCTTCCTATATTTGGTCAAGTTGCCAGTTTTCCTTCACTGTTGGTCAAGACCTTTTTCGGGTAAGATCATGTTCTAAGTTCACCTTTCTGACTGGATCTGTGTTCCTGTACCTGGCTGGGTTTGCCCTGCCCCAGGGTCTTCAGGAATTTAATCTCTGTACCTACACCACGTTTGTTACTTTCCATTATTAAAGTATTTTATTTTCTGGCTAGTTCCATCATTCCCATCCCTTTATCAGCCAGCTCCTCCCAGCTAAGCCCAAGCAAGGGGATCACAGTGGGCTTCAAAGCTCACACTTATCCAGGTGGGTCTTTGATGGTTTTCAGCAGAGAATTCCCAAGACTACAAAAAGCTGCCTGGGGGAGGTCATCAGCTGCCTTTGGGCAGCAGGTCCCAACCTTTTGCTGGTCTGCTCAGTACAGACCAGTTTCCCCAGGGAGGTCTATCTGAGCACTCAGCCTCTCTCCACCCACCAAGCTCCTTCCCCTAACATTTGCATAGCCTGGAAGGTCAGATTTTCTGTTTAGTAGTCATGTTCAATAACTTCTGATCTTCAGGCAAACAACATTACAGATGGGAAATTAAGCCCTGATCTTTGTGATCATGACTTTGCTCACTCAGCAGGCCAAACAGAGGTACAGTCTGCAGTGAAGGGGCTTTTTAAAATTTTCCTGTCCTCGCAATTCATTTTCTTTAACTATTAGTGCAGCAAATGAGCTGTGTGGCCACCAGCCCTTGCCTCCAGCACAGCAGCATTTCAAAGCTGCAGGGTATGAGTGCACATCTACCTACATATTTATGTGGCAAACACAAATTAAATAGTCAAATTAACAGTAACATAAGCTGTCAAAAACACAAATACAGTTCCCATGAAGCCAACATGAGCAGGTAGGTTGCAGGCAAAAAATCCTTATCAACTGTCCAGAGAAAGAGAGGCTTAAAATATCTTCCATCTTCTAAAAAAACACCATCCCCTCATACAGGCTAAAAGATGCTCCAGGACTGCTGGCAGTAGCAAGGAGCTTGGGTGAGGTTCAAGAGCACATAGATTGTCTTTTGTGCAGCCTCATGAGATTAAAAGAGATTGCAAATGCAAATCTCGAGAGGTATTGAAATACCTTTTAAAATCTGACTCTAGGTACAGGACAGACCTCACATATTTTTTGCTGACAAATAATCCTTCATACTGACAATCTAGGTTTCCCTTGTCTAGAAGGGGAATTAACTCCCATTAATTGTTAGGCTTTGCATGTGTCAGTCTCTTTTAAGGATAAAGAGAACTGTGAAAAATAAAAAAGGTCTGACTAGATTTAGATTGCATCACAGGTAAACAGTGAACTTCTCTCAAAGGCTGCACATCAACATATGCCAAATTTTATCTGCTTTCAATCTGGCCCACAGTCTGCACCTCACTTTGAATTTAACACCTATTTGATGATATTGTAGATTGAAATTCTGTATTGGCTTGTGTAAGAACAAGCTTTGTTATGGACCATATTTTTAAGTTGCAAGTCTAGTTCAGCGTAATGCCATTTTTTTTTTTCTGGTCCAGCATTAAGTATTGGTACAAGTAGCAGCCCTCACAAACTTGCCAAAATAAAGTGGAATACTTTCTGTGGGAGTATAAAATAGATTGGCCCCTGTTTTTCTAACAAGCTCATGAGTTCCATGCAGGAGAGAAATAAAGTTCTCATTCATTACCCAATTTACGGGGACAGCCTGGTGAGATATCCCGTTTACATTCTGATAGCCCCATGAAATGAACTGAATTCCCACACAGTCACAAAAGGCCAAAGTTAGCATTTTCCTTTTAAAAAAAAATAATAAACTCAAGTCTGCCTCTGGAGCAGATTGGCTGTAACCTTGAACCTTAAAGGAAATAAGAGGGAGAAAGAGCGAGCCAGGCACACATCATGAGAGGGGGTGGGGAAAAGCTAATGGCACTGGGAATGGAAAATGTGGGCATTAAAAGAATTTCCTACTCTAAACAATGTGCAAAGTTAAAAAAATCTTCTCCTGAGATTATCCTCAGCATAAATATTCACGACAGCTATTTATAGCTGTCTGGTAGCCTCCAACAAAGATTTTTATTCCAACAAAGGAGCTACATACAAATGCAGGACCTGTTTAAAGAGTTATTAAAATGGAAAATAAACCACTCTTGCGTCAGCCAGCCATATTGGTACCCCTTTCCAACTCAGTCTAAACACAGCTTTCCTGCATGCTGACAATGGAGCTTTAAGTACTCAAGGAAAAAACCCCTAGGTACATTTATCATAGGCCAAATACCCATTGCCATAAAGGCTGACACCTGAGCACTACAAGGCGAGGTGCTGAGCTGAAATAAAGAGTGTGCAGATTTCCCAGCCCTGCCTTGACTGCCCAGGAGCTCTCTCACATCAGAATTGCCTGGGGCAGCTCAGGAGGACCCCCACACCCTGGATGTGATCCTGCACCACCTGTGGCAGAGTCATCAACCCAACTCAAGGGAGATGCTTTAAAAATTTATTCTTCCTAATCTGTTCTTCCTCTTTTAAACCTTTTAAGTAGCATTGGTCTGATCACTCCCAGTACTTGCCAGCTCCTTATTGTTTTGGTTGCCTTCAGCCTTGAACAAGGAAAAATAAAATTGCTTGTAGATATATTTTTAAAATCCATGGGAGGCTTCCATGGATTTAGATAACTCATAGTAGTGGATTGCAGCCACTGCTGGTATTGTTTTTTAGGACAAGGTACACCTGTGATCCAAGTGGGGTAAGGGATCCCCACACCTGTACATGATAAAGGACAGGTGTCCCATTAGATGGCTCCAACAGGGTCACAAATGCCCCACCTTAACTCCCCCAAGAAACCGTGTCCTTCCTTTTTGTCTCATGCAAGCAGTAACATCTTGGAGTGTAGAAGTAGGTGAGAGATTTTGCTTTGTTCCTTTCTAGGTCTTCCTACAAATCTCTCAGTACAATCCCCGTGTCTGGGTCACATTTGCCAACAACTCCACAGTCAATCTGATGAGTCGTGACCACAGTTTGTGTTATCTGAAATTGCCTGACTCTATGTTCTGCCATTTCATTGCCAATCAGCTGTGCACACCCTGTGTTAATTAAGACAGCAAGAATTTCAGAGCAGAGGTCCTTCCCTTCACTGCACATGTGTAAGCAACTTTGCAGTACAACTGTGCTCATAAAGTTCAAGCTTTTTTCTTTTTTCTTCTTTTCAGATCTGCTTTGGTTTGGTTTCAGTTTGGCTCCTTCAATTCAAGTTAACATTTGAATTTTTAAAAAAACTTTTAAAAGTCATTATTTGGATTGAGTTGCTGTTCAGGAAAATAGTAACATCTTAAACAAGTTTCAAGGTCACATTTAGCTTAAGTTTTTGATGTTGGTTTCCAATTTGTGACTCCAAATAGTACTGGAAAACACTGATTTGAATTACAGCAAAAGAGGAGTTACTAAGCACAATTTAGGGACACCAGGCTCACAGCTCAGTGAAGGCAAGGCCTCTATCCTTAATGGAGCAATCATCAGAGAATGTTCTCCACCTGGAGAAAACCAGAGCTGCTCATTGTCACCTTGCAAGAAATGGAGAATTTGTCCCCCTCCTCTTCAATTTCATACATGAAAGAGGGTTTGGGGTGAGCATTCCCAGTTTTCAGCACTCTTTCCTAGCTCCCCATCCAGGTTTTCATGAAAAACAAGCCTACAAGCATTTCATCCAGTCTTTGTAATGGAGTCAATCAGAATTTTGCTGACAGCAGGAAGAGCAAATAGGCACCTAGGAGTGCCTGAGTGATAAGATTCTCTTCACTTGCATGCAACTCTCAGTGGAAGCAAAGTCTGTGCAGCAAAATAAGCTGGTTTGAGACATGGAATTTAAATGGCAGTGTAATCTATTACACACAGTGTAGCAACGTAATGAGGAGCCTGTAAACCCCACAAGAGCTCCAGACCGACATCCACATTTCAGTCATACTGTGTGGTTTCAGACACAGCAACAACCATAGCTGGATAGAGCAGAACATTCTGTTCTACCAATGGCAACTCAACAGCATCATCTACATCTGACTCTCATTCTTTCTGCTATCCATATTGTAGCTTTTGGAAGAGGATAACAGCTATTACCCCACAGCCCCCCTCCCTGATTTCGTGGTCAGCAGCTCACTACTCTCAGCATATTTAATTGATAAATAATGGGGAATGAGGCTAGGGAGGAGGAAGTCTAACAAATAGAGTTGGGTTACATAAGAAACCTTTTTTTTCACCCCTAAATATCTTATTATCTGTTCCCAAGATTCACTAAATGCACAGGCTCAGCTGCCACAGACTCTTCTGCCTAAACAAGGCTGCAGGCAGTTCTGTGCCCTTTGAGCCTCAGTCTGCTCTTTGTTAAAAGGTGAAGTGGCATTTGCCCCAGTTTCTGACACAAAGTAGAGCTTGCAAGCACACTGCAGAGTAGGCTGTTCTCTAAGAAAGCTCCCAGCTGTTCTCTGTCTTGGAGAGACAATGTCGTCCTGTGGCTGAGCCATGGTTTCTATTCCCAGGTCTGCCATGCAGTGATTAAAGATGGAGCTTGAGGTAAAATGTGTTATGACGGCCTAAAGCTGTGATGACAGAGGTACATTTACAAGAAACGGGATCATGGTTCTGGTTTAAGAGAAAAAGAGAAGGGGAAAGAAGAAAAGAATGGGGAAGAAGAAGAAGAAGGGGAAAGAAGACCAAAACAGGGAAAAAGTACTATCTGATATGGCCATAGCAGCTGTCCCAGATGATGAATCCAGTTCACAAATGGCAGAAGAGTACCTTCAGTCAAAGGGTCTGGTATTGCTCCTGCCCTAGTTTCTGATTGCTTTCCCAAAGATGCAGCATCATGTTTGTTAGTTTTGGACAGAATAAGTCTCCAGATGTCTCCCACATCCTCCTCTCACACACACACACACTCAGCAATATTCAAGTGCCCTATCTACTGACCATTCAAGATGTGACTCTAAAGCTCACACAGGCATTTGAAAAACCCTTCAGTCTCCTTAAAGAAAACCTGTAGAGGTGAATCTCACAAAATCTAGTGGAAAGGGGTTACAAGGAGGCGTTACTCCTCTCCAGCTTCTGAAAAGGTTTATCAAGAGCACAGCTGCTCCATAAAAGCCCTGCAGCCCATGCACATCACCTCATGGCATCTCGGTGCCAGCCACCCAACAGCCAGCAGGCCCAGCATTATCAGGCCATCCTCCTTATCAGCCTCCCTTGCCAGGAGAAGTCAGCAGCAAGATCTCCCTATCAACATCCAGTGGCAGAGATAAACAATGGCTCCACGTGCAATTTTCTCCACAATAAAACATACACAGAGTCTTTATCAAATGTAACAGAGGTGAGCCAGCCTCCAAAGACCTCAAAACTTCTGGAGAATGATTCCTGAAGTCTATGACCAAGGCTGCTTTTCATGGCTTCTCCTTCTAAAAGTGGCCTGTACCAAAGTACAGGTGCTAAAAGCTGTGGGCCTGGATGATTTGCACATCATTCTCCAAATTCTGCAGCCCGGGGAAGAAGTGCTAAGCAAAGAGGCAAGCAAAAAGCACTACTACATCCCCTCTGATAGGTTTGTGGCTGAGTCCCTCCTCATTCCCCATCTGGAAAGCTAAAGGAACAGAATTACCCTGCTAAAAGGATAATATATATATAGATTTAGTAAAAAATTGAGAAAATGCCAGAAGCTCTGGCTATTATAGAGGTATACAAAGCAGCTTTCATCATGAGAAGCACTACAGTGCTAAAATGAGAAGCAAAAGCATAAAAAATGGCATTACTATTCCCAATAGAAGGAATTACTTTCAGCTACCTTTCAAGCAGTCTGCTCTGGCCAGATTTCTTTATGTTTATGCTTACATCCTTACTTCATCTAATTAAGCACTTAAGCTTTAAAGAGTCTGAGTTCTAACTAGCAAAGAGGTTGTCCTATTAGGAAAGTCTCAATTTTAAACCCATTCTGCAACTCTGTTTGCCCTGTGCTGCACAAGCTCAACTTGAAGGCCCTACAGAAGCAGACCATGAACACAGAAACCCTTTCCTTCTGGAAGGTGACAGTTCACATGAAAACACCTTACTTTCGCAGAAGCGTCTTTCATATCAAAAGTGTTTTACAAACTATAGAGACACACATCTCCAGCAAAATGCAATTACTGGTGGTGGTGTAGAAGGTGGCAGCCTACAAAATCACACACTCCAATGGGACAAGGACACATTTTTAGCTAAGAACACTCCATGTTGCCCATTAAAATGGCACATTCTTTACCTCAGAGGACTGAAGACCCCAACATTTACCATATGCAAGGCAAATAAAGACAGCATCCAGAATATTTTGATTAAAAACAATTGTCTGGAGTACAAACGGTCTAATTTACAACGTGTTGGGTTGCTGCCGGATGTCAAGAGAAAATGAACACATGCTGTAAATTCAGTGCTTGGTAATTAGGAAAATGTGTGTGTTTCCCAAGCCTGCTTCTCTGTAGGTAGGACTAAAGGGCAACATTATGTCATTTCCCTTTGCGCAGGACTCCCTGTTGGCTTCCATAAAGAATTTGGCTTAGAAACTGATGACAGGGTACAGCCCAAGTTGAGGGAAGAACAACCAATAAATAAATGAAGATGGGCTGGTGATGGAAAAGTCATAGCTAGTCACCAAGACATCTTACCAGAATTTCTTCCAGCAGTAGAGTGAGGATGGGACAGATGAATCCTGCTCGCAGTTACACCAATCCCTCAAATCCAGAGTAACTATCAAATATGCACAACCACCAAAAACGGGATTCAGAATGAAATGAGGGCAAACCTTGAAAGAGAATGCAATTTAACATGGAATAGCTTTGAATGTGTGACATGGCCTGTTAAATGGGTCCCCTGAGTTTAACTGGCAGCCAACCCTTTCCTCCTAGATCTACCCTGCTGTAAAACATTTTCATTTCCATTCACTTGATTTCTGAATTCCTCTGTTATCTTCAAGCAAGGACAGGAGTTTAAAAGCTTTCATCAGCTAAATTGTATGTTTTGTGGTCTTTGCTCCACTTCTGTGCATTTATGCCTTTATCTCCTCAAAGCAAGATATTCTATCCAGCAAAACCACACAGCCAACAGACTGAGAAGTCACATTTCCTCCAAAGTCAGCATAACCACAAGCATGCAAGACCTGTGGTGATATCAAAGGCAGTACATCAGGATCTCATTGTAAGTATGATGTGAGCACGATAGGTGAAATCAGGATGGAGCCAGCAAAGCAACAGGGAAACAGATGAAGAAAGTTAGACTTTCAAGATATGAGTCACCAAAACAACACCTTCAAGCACTTCTTTTTACTCAGTGTCAGAGCTGGTGACATAGCTGAAGTCTTTCATTATCTTCATAGTTTATTAGGTACTGTATTAGTCCATCTGATAATAATCAGTAAACTAAAAATTAGATTACAAGCCCATTGGATTTGCCTGAACATTTCAGGTTTGCCTTGAAGATATATTTTCTACATTCAATTTATCTATATCCTCCACTTACATTCAGGCCTGAAAAAACATGATGATATTTTCATTACTTAGTAGGAGGTTTTCTCATATTAATTTAATCACCAATATATTCCTTCTCTTTAGAATATTGAAATGACTCATCCATGCCATCAAAAATTTGGGTGAGAAATGAGAACACAGCCCTGAAGGAACTTAGTCAGTCCTCCAGTCTAAGATGATTACATGCTAATGAGAGAAAAGACTAGCTTGTAGAAGAGAGAAGGGGAAGGGGGGGTGGAATTAAATCTTTTCCTTAAACAAATTCATCTTGTGGCATTCCAGCACAGACGAACCCTCCAGCTATCATAACTCACTGGTTTGAAAAGGTCATTAGCACTCTATCTCATTTTGCTGGGAGAAGGAAGAGCCAAATTCATGGCCATGACATGAAAATTTGCCCTTGCTTTTGCTGTGGGATGACCTGATCCCCTGAAATCCTACAGAGGACATTCTGAGGGACGTTTTTTGTGAAATAACAGCAAAATCCATCCATCATGATCATCACAAACCCATCTATCCTGCAGCCCCAGTAAATGCAGCAATAGCATCAAAGCAAAATACACAGAACTTCCGGCCCTGCTTTTCCCCCTTCTTTCTACACTTCCCTACCCAACAATGTCTTTTTCCTTCTCAGAACAGCCAGGATATGTGGCACCAGACACATGATGCCTGCACTCAAAAAATAAGCTGCAGTGGGAAGCACTTTGTTATCCGTGTCTGACCTTCAGAGGAATACCCCACTGTGCAAGCTGGACCATAAAAGGAATCCATGTGTAGCCAGTGTTTAGAAAATCCATCTCCTTGTCTTTCCCAGCTCTGGGACTGCCTTATTAAGACACTGAAGTAGTGGCTGCTGGAGAATCTCGGGAATGATCC
Organism: Passer montanus; assembly: GCF_014805655.1. Lineage (NCBI taxonomy): Eukaryota > Metazoa > Chordata > Aves > Passeriformes > Passeridae > Passer > Passer montanus. The sequence goes on from NW_024366592.1 coordinate 2,183,353, forward strand.
GAGCAACAGTGCCCAGAACAAGCTTGTCATTTTGTGTAGGCTGAAAATGAACTTGAAAAAGCTCTGAGGACTGCTCAGCTTGGTGATCACAGGTGATCTAGTCAAAGAAACCTATTCTAAGGAAACTATGTCATCCTATTCCTGTGGAAATACTCACCACTTTTTTGGTTTTGTTTTCATTTCTAACCAAATATTTTCTATTTGGGGAAAAAGGGACAAAATACACTGCAGGTTGAGGACTTCATCTTGAGGGATGGCATGATGTGACATGCCAATAAAATGGTATAATCGTCTCATGAGGGAGCACAAGGACAAAAAACCCCTTCTGTACATGGATTATGGAAAGGGCTTTCCAGTCTCTGCTGTGCTCTGGTCCTCTGAGGAGATGATAGCACTGAAAGTGGGAGGCATAGAGGCAGCCTTTTGTGGTGGTTCACATCCCAGCTATAAGCATTTCTGGGAAAACCTGATGGCTAAGTTTTGAGTAACAGTTTTGGAATTCAGGTGAAGATCAATAACAAATTTGTGAGGTTTCCCGCTTGTTGTTTTTCCCTGCTCCCAAAAGGTTCATTTCATTTAAAGCCATTTCTACCATGATATTTCTTTTCTCTTCTGAAAAACACAGATGGAAAAAGTTTTATTCTTTATATTAAGTAAGCATTCTGCTCTGGAGCCAACTTCAGCCCTATATCTTTCTCACCATTGTAATTACAACTCTGCCTTTCAGAAATTCCCAGGATTGATACACTGAGTATCTGATCTTCTCCCTATCACTTGAGGGCTGACAGTGTTATAAATGAAACCAGCTTGCTCCTGTTAACACTGTCTGCTCGTTGGAATTCTGCTCAAAAACAACCTCCCAACCTCAAAAGATATACTTCTCCAAATTAAGCTATTACACATAGGAACCTGTCTGGTGGTAGGAAAATGTGTCTTGTGAACACATAACTGTCTGTGTTCTCAGTGACTTTAGAAGTGCATCACAGCTACAGAGTCCTTGCTTGTGTAGAGAAATACCAGAAAATTACCTCAAACCTGGTTTGAAACCAAGAGCGTTAAACCTGTGCAAACCTCCCAGTGCAGATGTGACTGTGCTCACCCTCCCAAGCTGTTTCACAATAAAACCTGCCTTGAGAGAGGCTCAGCTAACAAGCAGTGAATCAAGTCATGGTGATTTGGTTTCTTTCTACTCTGCGTATTTAATTGACTTTAAAATTTGCCATGATATGTATGCATCAGGTCAAAGAGGTTTCACTAAGAAGGGAGTACTTACTCAATTCAATCAATCTATACACCAAAATGTTGCCTACACCAATATGTGGTCTCAAGCTGGTGGCAGAGGGAAGCAGGAGTATGGAGAAGTAACTTAACCAAACCTGTGAAGAAGCTTTGCTTTTGGGTACCAACTTAGAGCACCTCTGCTGGTCTCAGCACAAGAACCCAGTCCACCTAGAAGATAACCTTTGCTAGAGCAGTCCTTGCTGTCTGCTTCAATTATGTCTGCATTGAAAATGGGTCATAACTCACTTTAAAGGAAACTGAGGCATGTTTTTACAAAAACGTCAGAGAAAAAAACCCCAAAACCAAAAAAAGATAGTCTTGAATAGAAGGCCAGCAAGTTGTGACTATCTAGCAAAGACTCTTAATAAGCAAGTTTATTTGGACCAACCAAAAAGTTTTGACATAAAAAGGAGCAAAACAGCATCTATTTATATTTCCTTAATATCAAGCAATGTGAAGCTAACCTTTAACTGTCACACACACTACCCACTGGTTTATACTTTCCAACAAACAAAAAGAAATGCATCCTGCTTACTTTTCCACTTCCCGTCACCCTCGCTGCTCCCCAGACACCAACACAACTGCTGCTCCTACTCTGTGGCTGTGTCACTGTGTTGAGCTGACCCTTGGGAACTCTGCTGTCACCAGGCTTCTTTCCAAAGGCCTGGCTGCCCACTGACCTTATTTCTGGCCAGGAATTCTTCCTGAGCTGTGTGCTGATTAATTAATTAGCCCAAGATGCCACCTGATGAGTTCCTTCATGCTACGAAAGGCCTTGATCACGCAAGGACAGTCTGCTGGCAAGAGGGATTTTCCTAGTTTAGCACGAGCTAATGAGTAGGCTACGATGAGAGAAATAAAGCCGCGTATAAACATTTATCTTCAGTAATTAAAAACTTATTTAAAGGCACAAAGCCAAAAATGCAGAAGCTAATTGACCAAATGAGATGCTTCTGCAAGTTGAAATCAGTTTGGGGTTTCATTTGCAAATCACATTTTTCCTCTGTGGTTCTTTGAACTGAGCTGTGAAGGGATGGCTTTGCCCGGGCTGCCAGCAATCTGATAGTGTTTACATAACTCTGCTTATTCGTGTGTAAAACTTGTTAGCATTTTACTTCATTTAATCTCTTATCCCTGCAAACCAGTTGGCCCCAGCTTTTTAAGGGGAAATCTCATCCTCTGATTATCTGGTTTAATTTCAGATATTAGATCATAAAGACATTAATAAAATACAAACTCACACTGGGAAGCAGATGCTCCTAGAAATACACTGGCTAAATTTATTTTCATCTCACTCCTTAAAGAGTCTTACAGCTGGGCAATAACTGCAATTTCTCTCACATCTGATAATTTCTATCATTCTGAGCCCAGAATGCCCTGAATAATAGTAACATCATTAAGCAATAAGTTCAACAATGCTCTTGTTCTTTTAGAAGACATTTAAATGTAATAACTAAGAGGTACCATTCCAATTATGCAAATTTGCAGTTTTAAAGGTTGACATTAGTTCTTCTGTCCAGACCCTTGTAATACACAGATACAGCCTACAGAGCATGTTACTGCAGGCAAATATATCAAACATATTTGCCTGAAGAGTATTCTTTAAAATTTTTCCTAAGACTCAGGGATATTCAACCGTCAGCTTCTTCTGTATGGGAACAACACAGTATTCCCTTTGTTTTTCTTTAAACTAAATGACATTTGTTGCTGAGCATCACTATTAAATATAAGGCCTTATTTAGTGAAAAGAAGGGTTAATGTAGATTTTGCAGCCAACTCATTTGTAAGCACATGCATTTGTGTGATGAAGTAAATGTAATCCTATGGCAGGAGAATGCTTTATACAATGAATTAACTCTGCCACTTGTACTGGTTGTGGCTATCAGGCACATGGAAAAGACTAAGCAACTGAGAGCTTAGCTACATACTTATTGTCTAGGAAGAAATGCAGAAATATAGAGATTTCCCTGCCTAAGAGTCTGACAGAAGTAGACCAGAGACCAAGAACATAAACTTTTTTTAACTCTAAGTCAGTTTAGAACAATGCCTTTGGTCTCTGCCATGTGGAGTTAACAGAATTTAAGCTGCATGCCCTGCTGTGGATGGCACAGGAAGCTTGAAGCCTCTGTGCCTTCACAACCTTAGGCCAATGTTCATTAACACAGCCTTTTTGCATTTCAAGTATCTGAAGTCCTTTGTATGAGAAAATTCTGGTGGCAGATATGATTTACACTGTTTGAAGGGGCAGAGATGCAAGAGTGCTGCAGTCTGCCCTGGCTTAACAGATTGCATACTGCCAACTTGCATCTGAGATACTAAATAGATTTAATTTTCAACATAAACATGGCGGGAAAGCCATTGAAACTTATTTGTGCTACATCAGCTACATTTCTCCGCCTCACTATTTTCTTAGTGGAGTACTTATGTTTTGGTCTAATCCTGAAAGTCATGATAAAATTCCATGTTATATTGCTGCTTGCATGGTGCTCTTTTAAGCAGGCATGCTTGTCAGAATTATCAATAATAAGCAAAAAAATCTGTGTCTCCATGCCAGTATTTAAATAAATATTTAAATAAGATCCAGCTCATGAGGGACATCAGTCCAGTTAAGGCTAATAAATTTACAGTAGGAAACAAAGGGCAGGTTTTCCACTGACAGTAGGTAGGTTACCTGATTACAGGATTGGAGAGGACTCTTTTCACCCAATCATTTCCAAAATTCCTTGGTGTTTCAAGAGATGAAAGATGGGGTAATTTGCCAGTTGTTTGGGTGCTAGATTGGAGCTGTCCTCCTAAAATCTTGGCTGGTACAGTACACGTAGCACCCAGATTACAGAGTGATTTTAACATACTATAATCCATAATCTGGATTATCATATGAAATACTAAGGACCTGATTTTGTTGTCTGCTTAGGAATTGCAGTGGGTTCAGCTCAGTGAAGTCTGTGCTCTGTATGTCTAGCTCTCTGGAAGAACAAAGCTGCTTTTATGAAACATTTCTCTTGTATTTTAAAGAAAATGCGACCTGAAAACCACAAAAAAATTAACCACTAAATTCTACCAAGATTTCCATACATTTGCTTATTTCCTCCAGGCCATTTGAAATGCTGCAATAGCAAAGATTTGTTTTGTAGCCACTCTCACTTGCAGTGGAGAAGGTTTTAATGAGCCACTGGGTCATGCTTTTCTGCCTGGGTTAAGAATGAACTCCACAAATTGCACAACAGAGATTCAGTGTGAAGGGCCAAACCCACCTCAACAACCCAAATATGTCCTGTCAGTCCTGGAATTCCAGGCAGCTGTGAAGACAGGTTAACAGCTGGAGCACTCTGCTTCAATTTGTTCTCAACTCTCACGCATCTCTAATCTTATTTATTCAGTGCCTCGATATTTAACTCCTGGGCAGAAGATGTCATGTCTTGGCTCTAGCAAAAAAGTGAGTATTTTACAGAAAGACAAATCCCCAAAATACTTGCTAACTCCTGGGCAGAAGATGTCATGTCTTGGCTCTAGCAAAAAGTGAGTATTCTACAGAAAGACAAATCCCCAAAATATTTGCAACTTCAGGATATATGAAGTTCACGGAGAGATAAAACCACTGTAGGGTTCTTTCTAGTAGCAAAGGAGGCTTGGAATAGACAGGAGCACAGCCCTTAGGAGGACAGAGGCTTAACTAGTGGGGAAATTAAATTCTGAAATACAACATGAACATCGGGAAATGACATGGAACACACATGCAGCCAGAGTATTCTACAGAAAGACAAATCCCCAAAATATTTGCAACTTCAGGATATATGAAGTTCACGGAGAGATAAAACCACTGTAGGGTTCTTTCTAGTAGCAAAAGAGGCTTGGAATAGACAGGAGCACAGCCCTTAGGAGGACAGAGGCTTAACTATTCAATTCTGAAATACAACATGAACATTGGGAAATGACATGGAACACACATGCTTCTCTTATGTTCAAACATGCACTCATTGAAAACTTGTATTAAGAGCATATTCCCCTTTCCTCAACACAAACCTGAATTGAAGCGTAATCTCTGAAAACTCTTCATCAAAACATAGCCAGATGCTTGAGAACAAGAAATGGGCAACTCCTAGTGTTTCAAGGAAAGGGAAACCAGAAAGGAACCATTTTTGTGTAATTCCTAAACTCTGAATTCTGTTTAACATTTCTCCCCTATGTACACCCCATACCAGGGCTAACTCCACTGCAGGAATGAAAAACAGCTTCAGAAGTTATTTGTGATAATTCAACATTGATCTGACATGGACACACACTTACCCTCACTGTCCTGGACAGGAGAAGGACATTTTTTACTTTCTGTGGCTGGCAAAGATGACGCTTCCTTGCTCTCCAGAAGTATTAGGATGCTATAGACACAAATGTGTCCAGGGTTAACCTCTCCAGAAGATAAGAAATGTGCTTCTCATTGTCCTGCAAAGATGTACCCTGCTGGTTTGACCTTCTTAACTTAGTGAATCAGTCCTTTGTGTGCTACCAGAGCTAAACAGGCTCAACAGGAACAGCAAAAAGCATGTGAAATATCTCTGTGGTTCTCTACACAACTTCGTGGATCTGAACTGAAATTGACTTGACTTCTTTTTCAGTTGTACCGAGTTGGGATTAACAATGTGTCTTGTTTTAGCCAAAGTTGCATTAAGCAATTTACTAGCCCAGGAGATTTTCAGCCTCCTGGAGGCTGCTGCCATCCCTGACCTGTAAGATTTTTTTTTTCTAGATAAAAATCTTTAGCCACTGCCTTTACAAATTAATGCTATCAGGAATGATACAGCTTTTTGGCAGTGTTTTTCTCTATGTCCTGCTCACATAACTTTTTAAAGGGTGAATTTAGTAATATCTAATTGATCTGGATAACCCCTTCTCTTTGTCATATTTTCACAACAGGGTAACCAGCTTCTCTCCTTCCCCATGATATGATCTGCAATCCCTTAGGGAAGAGCATGACACAGGGCAAAACTCTGGTTCAGATTGAAAGTTCAGCTTCAGCTAAATGGAGGCCAGCCTGACAGTGAGCCTAAACCTTCCTGAAGTCTGCAGTGGTGATGATGTGGCAAGGGAGCAGATTGGATCAGCTTCCTAGTATAATTTTTTAAAAAAGAAAAACAAACAAATAAAAAGGAGATACAAACACAACAACAGCCACAAATTAGACATGAAAATTCATTGCTGGTACAATGGCAAGTCAGCCACTTGTAAAATTGAGGCTTAAGTGCTAAATAGATTAATCTGAGAAATATTCTTTAGAGAGTTCAAGGGGCTTTTTTGCTCTCAGTTATGCTGAGATCAAGGAATTAGGTCCATTGTCATTACGAGAAGTATTTCACCTCAATTTTTCAGTGCAGCTGCAGCAGACTGAAGTGGACTAGCAAGATACTCAGAAAGCACCACCCCTGCAGACACACACAGACTCTACCCAGCTCCAGGCTGAATTCTTCCAGCATCAGTTACAACATCAAAATGACAAAACACGATGGCTTTGTTATTTTACTGCCTAGGAAGAGGCACAAAGCAGCAGGTGGTATTTGTTTTTTCCCTTGCTGCAAGAAGCCAGTCCCCTGTGCTCCAATTCCACATGTGATTCTTCCTGTCAGCTACGTGCAGCTCACTTCTGTGACAGCCCTGACACTCCAGCACAGAATGCACCCTGGGGCTGGGAAGGCAAAGCCTTCACCCAGCTCCTTCAGGGCTGCCACTGCCTCATGAACCAGCTGGCTAGACTAACTCAGGTAGGGCTTCACCCAAAGGCCACAGAAATCAGTGCAAAGCTTCCCACTGGCTCCAGGCTGGCACCTCAGGGCTTTATAAAACCCAGGCACAGCAGTCCCTCTGCCCCTGGGGAGCAGGACAAAGCCTCAGCTTTGCCATAGAGCAATTAAAGATGTAGCACATCCCATCACCCCAACAGCTGGAGGTTTTCCTTTTTTCCCCATTTTCCCTGACCAGTACAAATCAGATACAGAATGCTGCCAGACAGGCACAAGTTAACACTGCCATACTTTGTCCTGGGTTTTCCAGGCTGTGCCTGAAAAGTCTCCTTCCCCCTTGAGGTACCTGAGCTGCTGGGTCCCCACCAGGCTGAGCACTTGCAATAAATCTGACAGCCTGGGAGAAAGCTGGACAGAGTCCCATATGTCTGCTGTTGGAAACAAGTCCCCTAGACAGGTCTGCAGTGCTGCTCCAAACACATTGATAGGCCTCCAGAGATCCAGACAAATATAAATAGTAAAAAAAATAAATTTAAAAAAAAAAATCTGGCTGGGCAACATTTGTGGGTGAGCACAGTGAGCCTGTGGGGGGAATCTAGAATGTCTGGAGTACCTTGAAATTATAAGAATTTAAAATGTAAAAAACCCCTACTTTTTTTTTTAGTTGGTGTCAGTTTTTGCCTCTGCATGAACTACTAGCCACAGCATGTACCAGGGGTGAAATGCAATATTGGTCTTCGAGAGACAAAGTGAGTCCTCAGGATCAGTCCTAAGCATATGAACCCAGAATGGCAGGGCTACACAGCACAACAAATATTTCCAACAGATTCCTAATGGGAAAAAACCCCAAAACACAAAGCCTAACACCAGACCTCGAGGACTGAACTTACACAGAGCTTCTCCAAAGATTGAATAGCTGGACATCAGTGGCTCCAGCATCACAGACACGTGGGAATCTGACAGCTCGTGAGTCCCCACCACTCCTAACAGAGCCTCAGGCTCTGATGAAGGCATGACAACACCAAGCCACTTGGGCATGTGGTGCAGGAGTCCATGCTGCTACATTTTCACTCCTCAGTCTTTCTTGGGCACAGAATCCAGCTAGAAAAACAGGCTTCCAATGGACGTTTATCCCAGGAAAGGGCAAAATGCTGAGTTACAACACTGCTGATGGGCATGGCTGCTGGCATTTCTGGCTTTTCTGTTCCACTCAAACACTAAACAGTATATGGGAGACCTGGCAAGCATGTTACAGCCTACACAGATATCCATCTCTCCATCTCCCAGCAGAAATGCCTTCAACCAATGCTGGATTCCCCACAGCAAGGCCACAGCCCACTGATGGGAGGGCTGGGGAAACGGCCTCTGCCCAGAACTCATGAAGGAACATTTCCAGCCTCCGTGCTGCGCTTTAGGACTGCACAACCCGCTCCATAAAACACCTGAAAGTGCTCAGAGGCAAGTCTGGCAAGCAGATTCCTGCAGCTTATGACATGTGAACATGTTGTGGTCGTATTATTAAAGGCAAAGATGATCCCCAAATCCCCAAAAATCTGAATTCGCCAAAACCAATGCAGCATCACATATTCATTTGTTAATAACAGCCCCAGTGCTGCTGCCCTTCCCTCTGAGTGAGCCCTGCAATGGGGGCAGATGCTCAGCTCAGCTCCTGCCCCACTTTTCCCTCACTGGGGGAGGATTTGGGAGGTCCCAGCTCCCAGAGCCACATCCCAACTTGAGAATCAGGCTCTGTTATTGTTAAAGCAAACCAAAAATAAAAAGGCCAGACTAAATTATTTTTAAGATCCTGAGATTTTTAAAGCAGTCTTGTGACTTTTAAGGGGTCTGACTCATGGTTCTTGAATGCTTGAAGCTGGCAGCAGAAAAGGGAGTGCAGCAAGATTCAGCGTACAGTAATTTATTGTTGAAAGCCTTCAACTGTGTGGGAAAGGGCATGGAGCACATCTGCAGTGATTAGGGAGAAAAAGGGACAGAGGCTGCCACCAAGATACCCTCCCCCATGAAAGCACCACACTAGACCCCAACAAAGCACCCCAGACATGGAAAAGCCACTTCCCATTAGCAGGATGTGACATGGCACCCTGGATTTCACCTCAGATTTCAGCTTTCATTTTACACATGACGCCCTGGATTTCAGCTCCAGGGATGGCAAGGGCAGAGCCCACTATCCCCAACCCCCAGGGCTGTCCCTGCCTGCCCAAACCAGCCACACCACATGGCTGATGCCCAGGTTACCCCACAGCCTCTGAATCCTCAACAAGAGCCTGGAGGCCTTCAAAAAAAAGTGAAGTGGCATTTTTCTACAGAAACTCCCAAACTACAGCCCCTAACATCCTCCACAGAGGCCCAAGGCCTCTATTCCTAGCAAACTCCAAGGTCTCTTTCCTTTAACAGCTTTGCTCAAAGAAGAAGAAACAAAAATGAAGTCTCTTTTCAGAATTAAGTACATAAATGAGAAAAAAAATGTGCTTAAACCTAGCTTTTATTTTTTTAAATCAGTGCAGCGTTAATAAGCTAAATCAAATCTCTTTATCACTGAAGATATTTCAAAAATAAATGAAGCCTTTCTCCCTGCTTAGACCAGTGTAAATCATGAAATTTCATTAAAGTAAACAAAACTGTACAGGTGTGAAATGGGTTTAGTTAATGAAATGTCATTGCCAGTATTTTCATTATATTTCTTTCATAAATTGACATCATCATACCCACATCAAATTCTGCTCTCATTTCACCAAAGTAAATCTAGGACCACTGACAGCAAATGCTGCTCTTGCTACCCACATAAAGTGACTGTAAATGAGTAAAAAGCAACAGGCAGTACAAACACAACAGCAACTTCCCAGTAATGGCAGACAAGTCACACATGTGCTATACTACATATACCAAGTGTTGACCACCTTTCAATTTATATCTTACAACTTTACCTTTAGTACATATAATACTGATACATAAATATCTGGCAAACGCAATCCCTTCTGCACAGCACTCACACAGCATCTGAGGATGAGCTTTCCTTTCTATGACTTCACATGGCCATATTCCACCACCTTTGCTGTTTACATTTATCCATGTAGCAGAATAACTAGGAGCCAGATATTTACAACAGACTAAGGAAATTAGAAAATACACCCAACAACTTTAGATAAAACTGTTTTTTGGTGCATATTTTTAGCACGAGGAGTCTTTGGAACTTCAGGCAGAAATTCTCATAGCCACTGCTACTCAAAGGCCAGGCACCAGCACCCTTTTCCAGATGCAGTAACTCACCTCTCTGCTTCCAGGCGCATTTCCTCACGCTTTTGCCTCCTGAGCTCTCTGCGGCGTTCAAAGTCATCCATGGTGGGTGTTTAAGTGTTCCAAGCTCTGGGAAGATCCAAATCTAAGAGGGAAATGATCACTTAGATGAGAGTGAAAACACAAGGGATGCATCTAACCAACTGAGTCCATTTAGTTTTGTTTTGCTGTCTTAGCGTAGCTGTAACTATTTTCTTTTTCCATCAAAAAACTCAACTTCCCCAGTATTGTTGAGATAAACAAGATTAATGAAATGTCTTGTAGGATAAACATAGCCCGTGCCTGCGTTGAGTTTCCTAGTTAAAATTAAATCAACATGCTTCAAGTAAGGACTGTATACATCTGCTAGCCACAGACTAGCTATTTGTAACGTCACAGGTCTTTTCCACTAACAAAAGCAACAATTCAGCAGGATTTTTAACTTTCAGCTTCCAATTTTTCACCGCAAGCAATAAAAGCACTGCACAAGAGAGTTCTTATTTTCTTTAGCTGCACAGATAATTAAAGTTCTGCAGAAGTTTGTCCCCGTCCGGCTGTTCCCACCCCCACCTTCAGAAAAGCAGGAAAAAAAAAGCGAAGAGAAAATGAGCGAAGAAAGAAAAAGAAAAGAGAAAAGAGGGGTGAAAAAAGAGAACAAAAAGCGAAACAAGAAAAATAAGCAACTGCTTTTAGATACACTCAGGGGAAGTCAAGCTATGTAGAAAACCTACTCAAAAAACAAAGAGTAGCAATACTTTTTTTGTAGCTGAATCCACGCGTTTTGCCCGTGCCCTACCTTCTTCTTTATGATTTAGTCCATGAAGTATTTTCCCCTTTACAGTTCTTCATATACAAAGCCTTTCCAGCCTCGGTTTATATCCCATCAAGCCGACTATTACAGAATTCCCCTGCAGCCCCCAAACCAAAAATGACTACCAGAAAAGGGAAAGCTGTTCTCTTTTTGTCCCTGCTTTGTTTACAGAGCTGTCAGTGGTTAGTTAAACTCTGCCTGGAATCTGGCATTTAAGGCCTGCTCTAAGATTGCTTCCTGTGCAAGGCTGGAGGCCTCAGCTTCCTCTGCAATCCCAGCCCCGGCGCTGCACTCGCAGCATTTCCACCCCCCACGTCCCCCCCAAAATCCGCGTTTTCCCAGCCCGTCGCTCCGCGGCGAAATCCACCGCGCTAAAACTTCCAAAGGTGGCCCGGGAGCTGCTCACGGCTGGAGGCAAACCAAGCCAAGGTGCATTTGGGCATTATTTGAAGCGCTCTGTTTGCAGATGGAGATCTGTCTGGTGGCTTTATTTATGTTCCCGAGTGCCCTCCCCGTAAAATCACTGGCACCAGAAAAGCCTTGCATGGCTTCGGGGAATTCATGGCTTTTTCTGCCCCCTTTTTTGGATTAAAACACTGCTGAGGGCAGGGGTTTTGTGGAGGTTATTTTATTAGTTGACTTTCCCTGGGGGTATTTTTCTTTTTGATTTGTTCCCAGATTGGGGGATTTAAATTTTTGATGTTGTTGACATGATTTTCCTCGCATTTGTCTGGGGTTGTTTTGCAGAGATTCAAGGGAAAGATTAATTTTGCAAATCTGATAGAGACACTACAATTGCTGCCGCTTACCTTTTTTTAAATTCAGTTAGACCATGCATCTAAAAAACAAGCTGTAAAAAGATTTTTTGCCAATCTTGTGTTTACTCTTAGCACTAGGTACCCCTAGAAGAACCCAAAAAGGCAAATTTTCCATTTTTTCCCAAGAAGTGTTTCCATCTCAGCCCACGTGTGCAGCTAAATCTGGCCCCAGTTTCTTTACTAGAGGACTGTGACTTGTAGGGCTGATGTGGATCCCCCTGGCTGGGAGACAAGGATCAAAGGAGGAATGGCACGCTACAGAACAGGATCAAAGCAGCATGCTGGGTTTCTGTGCAATGACAGTGTCCTCAGGAATCAAAACTTTACCAGGCAGCAGCACTCTGTCTGTGGAGCACAGTCACCATCAGGGATTTAAACAGAGAGTTGGCTCTTAGGAATAGAGTTCACATGCTAGAAACAAGAATCCCAAAGCGTTTTCCTGCTTTGCCTCCCCAAAGCAGACGTGCTTTGATATCTGATTTATGTGCACCTTCATCACCTCCTACCCAGCCAGGCACATCCCTCTCTGCATCTTTCAAGGCACACTCTTTCCTTCTGAGCTGCTCAAGGCTCTGTGCACCAACATTACCCCCATGCCCTCTCATGGTCCTCGGCACCACCTCTCATCTCCAAAAGCTCGAGCTCTTCCTCACTGAGGAAGCCTGAGGAGGATAATAACAACAACCCAGATCTATTTCTGTTCTTCCTCCCCTCTTCTCCTTCCCAGGAGCACTGGGGAGATTGCCCAGCAGTGATAAGGAGTTCCCTGATGCAGCAAATTTTCCCCATCCCCAGGATACTTTTCTGACATGCAATGAAGATCAGATGGATGGATGTCTTGGGAGGATGTCAAGGGTTTATCCCAGGGTAGTGTCTCAAAGGACTGAGGCACAGCCACTGCATGACATTCAGAAAGCTTTAAATCCAAATCTCAAAACTCAGGAATTCACTTGGGAAATGGAGGTCAGGTCAGCAGTTTGACCTTTAGCTAGCAAAGCCATATTAGTGCAAAAAAGGAGTTATCAGCCAGAAGGTTCACTTGAAGAAGTGCTGTTCACTGTCTCCCCAGAAATGACAAGATGTCTTTCACCTCCGAGAACCACTTGACAATAACATCTAAAAATTCTTCCCATTTCCACAAAAACATGCAATATATAACACACATTTTTTATACATGGTATAAAAATCTAAGATTCTCAGAAGACTAAAAAATTGCTTTACTCATTGATGTAGGTATCAATTATTAGAAGTCTTTCCTACGAGCAGTTTTTTTGAGCGTGCACATTCTAATGCTTCTTTTTTAAGATTAAAACTATTCATGAGAAAAAACTTCCTGGGACAAAATGTAACACTCCACCCAGCTCCCCTCCAGGGCCTGCCTTCAAAACCACTTGGGAAAATGTCTCTCTGCATGACCTTCCAAAGTATGCAAAGACATTTCATTTTTCTCCTCTTTGATTGCATATTTATTTTCCTGTAACACTCATTTTGAATAAGTTGGTGTCAAACCAAAAAATGTTCATTTTGTGAAAAGAGGAAAACTATCCCAAGGAAACTGTTTTGAAAGCAATGTTCCATTCAACCTCAAAAAGAAAAATTCCCTAGTTTTACTTTAAATACAAAATTTTGGGGGTTCAAATTAAAATGGAAAATATTTTTATATGTCAATTCATTTTTTTTTCCAAATTATTTCCAGGTATGTTTTTCATCTAATTCACCTAGAAGACACCAATAAATTTTAAAGAAGCATAAAAATATATATATATATTTATTGAATAAATGTGGATGTCTGAAATTATTTGACCAGTTCTATTCCCCTGGCATCCACACCTATGTGCAAATTACTGGAACATGGGCTACTCTTAGAGTGTGAAAAGGTCCAACACTTACCATTTGGTTGTTTCTACTACAAAACAACACCCTCAGCATCTTTTCCGCTTCAACTCCAATTTGCAAGTGGACCAGGACTTATAAAAGTGAGAGACCCTGTGAGCAGTCGTGCATTTTGGGTCCATTTTGGTTCACCTTGGGTGCAGCCCTGGCTGGGCTCTCATGCTGCCCAAGGGGGATCCTTTGGGGAGATCCTTTTAATAAATCCCTGCTTTATTCTTTAACTCCATCCAGCCTCTGTTCCAGGGCAGCCCTCCCAAGGCATCAGCACAAGGCTCTGTGCTGGCCATGCCTGGTGACTGCATCCCACAAGCACATTCCAGCTTACTTCCCTCTTAGTACCACAGCAAATTTCCCAATTTCCTCATTTACCTGAAGGGAAGCAAGGGGATTTGGCCTAAGTTTCTTGGTAGCAAGAGAAATCTGCTGAATTTCCCATCGTATCTCAAGACCTCTACACCCTGTTCCTCAGGTGTGTCCCCCCCGTTTGTGATCTCAACAAGCCTCTCAGGATGGTGAATAAAGTGGGCTACCAGCACAGGCCCCTCCTGCACAATCCCAGTTTTCAGGATCTGGTACAAATTTCAGGGCCCTTCCAAGTCCAGCTACACAAACGTTTCCCATTGCCATGATTTGGCATGAGAGACATTTTGGGAAGGGATGCAAAGTTTTGCATCACTTCCCTAAATGTCTCTCATGCCAAACCATGACACCCATGTGCTTGCAATTAAACATTTGATTTTAAACATCTGACCTGTCCTCACTGCAGGATCAGGTGGTGACAGAAGTCCTAAGTCACTGCTGTCATTGCCCTCTGTATTTTTCTTAATACTACCACCAAAACCATCAAATTTCTCATTCAATTTTGACTTAAACCAAGACTGCATGCAGCTTTGTGACTTGCACCCTATTAATCCAAGTGTCCCATTTTCCCATTTGTGTCCACCTCAGGTGGCTCAAAGCCCTGGTGTCCAAGCATGGACCTTCCAAATGTCAGCAAAGGACTGGTCAGTGAGAAGCATAAAGGATATTTCACATTAGCTGGCTAAATGCCATGACACGTACTGTATCCCTAAGACTACCACTGCCCCTTTCTTTCTACCTCCTCCACCTCAGAAGTGAAAACATAACCTCTTCATTGCCCCTTTTGAAGCTAAAAGCAACTCGGCAAGCAACACTCATTGTCTAAATGTGACTTGTTTAATCTGGCACCCGTGAAATGCAGGTATGACAGGCATTCTACTGCAATATCTGGGAGAATTAGAGTTCCTCAATCTATCTTCAGTCAAAACAAATAAATGTGTTTTTTATTAAAATCTGTCAGAAAACATTTGGAAATTATTTTCATTGCTCCCCTATTAATTCTGCTTTAGAAACATTCAGTGCCACTTAGGTCTTTTAGAAATAAGCATGACTTCATTGAAATCAAAAGGTGGAGTTCAAAGGATTGGTTTCTCCTTTGTCACACCTCATGCATGCTCCTTCTTTAATCCAAAATGTTAGATGTCACTGGAATCATATATTACCAACAGTAAGGCTCCATAAATTCATTTTCAATGTTCCTTTAATGCAAAACCACATCTGCAATTGTTTCTGTAAATTTGGCCAAGCATTCATGTTGACTGCAGAAAATAAACTCTTGTACATATACATATATACACACATACCCACAAACCCCTATCAAGCAGCTTTATTCCTTCCCAAACAGAATAGCTCATTTGGGATTTGAGGCAAAATAAATATACTAAGTCACATGAACACAGTTTCATTCCAATGTAGCTGTTCCTTGTTTCATCTGACCATGCTTCTTAGGGCTTCCAAGGGCAATTCATCAATGGCAAACCAACCTTAGCATAAGAAAATCAAACTTTGGTGTTTTCTCAAAGTCCCTGGCAAACCAACCTTAGCATAAGAAAATCAAACTTATTTGATTTTCAGTTCTTCAAACATTTCACTTACAGTTACCTGAGTATTTCCAAACAACTGACTTTATGAGAAGAAGGCATGAATACAAAGAATTTTAACAAGGAAATCAAACCCCCCACCTAGTAAAATCTCTGGCTTTGGTATGAAGTACATTTTCCGTCTCATCTTCCATAGGAGTGAAAAAAGCTCATATACATTGGTGGGGCATGTGCAAACCTGATTAATAGATTAGTGAACACCTCTGTGGCATCCTGAGCAAAAATCTGCAGTGATTACAGAGAATAGAGATTGCCAGCTGGTGCTTTGCAAGCTACTGGTGGCCCACAGGACCAGGCCATGGTCCAGACCTTCAGCTGCAGTAGGTGCTGAGCAGGTTTCACCAGCCCTGCCTCCAGCACAGGCTACCAAAGTGTACACCACAAATATTCTGGAAGGTTCCAGGCCCTGTGACAGCTCCCACTGCTACAGAGCCCCAGGAAAATATTGACAGGCAGCTTTTTATAGAACTTTGCTCCTGCCAGAGTTCACTCCTTGGGTTGATGCCCTTTCAGGACTACCTAAAAACAGAGGCCAGACAAAATTAAGGGAATAAAAAGCGGTTATATTTACTGAAGGGCCTTCAGGTACATTTTGGGTAGATTAAGACCACCCAGGGGCTACACCCAAAAATGGATGACAGTTCACACATTTTCATACTTTTATAAATTGGGTCCATTTCCATAATCTTCCAGTTACAGCTTCAGTGAAGTAGTGAAGCCATTCACCCCAAGTCTGCTCCCTGCTCTCAACTCACTTTTGTTTACGTTTCTTGGGGGCTGACACAGTGAGGTGTCCTTGATTCCTGAGCCTAGATAGGAATTGTTTTGTATGACCAAAATGGGAGGACAGTAGCTAACACTCTGTATGGCGTTTAGGGCTATACACTAAATAATTGCAGGATTACAAATATATCAAAAATATAAAAGCCAAAATCCTAAGGCATCAGAGCGTGCTGCTAAAAGATCCATGGTCCATTTCTTGTATCCATGATTAATTCAGCACTGGGGCAGGAGCTGCACTGCCCCAGAGGTGCCAGCAAACATTGGTGCTGCTGCAGCAGCAGGAGCTCTCATCTCAGAGCCAGTCATTTGCAGTGGAAAGTCCCCATTTATCTTTACTCCCTTAGGCAGGCTGACTGGCATTTCCACTCCTCCTACTTCCTTCCTCTCCTTTCCTCTACTGCACATGGACTTAAGGGCCAGGCAGAGATTTCTCTTGACATTTGGATTTGCATGTACTGGTCCCACCCCTGATCTCTGTGACATTTGTCTATCATTTCCCATTAGCAGAAGGAGGAAGAAACAAGACATAGCTGGAAGCTGCTGGCACAGCCACTGGTTCTCATGGTAGGAGGATCGACCCTTGACTCTCCCCTCCAAGTGTCCTCTGAATTATTTCAAATATGCTGTCCCCAAAGATCAGAAGGTACTGAAATGTTATTCATATACAAGCTAGAGTCAAAATCTTGGTCCTGTTGGAATCCCTGGCACGCTTCCCAGAGACTTCAATCAGGACTGGATTCCACCCACACAGACCAGAATAATCTCATATGCACAATGAAAGTTCCATGGGCATACTCTGCATGCCAGAAGCTGGTGTAATCTCAGATTTTGCCAGTATAGGCTGCTTCATCCTCTTGTACCTTTGTGCACACACATGCAAATGCAGAATTGCTTTTACTCTTGCAATCCTTGTGGGAAATTAGTTATTTTCACATGTACCATCACCACTGAGGAAACACAGCCTTTTCTGTAGACACAAAGTGCAGTGAAAGCTTCACTGCCTTTTACCAATGTTTAACCATAAGCGAAAATGACCCAGGTAAGGACAATGAGGCAAAACAAAAAGAAATAGAAAGAATTTTGTAGTCCACAAAACTTTGTAAAAGTGCTTCATCCCCAAATGAGCTCTGACTCATGTTCACTTTTTCCTGCAATCAAACACTTGGAAGCAAGCTCAAGGGACATCATCCACTAGTTAACCCTTGCCTTTTATCTGCCTCTACCAGCAAAGATCTTCATTTTGCTAATTAATCACAAGATTAATGCACTTCTTGCCCTGTTAAATGACAATGCCAATTTCCCACCGATTTCTATTAAAAAAACCGCAGAGAATGGAAAAGAGTATCACACAGGCAGAAGCAGCTGCCCAGCTGCGGAGAAGCTTCACCAATACATTTTCTGAATGTATTTGTTTCCAAGCAGGTTTTACAAATGTTTCAGCATTCTATTTACACACTTTCTCTCTATCTCTCAGGTCTTGAATTAAAAGGCTGAGGCAATGCCATTAAAAATAATAAAATGTTTGAGCAAATCCTAAGGTGAGGTTCCAACAGCAATATTCCATCAGCCAGGCTTCAGACTCCACATGTTTTCTGGAACGCGTTTCAAAACAGAAAATCATGATACATTAAGCTACATAGTCAGTCATAAAACAGTAATAGAAAATAATATGAAGATACAATGCAGCCAGCTTACTGTGGCTTCACTTTTGTGTTTTCAACCCTTTTTCTTTTTGTACTAAAACACGCAGCTCTAGGATCAACTCTAATGAGTCTCTGTTGCTTGCTCTATTGAGCCAACACCAAGCAACAATACTAGGTTTTAGACATCATCCCTGCATTTTTAAAGAAAAAAGAAATATGACCAAAAAAACCACAACTGAAGTTCTTTGGTTTGCTTGACGAGTTTTCCCCTAAGAGACACTGAGTATTTTGAATTCAACCAGTTCCTTGGAAGAAATTAATTATAAATTTTCAAGGTGTTGTCAGTTGCTTCTAAACTTCAACTCACCTTCCCTCCCAATATCTTTACACTTACACCAAAAAACACGTGTCACCATGATGTACACACTGCAGCAGAAAGGCCAGTTGTTCCATGGCAGAACATCATGGAAATCTCTGGAATTGCAGCTGGCATGGATCCAGCTGCAGAAATTTCTGCTGGGCTTTTCCAGCTCACACTTCTGGGCATCTTGAAAAATGAGACCCAGATTGTTTCCTGCCAAGTAGGTCTATTAATTTATCTCTAATGAGCAACAATTCCATGTCATTTTGGTTGAAAGTTGAAGCAGGAGGTCAGTCCTGGCTTTAAAGAGGTAAAGCAGCGCAGCACAAACACAAAGCCTTTCAACATGACCATGCAAACAGGATATCACAAAATAGATGTATATCCCTCAAAGTCTACATCATACACCTCCACTACAAGCTGAGTTTAGATGAAAACAAGGAAACAATGTCACCAAAACCAGAAGACCCAACAGCAGTGAGGATTTGGCCTGGCTCAGAGTCAAATAAACAAGACAGGTGAGACCTGGCAGTGTCCTGTGTGCACACAGACACACAAAAATGCTTTGCATTAATGTGACAAAAGAAAGTTGCACTTGAGCACTGCATAATGCAAATTTTCAAATGGCTTAATCTATTTAGGAACAGTGCCTCAAATATCTGTGCGGTCCAGAGGCAAAAAAAACCCAACCAACCAAACCACCCATAAAAAAAATAGCTTGCACCCTTAAGGAGAACAAAGACAACAAAATCCATATTTGAAAATCATAAATAAACAGCCAGATTTTTCAATGCCTACCTGAACCAAATAAAACCTTTATAACTTGTAAATACTGACAAGTGTCACTTCAGATCCTGTTAAAGGTGTCTCTTAAACATAAAAGACAAGTTGCTCCCTAGTTAAATCCTTTCTCTCTTGCTTTTCCACTACTGAAGGTAATTGAAAACAGAAGACATGCATCTTGGTGCAGCCTAGCTTTTCAGGAACAGAAAGTGTAAATGTAATTATGTACATCACACTGCACATCAAGTTTGCTCTCAGTTGCACCCATCTACCTTCACACAAAGCCAATTAAAATCCAAATGCATCAACACTTAGAGTCATATGAAATAAATGAACCTATTAGGTGATACCATTTGCAAGGCACCCATAATAAAATCCACATAGAGATAGCACCAGTTTTCTTAGCCAGGGAGTGCTGCAGAAGACACAAATTCATAATGTGCAAACTTATAATGTTACTTCGAAGAAAATGGTGGCACAAAAATATTATAAAAACACTGCCCAAAGCGAGGTGCTGTACAGGGAATACATGTGATTTCCAAGTCTGAAGACTATGCACATACTTCAAAGAGGGCACACCCAGGGAACAGATCTGAATTTTTACTATCTTTGCTACTGCTTTAAGTCCATATTGTTTTGGTATTTATATTAAAAAGGAGACAGAAATATCCTTGGAGATGACTAAGCAGTTTCTTCATTTCTATTAAGTACCAGAAAGCAGCCTTGCCAATTTATCCATATTTGAGTTTCTACAGCTTAATATAAACTCACTTCCAAGAACTACATAGGTCTTCTTAAAGTATGTGCAGCAAGAAGTCAATGCTGTGCCAGCTGGCAGATTAAACAAGCCATTAAATAGGCTCCTACTGAATTTAAAGGATTGTTTTTCATCTTTTCCCTCTCTTCTCCTCCACATCCAGATGTATTATTTAGGGGATATTTTCCAGTACCGGTAGAAAAAGTCAAAGAAATGCCCTTGGCACATAATGAGTTTTCCCTCCAATGTGGTCTCCTGCTGCACTTGGAATTTATTCCATTACTGTATGGCTTGCAATGGTCCCAAAATATCTCTGACTATGTGAGAAGGTGGGGAAAATGTGTTTGGGGTAGGTATGATTCTTCATTTGAAAGCAGGGACAGTCTGGGGTGATGATTTCACTGGGACCATTGCTGTCCCAGTGTGTCATCCCACATCCCCCTGTGCAGGAGAGCAGTGCTGTTCCCTACACATTTATAGCTCAGAAAGGCACAGTCCACCAGGATCAAGAATAAAGCCACCAGCCTGTCCTTAGGCTGGCAGAGAGGCTCATTTCTCTGCAGTCCCTGCAGCACTTCAGTGATGAGAATTAAAAACCAGCTGTGGTAAAACCCTAGGCCATCATAGAACAGAGATCTTCAGCATTTCATTTTTCTCTCAGAGGTTCAGTCTTCAAGTTGTCTGATGTAGAAGAGGTTTTACAGCAACTTCTGTGAGCCAGAGGGAAGTTTGATAAGAGGATCCATGTTTACCCCTAAAAGAATTTCCTACCAGTGTCATTGGCGTAGAAACCAAGAAAAAAAAGAATAATAACTAAGAGAAACCTGCAACTGTCTATTCCAATAAGTACTTTCTCTTTCCTGACCAATGAGTGAAGCGTAAACTCCTGAGTTTTGTAAGAATGTATAAAAGCATGCATGCTATAATAAAAGAGGGTTTGAAGCCTTCTGAAAATGGGGTGTTGCTTTGTATTGTCTCCATCTTAACTATGACAATCTGAACTTCCTGATCCAGCAGGATTCAGAGGATCAGTGAGTCTAGAACAAACACAGATATTAAACCATCCCTGCTGTCATCTACAAAGAAAGAGGGGGAAAAAAAAGCTAAATAACATTATTTCAGATAAAAATGCCCATATTAAAGTTTTCCAGATAAAACATCCCAGAAGATCCAAGCTGCATCTGCCCCCTGTGGCCATTTCAGGCTGACTGGAACTACAGGCAACTGAAGGAGTAGCAGTGCCAGTCTTACAAAAACTGAAATTTCCAGGCCTCTCTCAGTATTTCAATTCCTGGGTAGTAAAAACAAGCTCAGCCCCATAAACTTGCTACTGAACAAGAAAACCAAGAAGGGCTCAAAACCAAGTACAGGCACACAGGCAGGGGCTGAGATAGCCAGCCCTGGAATTTGCCATGGCTTGGAGCATCTCCTTTCCCAGGGCAAGAAGCCCCTCCAGGCTGGTCCCACAAGGGGAGTGAAGCCCCACAGAACATCCTGGCACATGAAATCTCTTCAGCTTTTGGCTCCAGCAGGGTGTGATTTGCCAGAATTGTTCTGGGGGTCACAAACATTCCCTGCTCCCTTCCTTAGGGGTAGTTTGGTTATTAATTGCAAAAGCTGAAGTGTAAAAACCCGTGTTTTGCATGTATTCTTTGTTTCTAATCCCCAGTATCCGTAAGGGGACTCCCTCTCTTGGCTAGCAGTCGGGATCCATTAGACCTTTTATGATGATTCTTTCTGTTGTGCAGATATATGATGAATCTCAGATGTTTAAATAGCATATAACAGTGCTCCATTGACCTTGCTGAGTACAGTTGGAGGGGAAAAAAGGTAATTTTCCTCAAAGAAATGTTAAAAATGTGTCTCCACTATAGCACAGATGCAGAGGATAAAGAAACTCCAGAGGGATTAAAATATTTTAGATTAATTTGGAAGAAGGCCACATTGTGTAAAGCCTGGTTAGTTTGGGCCTTTCCAATTCCACGCCGTATAAACAAACCCATTTAAACTGCATTTGTTAGAAGGAATGTTTCAGAAAAAAAAAAATCCCCCAAAGCAGTTGTAACTCAAATGACCTCCAGTTCTGTATTCTCTCCTTACTGCCTAAAGAACAAACATATGTACAATATATTCTAGCCAGAGTTTGTGCAGTTGCTGCATGATTCATACTGCTTGAAAATTAAATCATTTAAGTAGAGGGATTCTGGCTCCCTCAAGCAAGGTTTTAAAAGTGAAGCAAGGTTAGTTTTGGAGCCAGCTTCCATGCTTTGAACAAGACCATTGCTTAGAGATTTTTGCTTAGGGCTGGGTGGAAGAAATTAAAAGATGAAAGTAAATTGAAAGCAAGAGATGGAAAGAAAGGGAAAAAGAGGGGGAAAGAAAAGAACCTGTTACATCATACAGATAGATAAGAATGAACCTAATGTTCAGCATGTCACTGACTGGCAGGAGCAAATCCTTAAATGTTTACTCACTTTCAAGGTCAAATTTTGCCTATTTTATTCCCACAGAACAGAGCTTTTGCTCCCTCCAAAGGGGAATATCAGACGCTAAATAACCATAACAAATAAAGATTTGCTGACCCTCACAAATTGAGACACAAATGAACATGAGGGTAGCAGTGCACCAGCCAGAGGGGTAACAAAATGAAACACACTTGAGTCATTTTGCATGATCAGCATCTTCAAAACAGTAGCATCTGTCAGCATCTTGGGGAGGAATATGGCAACTTGAAGCTCAGAACACTACAACTCAATAGTTAGAACTCAAAATGAAGGGGAAAAGTTGTTTTCATTAAAAGGAATGCATTTTCAGATGATAAAAAGATAAAATTAAATTCTGGGATTTGAGGGCTAGCATCCCTGCTCATATCTTACATCATGGCCATAAAACTCCACTGGGATGGTGGCTTCTGCAGCTATCACACAATTTTCTGGCTAAGATGCTACCTGTTTAAGCTCTCCATGTCATTTTTCCTCCTGGCTGTTTCTTCACATTTGTGATTAACACATTTCTCTAGCATCTCACACACATTTTCACTTTGGCTGCTTCTACAGCCAGCCCTGTGCTCCCATACTCAGCCTCCTTGCATGGATGGAAGGGATACATTAAGCTCTCCTTGGAGATACTCCAGGTTTGCAAGGATATAACCATAAGGAGAAAACTGGCTAAGGGGACTCTTACATCAACAAAAAATCAAGACAGAATGTGGAACTCCTTGTGGTTGGGTTTTGTTCTTCAAATGTCATGTATGGACCTTTGTTTGTTGACATACCACACTACACACTCATGAAAACAAGATGTTCTCTTGTCACTTAGACTATCATGGTAAGACATTTTAAATAAATACTTCACATAATTTCAGAAACAGATGTTAGACACTAAAATTGGATGTTTGCAATAGAAATGGCCAAGTCCTATTTAGTAGCGCTTGGAATTTTCTGTTTTATGCTTCATATTATCACCAGCAATGCATGAAAACTCAACAGCTATTACATCCTCAACTTTTCTTTTGAAATGTATTTATCCTTAAAATTTACTCCAAGAAGTTTACAAGTAGAAGTAAATATTTTTCAATACACTTAACTCTGCCCTTTCACTCATGTTCCTGCTGCAATTCTACATACATGTATTTTTTATTTTCTACATCTTCAGTAGGAGGTGGGTTTGTTTGCTCTACCATCTCTCACAGTGGCTAAGAAAGTGTGAAAGATATTCAGCTTACATTTTCCTTCTCTGGGCAGTTCTGGCCTCAATG
The DNA here is from genome assembly GCF_014805655.1 of Passer montanus. Lineage (NCBI taxonomy): Eukaryota > Metazoa > Chordata > Aves > Passeriformes > Passeridae > Passer > Passer montanus. The sequence continues at coordinate 2,207,227 of NW_024366592.1, forward strand.
TTACTCCTGGTTAAGTATTTGTGTACTAATAACATAACTCCATTGTAATATTGCCCCTTCCCTGTCTGATTCAAATGGAGTATACCTGGTACCTGTAGCAATAAATTTTGAAAAATTGCTGGCTTCTAGTCTGGTGGCAGAAGTAAGATCAATTTGATTTCTTCATAAATCCCATTGTTTCTGTTTATGGCCCTGCTACAGCCAAATTTCTGTGGCCTGAGTTAGCCAGGGTCAGTGTGGTGTAAAGGTCAGAGATAAGCAGGGACACAGATGTACAGTGACATCTCAGTTAGTGCTCATTGTTACTTTTTCTAGAGACTACATAGACCTTTTATGGAATAAAATGCCCTGAAAATTCTGGTAAAAAAAAAAAGAGATCAATTAATAAAAACTATTTCAATTAAATTTTATGTTGAGATTTGTAGACTTTCCTCAGGTTTTGCCGTTTGGGATTTTCTTTGTACGTGTAAGGAAAACAGCACTTTGATTATCCTCACTTTTAACACAAGGGAAAAACATGACAGAGATTTGTGTCTCAGTGATAAAACTAGCAAAAATAGAACACTTATGATAACCCAGACTTTGAAAAACATCAGTAAAAAGCCCCCCGAGCTCCATGAACATGTTGCAGGCTGCACATGTCACATAACTACGGACTACGATTTTTTTGCCTGAGGCTCCCACATTTAACAAAGGGAAACACTGCTTTCAACAAAAGATGCTATTCTAGTTATGTGCCCTTTTACCCTGTCAGAGAAACAGCTGGTATCATAAAGTCACAGCTAATTTGTATCATATCTGCACTAACAGTCAGATTTAGTTTGTAGCAAACTTTCAAAGTTGGACTTAATGCCAGTTGATGGATGACAGCTTTTCTTGCCTCCCCCCTTCTCAAAGCATATTTAAACATAAAAAAAAAAGCCCTCCCAATATTCAAAATACAAACAGAGTCTTTAACACATTCACATAACCAAAATACATGTTAAATATAAATCACTTAAATTAGCAAATTTAAAAAATCCTAAAGAAGGGTGAGAACTACTATACCAGCAGTTCTGAAGTTCAGTGACAAATAAAATAGTGTTTTAAGACAGACATGGGTACCAAGTGTAATGGAAAAGAATTTTCTCCTAAAAAGAAGAGCAGAAAAAAAACCTGCCTCAGGTAATCTCTTGAAGTTTGGGGTATCTGTTCTCCAGATTCCAGTCTGCCTGCAGAGACTGTAAGGGTTTTGTCAAGGTCAGCGCTAAACAATTTAGGGAAGACCAATCTCACTTTTTCTTTTAGGGGACCTGTTTCTCATTTAAGCTATTAAATGTCATCTACTTTCATTTTAAGATCCCTGTAGCAGAATGCCTTAACTGTGTAAAGGGACTCGAGTGAAAGTGAGAGTCAGGCCAAAGCCTCAACAGTTCCAAACCCACAGAGCTCACGTGAGAAAAAGCTGCAAAAAAGCCCAGTCTCTTGTTGGAAAACAGGCATGGGGAACTTCCAGAGGCTGGGAGTTCAAGCTCAGTTCATATCAACATCTAACCATGATGGTGTGCTTCTGAGGCTACCCCAGCACAACACCTGAGTACACAACGTGAGCTGGAGACAAGACACTCTCTTAAAATTTCAGCTATTTCTCACTTCCACATTATACAGAAATATTGGGCCAAGACTGGTGCCTATCATGATCTGAAAACATCACCAAACTGTAGGCAAGGAAAGTCTGTGTAATGCTGCACAGTGTAATCATTATCAGGGTTCTGAACAATTGGCCCCATTTATCAGAGGGAGATTGGTGTGCTCTGTGAAGTTACACACACCAAGCCAACAATGGCCCTGGGAAGTTCCAAGCAGCAGCAACAGAAATGCAGTTTTAAAATGACAAAGTGACAGGAGAGCTTATTGTGATGGAGCTGAGAAAGAGCAGTTGTCAATGAAGACTGAAGAACCCCAGCTCCCAGTCTATCTTTCCCTCAGCACAAGCAGTGCCTGGCTTAGAAGAGAAATGTTGCACAGAGAACCAAGACACAGCTTCTGCTGTGCCCAAGCTGTGCTTGTCACTGCTCCCTGATGGACTCCCAGCCAGTGAGCAGAGCCAAAGTGCAGCATGCTCCTGCCACCTCCTCTCCAGCGAGCTGGATCTGCTCCCTGCCTACTGAGAAGGTGCAAATAATCAACTCCACTGCCTTCACTCTGAGCACAGCAGTGATTCTGCCCTTGCATATGATCTTTCTGCTTGTTCAGATTTTTTTTAGTATTTTTTGTTTTCAAATATTTCTAAACAGTGTGTCCATTTTACAATTCCTAGGTGCTGTAATTTCTGGAAAATAAAAAAATAATGTTCTCCATCCAAAACTTGGGATGAGTCACAACAGGTTTACTTGTTTCGGTTCACCCTTAAATGAAGAATAACTTTCTATATCTAGATGATGCTCTGGCTTTGTTTACAGCCACTCCAAACAGTTGTAACACCTCCTCAGCAACCCAAAACCCACCAGGCTTTCAACTCTCACAAAAGAGCTTTTCCCAAAAAGTGCCCCAGCTGTACTCAGAGGTCACTTGAGGTCCCAGAAATTACAGGGAAACTTGGGCAAGATTGACTTCTGCCCCTCCTTTTCCAAGTATCAGAGAGGATGGATGAGAGAAGGAAGACCCTATGTTCATCTAATTTACCTCACAAAGCCATAGAAAATATCTTCAGAGGCTCTACAGAAATGCTTTCCTCCTAAATGATTATTTAGGAGAAAAGCTGACCAAACCCATTCTTACACAATGTTTCCTAATGGCAAACATCTTTCAACAAAACAAACATTTCCAAGGAAAAATAAAAAGCAATCATCCCTATCCAGTGACTCTGAACCTTAACCTTTGAGAGTAGCACTTATTCTTGAAAGTAATTAATACAAGCACGTCAGATTTCCTTCCAAAGTCAGGTTTGACTGTATTGCAGAACTAACTTAACAGGACTCCAACTGCTGAGGTATCAGAAACACTCTGGAGGGCAGTCACTGCTCTCTTTGAATATCCAATCCTTAGCACAGGGGAAAAGAACTTGCATTTATGACCCCACTTGCTTTTGGGCAGTATGGCCTCCTTTGCCTGGATTCATATTTTCAGGAATTTAAATACCTCATAAACACACTACTTGTGGAAGCACGTGGGAACTTAAAGCTAGACATCTCATGGGAAGAAGTGTTCCATGGGAAATTCCAGAACATTTTGGCTGGTTCTGAATCAGAAAGAAATCCTAATTTCGAAACATCAGCATTTCCTACAACTGGAAATACCAGATTGCATCTGGCTTCAGTTTTATACATTCCCCCCACCGAAGGCTTGAAAGTAACACAGAACTGCAAAACAACAGCCAGGGTAGAGAACAGCCTGCAACCATTATCAGCCCATCCAGCACTTGCACAAACCTCCTCAGAAGTGTAGACAAAGTTTAAATTTGCTTCCCCAAGGATGATGACAAAAGCAGCTGAGATGGGCTGGGACCCAGCAGTCCTGATGGGGAGGGAAGGCTGCTGGAGATGAAAGGCAATGCAAGCAGTGCCCAGCTTTCTGCTCTGTGTGTTTCTCCTCCTCCACACTGCTTTGCCAAAAAAAGAGGGGCAGAGGTACAGAGGACACCCAGGCACAAAAACTGGTCCCCCACCAGTGACCAGCAGCTCCTTATACCCTGAATTACTGAAGATGATGGTATTTAAGGGAGCTGACTCAATGCTGGGGCAATATTTCTGACCCATCATTCTGCTGTCACAGGCACTGCCTTAAACTTTAGAGCCAGTCCTCAGTTTGTCTGCAGTCTGGAATTTCCGTATATTGAGGGGCTAAAGTTTACACACATTATAAACACTTCCTTTAAATGGTTTGTGAGCCCTCACTTGTTCTGGCAGTGAAAGAACAATGTTTGTAAAAAAATGTCTAAGTGTTCCATGTTGTAAATAGTCAGTAAACACAGTTACTTGGTCTCTCACATACTTCTCAGAGCCTGCTTGCTCTAAAAAGAAGACACAACAGGATAGCAGCACTCCAGTATATGGTCATAACACAAATAAATATGATTTAAGACTCCCACTGCAAAAAAACCTGCTAAAATTAAGTGGAGAAACAGAACTTTTAAAAGAATGGCCATACACTGACAAAATGATTACTGTAAAATACAACGATTTTTGAGTTGAAGGTAAATTTCCATGTGAAATGCCTTAAATCCACTATAAATTCTGAACAAAGTAATCAGTGGTGTCAGTGACACCAGAGGGACAGGAGCCAAGGGTCTGCTGCAGGGATCTCCACTGATTTTCCCAGGAATTTGGACCAGTCTCCAAAGAAATAAGAAAACACACAAGGAAAAAAAAAGCCTCAAATAAAACCCCCAGCTTCTGAATACCACAGGAAAGGAAGTCTGAGGTAACTTCTTTGATCATACTCACAGGAAGGCAATCAGAGGAAATATTCTGAGCTTTTCAGTAACAAACCAGCTGCTTGATGAATCAAAATGACGACTCCAGAAAAACGAGGTGAACTCTACACAAAAATAGAAAGAAAAAAAAAAATAACCTTATTTAGCAAAGGCATAATTACTCTGCATTCTTGATTTTTCTTTGTTAAAGTCTTTAATGACACTCCTAGAAAGCCAGGGGTTTTTTAGGTATGAAGGAAAACTTTTAAAGTTTTAAGACATCAAGAAACACTGTCAAAAGCTCTAGAAATTAGAATTTAACAAAGGAGATTTTGATCTCCCAAGATCTCTTAACCAAGTCAGTCACTAAAACATCTTTAAGAAGTGAAGCTGACTCTTGTTGTTAGAACAAGATGAAACCTACTGTCTGACCAGCAGTAAATTTTTTCAGCAAAACCAGGTTTCCAGCACACCCCCCTAAGGATACAGGATATTCCCTGCAGTATAAAACATGTTCAAAAAGTACTCTGCAAAAGCAGATAAACAGTAAGATGACAGTCTGTAGATGGTACAAAACTATTCAGTTCAATCAAACTTAAAAGTCAGTATTACAAACTGGGGAAAGTTCATAGCAATGAATTTCTACAGGCACAATTCACGAATTCATTTTTCAGAAGTACAGGAGGGAAAAAGAAAACCCTGAGATTATTATTCAAACAACAATCAACTCTAAACGAGCCAATGCCACTCAAAACTTCTTGGAGGGTGAGGAGGAGCCCTCTGAGAATATTAGGTGGCTCATTGAAAGGGTTGCCATGCATTGGAATGGACTTTCCACCCTGCACAATCTCTGGGTGACCTGGTGTAAACCCACCATGGGCACCAGGAAATGCAGGAAGAACAAGTTTCACTGAACTGGGGTATTTTTCCCTCTGCATTCAGCTACTTCTTTGGTAGTATACAAACACACCAGAGTAAAAATAAAAACTGCAAGCTTTCTTCTGAGAGCCTCTAGTGGTCTGTTCTCTTTAGAACCAAGGACCTTCATGTTGAACATCTGCTGCCAGCAGAGGAAACGGATTATTTAAAAATCAACCTATTTCCAGTCATTTTAAGGTAATAGCGTGGGGTTGGTACTTGCATTCATTTCTGGTTATTCACTGGAAACTCAGACTTTTGAGGACTCAATACAAATGACTGTTCTGTAATTCCAACAGCAATTTTACAGTCGGGTCTCTAGGTTTTAAGACACCTGTCACTGACTCACATAACTGCAAATACTGGGGTGGCCAAAGGCAGGAATTTGATCCAATGTATTAGGAGTTTCAGTACTAAATTCAAGGGATCTCAGCCACAATTTTGTGCTGAGCATTACTGTGCACATATCTAAGAAAAAAGAAAAATGTAAGAAAACAACCCTGATTATCAGGGTATGAAAAGAAAAACCAAGAACTTTAAATCTTCTTCCTCTCTCTGGTTACACCTGCTAACAGCAAGAGCAGACCAGGCTCGATCAGTCCAGAGCTTCAATCATGAATAACAAAGCCCTTCCAGGTCACTGAATTAATTCCAACTTTTCCACTAAATTGAAAACCTTACTTTGCTCATTTCTATGGCTTAGTTGTGCCCCATTTGACTCTCAGCAGGAATAACTTCAAGACATTCAGATCATGCTTTTGGAGTGTCCTGAGTCCAAAAACACTTTCCTGCTTCAGACCATTTGTTCTCTTTCAATCTCTTCAAGATTTCTAAAATGGAGACAACCCCCAAAAATATTTTTATTTTCTTTCCCACAGTCATGAAGACCTTTTCTGCTGCTCTCCTTATATTCGCTCTCTTCTAAACCAACACTTTTCTGAATCAAGTTCAACATAACTTGTGATATCAATAAAATGACTGAAATATTCTCTCACAGTGCTTGCCTTCCAAAAGAGGTTCTCTCTCACCACAATTCCATTGTAAGTTTACTATGAAGAGTTACAAACAATTTAACAAACAGGTAATTTCTATACAACTTAAGCATAAAGGAAGTTCAGACCCAGGTCAAAAAACAGACTCCATAAATCCAAAGTCTCCAATCCAACAAACATCCCTCAGGTTTGGACACACTTAGGGCTGTAATTTTCAGTGGTAAAATTGGCACCATTTTTACTGATTCTTCAGTCCTTCGAATTCCCCTGACCATAAACTTTGGGTTCATGTTCTGCTCTCACTTTTGTAATAGCATTAAAAACACCCCAGACCTTGGCACACACTCAGCACTGCACATTCAACACTCAATTTCCAGCTAAAAGGGGCACTGGATTCCCAGATAACACAGAACAGTAGTCATTAAACACAGTTTTAGGAACTGAAATGCTTTTATCAGAAGTCCTTAAAAATGCTTGATCAGAAGTATTTTGTGGCTTAAGAAGATCAGGAGTTGCTGATCTCTTGATTATAGAAACTAGAGAAAAAAAATTACATCCAAGGTCATTCAGCAGTTGACCTGTGACATTTAAATGTGGGCTGGGGAGGGCTATTAAAAATATATGAATACACACACAAAGAAAAGCATGGTTTCACTCCCCTCAGCTCTGTTGATGAATTTGTTTCTATTACACCTGATAGTTTTGAATGGAAATAAAGTTATGGGGCCCATTTATCAAACTCTGTGTTGCAGGTATTGCATTTTATCCAAGAGATCCCAGCAGTGATCAATATCAGATGTTTGGAGTAGAACATAGGGACAGGGAAAGGATGTAATGGTGCTTCCCACAAATACTCTACAGCAGCTTGTGACTTCCAGAATGCCTGAGTCAAAGGTGGAATCCATATATTTACTGATCTCCATGGCAGCCTTTTTCCATTAGGTTCAGCAGCTGCCAACACTGAAAAAAATCCTGTGACAGAGTCCTCACTCACCTAGTGCACAGTTAGCTCTGGTATGCACACAAAGTATTCAGCATTGCATCCCATACAATGGAGCAACCCCAAACCTGACAGCAAGGTGGTTAAAAAGCTGTCTTGGAAATAGCACACCTGGGTTTCAGTCCCACTCACATATGTAACCACTTAGGAAAATGAAATTAAATCAGTAGGAGAGAGTGGGAATGTAAAGAGTAGCTGAAAAGTGCATTTGAGCATTCTTTGTGACAAAGGAGGTAACCCAGTCTACCTACTGCACTCCCAGTTAGCAACTTGTGAGATAAAAGGACTCTTCCTGTAGTCTGTAAAAGTAGCAAATATTTCACAGAACAGCTGAGGTTAGATGACACCTCTGGAGATCACCTAGTCCAATTCCCTGCTCCAAGCAGGCTGCCCCAGCACCAAGTCCAGTTAGGGTTCGAGTATTTCCAAGGATGGAGACACCACAGCTTCTTCTGGAAATCTGTTCCAGTGTTGATGTCTCGCAGTAATAAAGTTCTTCCCTACATCTAAATGGATTTTTTTATATTTCAGTTTGTCCTTTTCCTCCTGTCCTTTCACTGGCACCTTTAAGAAGACTCTGGTCTGGTGGTTTTTGTTGTCATCTGTCCCCACTCCCATGGTGACAGAATCACAGTGTGTGACAGCCTTAGAGTGTTAAGCTGTTAAGCTTGAATCTTACCACAGTTACACCCAGGAATTTTTATCCATAGATTTCAATATTGGCTGACATGCAAATTATTCCTTTTCCCTCGAGTCGTGAAAATGACATCAGGAAACCACCTTTAAAAAAAATAATCTAGGTGAAATATTTCTTTGAATACCCACTTCTTCCAGACCTACTTTTCTGCTTTTGATTTTTATTTTGTCACTGTTGTCATGTAATTTATTTACCTGGAAGATATTACAGAGGGAGCGATTAAAACTTTTCCTTGGACATGCTGTGTGGAAGAAGGTGGCTTTGGCAAATAAGGATTGGCAAATAAGTGTTGCCAGCAGCAGAGGGGACAAGAAGACTCAAACTCATTCATCACTAGGATACCCAAAAAAGGTGCCCAAGAAATTTGTCTTCTAGCATGACCTGGAAAGGGGAGGTGTGTTCACAACCTGTGAGCTGCTCACCCAGACACTTGCACACAGCTTATCAGTACAAAACAGCAGTTCAAAGAAAATAAAAACACCTCACGCAGCACTCTGCTTGAGTTAAATTTAAAAACCACAGTCAAATCCACAGGCTAAACACACATTTACATGCTCTGCTGAACACAGTTTGGTGTACCTGAGCTCTGCCTCCCAGAGGGGTGCAGACACCTCCTGGAGGAAAAGTTTTGTGAGAGAGAAAGATCTTCCTCTTCTCACTTGCCACACTGCTAAGATCCTCTTAATGAGAAACTCATCAAAGCTTCAGAAAATGACAAATTTCCCCTCCACCATCGTAAAATGCCAGTTATCCTTATACTGAGTAGTACATTTACAGTAGCAGGACACAATATTTTGGAGGACAGTCACTTCTTACATTCACCATGATACTCTCTCAAAAAAGTGAACATCTCTCAGATAAAATGACTGCCCCACATACAGAGTTTCATTCTGCACATCCTGGCATGGAACAGGAAAGAAAGCCAAGTGCTTCCTGAGGTTAAACACACCCAAAAGGAGGACTTGGTACAGCTCATACTGAGTGAAAGCAGATTGTGAGATCTGTGCATGGTAATTCCTGAAAGTAGAGGCTAACAAATAAGCAAAGTATGTGTGCATCTGAGCAGATGTGGGCTGGAACAGCATCCTTGGCCATGCAAATATAGCACTTGCTTCCTTCTTTGGCCACATTTGTGCTACTAAGCAGAACCCATTTGCTAACCACACAGCAGTGGCATTCACATTAGCAGAAAACCAGACTCCTCTTCTCTTCCTGCTTTGCTCAGCACTTACTGACCACAGGAACAAACAGAGGGCTGTGCTCCTCAGCTGCTCCATGCAGGATCTGCTGTTCTCACAGGGACATCAGTGACAGCAGCAACAGGCCAGGCCTGTTCCAGAGCAGCCCCTTGTCCTCACGTAAACCTCGTTCGCCATCAGAGGAGCAACACGCGCAGCGAGAAGACAGCTGAAGAGGAATATTCCCTTCTCAAACTGTGTGTTTGCAAGAGCAAACATTTGAAAATTTAAAAGCCAAAGCTGGTGATAGCCCTGTTTTTAATCTGGAAATTGAACATGAGCTCCCCTACATCACTGGCAGTGGATACAGGCATGTCTGCTACAGAACGTGCTTCTGAGGGGAACTATTTACTGCTAATAAAAAGTCCCAAATTCCTTGCAAATTCCCTGTCCCTTTCAGAAAAGGGTTCCAGAAAGCTTAGAGCACTAATCCAAGTTGTTAATAATCCATAAAAAATATGGCATAATAATTCAAAAAAATAGTCTGTTCCAACAGACAGCAAATGGAAACTGCCTTTTTAAAGCATATTTTGACAGCTGCTAGCATCATTCAACATTTCAAATAAAAGAATCTGCTCAAAAGAAACAAAGCAAGCTAAAAAAATTGAAACAACAAAAAGGTCTCTTGTGAAAGCTCTGATTTTCTCCTCTACTGTGTCATCTTCAGCTATTGAATGGAAACATACTAACGGGATGAGTGTTGGAAGAGAGGGGGCTGCAGGGAAAATGCTGTGAGCTGTATCCTTTTCAGGGAAGTTTAATTAATGGCATTTCTGAGAAGAATTTTGATTGACAGGATTAGTGCCAGCACTAAAAGTTTCTATTTGTGGATCCTGGAGCTCACAGCTCCCATAAAAATAAAAAGAGTTCAAAAAAGAGCTTTGTGCAAATGAACGCATTCCCTCAGCAGGGAAGGTTCATGTGAACCTCTTCTGTGGCTTCCCTTCACATGGGTTTTTCTGTGGAGATAGGATAGCAGAGAGTCCCTGGAGAACACCCTCTCCATGAGGCAAAAGGTTTGCTTCCATTTTCTAGGTTAGTCCTTGGGGAAAGTTTCTAAAAAGAGTCAAATTTAAATCCTAAGAATGAGTGTTCCCAAATTTTGTGGAGGGAAACATTTGGGAACACTTTCTTTTCTTTTGGATTTATTTCAGCTTTTAGCTCAGACTAACTTTTACTTTCTAAATTCCTACCTCCTTCCTGCTAAGACAATCTAGTATTTTCCTAGCAACACTCAGTTCAAAAGATTTCAATTCTCCAATCACCTATAAAGACTTGGGACAAACGATTAAGTTGACCACAAGCATTGTGCTTTATTTGATTATTGTCAAATCTTTAAGTACTATCTCAAATAAACCATCTTTACAAGGGGTAATGCATTACATGCCAAAACAGGAAATTGCAAATGAGCCAGTGCTGCTCCATTGCAAAAAAAAGGGAAGGACACAGCATTCCAGTTCCCACAGGAAGCACTCACCAGTTTGCTGAACCATCCTCCAGAAACTTTGAAACGGAAGAAAAGGAGGAAAAAAATTTATTCTCTTCACTGTCAACATCCCTTCCCTACCACCTTCCTCACAGGATAATCTAGTTCAGATCCACTTATTATCCCAGAAGTTTTCATGCATCTTATTTGCATCACATCTTGGTGGTTTTGCTCCATTTTTTCCTCTGCTCTTCTCCTGCTTTCCCCCTCAACTCTACTGTTCTCCAGTATCATTTGCTCACTCCTGTTCCCATTCTTGCTATACCAAACTTAAATCAATGTCTTGGCCCAGATCTTCCTTCTATTCCTCATTGTTATTGTCCTGGTATCTCCCACCTCTGATCCTATCAGTTTTGGGGTTGTTCCCATAAATCTGCAACCTCTCCCTTTTGCACCTTAAAAATTCTTCAAATTATGAGCATTCCTATGCATTTGGACTTGCAAATTTCTGCATTTTGACTGAGGCAAGATGAACAGGGTTAAACTTTCACAGAGGAAAAGTATCACAGTGCACCAGAATGCTGCCACTTACTCAGGAACAATAAAAAAATGCAAAAAAATCTTTTAAGTGGCTTTATTATGTGTGGAAGGCTTGCAAATCAGGCATCACAAAGAATATCCTAGTAGTCACATTATTGGTGATTAATACATATATATTCCTCCATAGGCTGCTTCCAGTGACCCAACAAACCACTGCTTTAATTCCAGCTACTGCCTGGGAACAGCTGGAGGTTGGATGCTTTCAGCTCCCACTGCTACTGGCAGTGCTTAATAGAGATAACTGGTACACAACCCTTTGAGATCCACTTATTCTATCCCAGAAGTTTTCATGCATCTTATTTCCATCACATCTTGATGGTTTTGCCCCATTTTTTTCTGTGCTCATCTGCTTTCCCTCAGCTCTACTGTTCTCCAGCTTATTTGCTCACTCCTGTTCACATTCTTGCTACACCAACCTTTTAAGGCTACAGCATTACTATCTCAACTTTAATTAGCTTAAAAATGCCTGCAGGAAGGAGCAGATATGCCTGAATACTCAAGGGCCTCTAGATGTCTACACAAATACTGAAATTTCAGTCCACTCAGGAGAGCAGACTGATTGTCACACATGGGCACAATCAGCTCCACTACAAAAGTAACCAGCTTTGTCACCACGTGCTGGAAAATGGATCATCACCCTGACTTCTTCCTGTTCTGCCCCATGGATGGAGGAAAAAAATGAAGTTGCAGGAGAAGGCATGGCAAGCATGTCTACTTTCTAACTTTTCACTCAACGTGCAAACACAAAACCTGGCAGTTTGCAATCCATCATCTAGAGGAAAACCACCAAGGCTGCCTGTCAGCCCTCAGACACTACCTGTGTGCTCAGCGATACCTGAGCTTTGCCAAACCTGCTCCATTTATTTTAATGAACTACAACTCATAACTTCAAAATGCAGTTTTGAATCTCTCCTCATATAAACAGCAAGGAATGTGCACGTGGAAAAAAAGTTATCCTGGTCACACCTATAACTTTTCCAAAAGGAAGGGCATGCTCAGGTACTGTAGATGAGAATCAAGATGACTGAGCCCCAGCTACTTGTTTAGACTGTTAGTCTTGCTTTCAGTGGTAGGAAATATTACATAAAATCCATGTAACACATACAAGCTAAGTGCAAATGATGAAAGAAATCAGCAAGGGAAAAGAGGCCAGAGAGCTGTTGTGATGGAAGAATAGCAGCTGGGAAAACTGAAGTCAACCCAGCTATGTTATTTTTTAATTAAAAATAAACATAGCCTTTGTTGCCAAGGGATTGGTTAGCATTCCATTAAAAAAAAAAAAAAGGGAATTTTGTTTTACTTCATTCTCATTCCCCTCCTAACCTCCCTCCCCTCTCTGTCCCCTCCTCCCCCCTCCCCAGAAAAAGTATTTATAGATTTTGCAAAAAAGAACATGGTCATAAAGTTTAGTTGAATCTGCAGCACCACACAGAACCACCTATTTTTAAGGCATTCTCTTTCTCTCACATCAATGCCTCTTTGATTAAAAACAGTCAGACTACCATTTTAATTTTGTTCATTATTTTGTCTTCTGCTGCTGAGGTCCATGCTAGCTGTACAAGTATGCATGACTAAAGTGCACGTGTGTGAAGGATAAAAACCCTTTTAATGGAGGTTTCAGCAGAGCCATGTTAATCCTTCCAAGTTCAGCCTTGATTCTCTTTGACACTAAAGCACCTTTTGCTCACATCTGGTATGGGGTTTGTCCTATTTTTTATGAAATTTGTTTGTGTCCAAGACTAGTGAAGGTCTTGTATTTTTTCTTTTGCAGTCCTCACTTCACAAACAGCATTGTGGAGTCACTTAGCAGAGAAAAACCAAAGCATCCAAAGACTCAGTTGAGGATTTTCACACATTCCAAGGACTCAAAGGTTAACTATTTTTAAAGGCTGACTACCTCATTATCCTCTTTACCCATAGCTTTTCATTCATTCATCTTACACATTTCTTGTGTGCTTTTATTATGCCTGACCTCAGAGAAGGTTTCTGCTACCAAGCTCTTCTCTACGCAGCTTCCACATCACACTTCAAAAATCTTATCAGGCATTACTAACTCCTATTTTCTCATTCACCATCTGCTTTGCTCGTTACACATTTTATTTGAGATGTTTTAGGTCATTTCTCATACAAAATTCATATTCAGAGGCAGTTGCAATTGTTCTGATAAAACACACAGGAGTCGATGGGGCAAACTCCCCAAACCAGACCAATGAAATGGATGTTTTCTGTAGAAATATCCATCTTGAGCTGAGCAAATACATCAATGCTAATTGAATCAAATAAAGATCTATTTGATAATTAGGCACTAAGCTAAGTGGCGAGAAAAGAGAATTAATGTGAAGTAAAAATAACTGCAGGTGCATCCTGCATCTCAGGTAAGTACCACCAAGTCATCAACCTAAAGGATGTTCAGGAGTGGAATTGTTTCCTGCCTGGACTATCTGGAACCACTCCAGCTTACATTACAAGAAAAAGGGAAAATAATTATTTCATTATTCATTCAGTGCAGAGCAACTGTAAAGAGAGTCATGACCAGCAGCAGCACAGTACAGGATGGCAAATGCACCCACATTTTCACAAGAGAAAGCCCAATATTCAGCCCCAGCTGCAGAGAGGGGCATTTCAACCTTCAATTTGCAAGGAGATTTGAAAATAGATTAGACTGGAATTGTGTCTCTTTCTACTTTTCTATTCAACATACTCCTTCTACGGATCCCAATGAGTTTTCAGAAAGATTTTGAATTCATGAAAATTTAAAGACAGAAATAATTTTTCACCCAGCTCTGGTCAGTGTCTGCTGACTCACACGCAGATTCCTCCAGTATTTGAATCTTCCATTGACTCCAGAGAAAATTTGTGGTTGACCACAGAGCAAAAGCTTAGCTAACGAAATACCATAATGCATATTATTTGCCATGCAACAGTAAACACAGGAGAAAGAGGATACGAGGTTGCAAAACATTTTTCTTTATGCTTTGCATATTTTTTGGAATAGGAAAGATAACCACATTAGGCAAAGCAATGTGTTTATTTTGTCTCAAGGACACTGGCTCACAAATAAATGTTACTGCAACTAGTCAGAGTTCAAGTCATTGTGCCCAAACTATAAAAGAAAAGAAAGAAAAAAAATAAAAATACAAGGCCTTTGGAAATGAAATGTTATTCCTCATCCCAACAAAACATAAATAACTCAACAGTTTAGTGACCAGCAGTACACAGCAGAATGAATTCTGGTTATCCAAGCATCAAAGCATGACAATGAACATTAACTCTTATGTGACAACAGAAAATTGGATTAGAAAATAAGAGAAACTCAGTGAGACAAATAACTTGGCACTGGCACACCCTACCCATGCTAAGCTTCAGCCTCCTTGGAATTTACACAATTTTCCCTGCAAGAATATATTTTAGTTGAATTAAACACGATTGGAGAGATGGTTTTATCTTTCAGATGGTCACTTGCTGCCAAAGTCCAAGGGTTACATGAACAAGGAGAAGTCAGAGAGGCTTCTCAGTTAAACTTTCTTTTCCAGGTAGGGTGACACTCTGACTACCAAATTAGAAACTTCCTAATTCTTCCTTCTGAGGAAGATTCTATTATACTTCTCACAGTGTTTTTGCTTTTCTTCAAGATATGCAACAGCTCAGTCTAAAAACCAAACTCAAGCCAAAGCTTTGGGAGATTCCTTCCACTCCCTTTCAAATGGGAGAGAGGGTACAATGATGAATCCTGAGCAGGACAGGGAAACCAAATAAACCTCAAAATTGCAAGGGGAAGACAGACTATCCTGTCTAGAGGGAAGGAGTTGCAATAAACTAAGAAATACCATCAGACTTTTTTTTTTTCAGAAAAGCAGTCACAGCAGCACGAATAACAGTGATTTTGCTGTTTTAAAATGCTGGGAGGCTTCTCTCACCATGTAACAGCACTATTTTGTCTTTTACATCTCAGACCAAATAGCTAAAGCCACTGAAAATGCAAGCACATGCCAAAATGGGCAAAACATTCAAGACCATCCACATGTCCCATCTTCATCTGGCAAACAGAAAATGCAATGCTATTTACAGCATTTACAGTTTCTTTGTTTCTCATGGGAAACTAGTTGATGTTGTCTACTGCCAGCTCTCATTGTTAGCAACACTCATGGAGAGTTTATTAATTTTATGTCTTGATGCCACTTGTCCAAAGCAACCCTTCTATATGGGTCACATTAGATTAATAACAGCAAAAGTATCATAAAGATATCAGAGCTCATTCACCAAGTGGAATTCAAGAAGACTGACACTTAAATTTTATGTATTTCTTATTTAAAAACAGAGCCCTCTTGTCAGGCAAATCAGGATTTCCTTGATCTTTAAGCTGTCGAAATATACAAAACAATAGTCACACACTCCACTAATTTCTCCCATCCTGTAATACACAAAACCACAGTTCAAAGCACATTTCTATTTGAATACTCCCCATCTTCCTTTCCCAGCCCTGTTGAAAATCTGTGAATGAAGCAGAAATGCTGCCTGTATTCATCCACGCTGTGGGTGCCAAGGTAATACTTCTCCCAGCTGAGAGCAGGATCATTTTATCTGGAATGGCAGAGCCCTGCTCCATCAGAACTGCCACACTGTGACAATGGCATGAAGGTACCACCAGTTTAGGTTCATTTCTTTTGGTGTAAGCCACAGAGAGGTTCTCTGGTCTCTACCAGAGACCCCAATGATTTTAAATTTATTAGGTCTCACTACCTATCACAGCTTAAATCTCCTTTATGAATACTTAAAATAACATTAGTACCTGTAGATCAGTGGAAAAAGCTGACAGGAGGAATAGCTGTAGAAACAAATCTGCACTATGCTTCAGATAAAAACACACCCAGGACACACAAAACAAGGATGAAAGAGAACCTGGAAAATTAAAGCAATGGAAAGAATATGTTAAAAACAAAGAGAAGCAGTGATACACAGGCATCAAAGGAGGTGAAAAAGATGGGCAGAATGATTGCAACAAAGAGAATGAGACAGATTTAACAATAGGCTTGCATAAGTACATTACACCAAGGCCCAGAGCAGCTCCTACAGCTATTGCAGCTGCATGGTGTCACTTCAAGGCATTTTGACATTCTTTTATATTTAGAATATATATTTAGTGCATGTAATATCCTCAGTGGTGCTCATCCCCTCTTCAGCACCAAAAAGACAGATATTCTGCACTGCATGGTTTTGTGTCTGGTAAAGAGGCCCACACACAGGCAGAGAATGGATCCCTGTTGATTAACTGTCAGATAGGAGTGCACAAAAAGCCTTATGATAACAAATATTTCTTGCAACAGGGCTCATTCTACCTGTGTGTCCAGAAAGAGGACATTAAAAATAGATAATCAAAGAAAAGGGGGGAGAAAAAGAGAAGAAAGAGGGTTTGAGAAGTTTAATGGCTGGTGCTGCAGCTCTGAGTTTAATCTACAAAACAGCTTTCATCAGAACAATTAGATTGTTCTCCTCTGGGCCATTCATCATCTCAGATATTTTTCTAATTTTGACTTCTACCCACTAGAGATCAGAAACCTTCTAAAAAAATTATCATCTAGGGATTCCTCCACTGGAATTTGGACTGGCCTCCATCATTCCTTCAGACAGTGCTCCTTGACTTTTTCCCATCGAGCTCACTGCTGCAGTGCAATGCCTGGAATGGCAGCTCTGGGCTGCAGAAATTGGGCAGAGGACTGCTGAGAACAGTGGCAGCTCTGGCAGCCTACTCAGGCACAGGGTGACTTCCAGTTACTATCTGAATTTTCCATCCAGGGTGGCAGAAATTGATTAGTTTTTGTGATCCTTCTAGTAGCAAATCCCAGTCATGGCTTTGCTCAGCGCATGTTTGTGGGAAATGAAAAGAGCATGAGGAAAACACAGCTGAAACTCCAAACAGAGAAGGCTTCAGGTAATACTTGATTATCTCTCCACCTGGCTAAATCTCCATGGTTCCTTGCAATACACAAGCACAAATATAGATCTCCTCACTTTTAGTCAACTTTCAGCCACATCACAGTTTTTGTTTCTGTGGTATGCATAGGATTTCCACTGCAATAATGAGTGATTCAAAGCTTTCACTCTCACAACAAACCTGTGAAGGAAGGAGTAATTTCTGTTCTCATTTGACAAAAGGCTCATTATAAAAGAAAGAAAACTTGTACAGCCACAGATATGTTCTGAATGAAGACCTTACATGGGGGCCTCCGAGTGTGTCAAACAGTGAAACAGCTTTTTTAGTATTATTATTAGGCATTCTTTACAGGGGGAAAAAAAAAAAAAGCACCACTTTCTCTGAAAGAAACAAATTATTCATTTCCTAGAAACACAAGACTGGTTTCTGTCAAATTCTTTCAGTGTTATGCTCTGGAAAGGGAGAGAGGGCAGTGACAAATGTGGCAGATGATGATGAACTGCTGCCTTCTCCAGAAACAGCAAATCTATTGGTGTCAGCTTCCTTGCTTGAGCCAGAACCAAAGCACACATCCTACACAGGTTAAAGGGCCTCTTTATACAGCCATGAATGACATCTAATCATTTAAAATAATGGAGGAAGAGGAGGATGTAGAAAACGAAGGAAGCTTCAGACAAGTCTCAAGTATTGTTCTGTTCTAAGCTTACAAAGCAGCAGCAATATCTTTGGTGTCCCTCTAGAACTGCAACAGGATCACCTGTGCTTGACCAAACATCTCATAAGATAACACATGAAAATCTCCGTGGGGTTAATGCAGACACAGGGATTTCTCAGCCCCCAAAAAGTTTGGCCATTCTTCCACCTTCAAGCCAGATCTAACAGAATTTTAGACACACATTCATGAGAAAGCTGTCTATAATAAATTTCTACTCATGTGACAGATTTGTCTCCATTTTTAAATACCTGCCTCAATACAAAGGCTGCCTGGTTGTACATAGCAGTGTTGGGCTGGTTTGCTCTCGTTGGCACCCTGCACACCACCTCCTTGGTGACATTTCCACAGCTAAATGGTAAGGGAGCACATCACCAACATAAACATTAGAGCAGGAAAAGGGGAAAAAAGAAAATAAAATAAATAAACAAAAAACCCTAAACCAAAAACTTCACACATACCATTTCACCAGTTCAATCCTGCCTTTACAGCTGCAGCCTTGGGCTAATACACAAACAGCTTCTTCTAGGAAGAAAAAGTTGCACTGCTTCAATGAGAAGTACAATGCTGAACAGATGCTGCTGAGCCCTGACAAATCCCTGGGCAGATATAGTTATTTCAGTTTGAGAGCTTGGAGTGTGACTGGAAGTCCAAACACTTTGAAGATGACATAAATCAAAGTAGCCTCTCCTTCAACATAGTGATTTCCTCTGCTTGGAGTCCCTTCCACTTTGAGAGAATGGATATAAACTGTTCTCTCAAAGCAAGACAAACTGTTCACTATGGATTACGTGAAGTACTTTTTTCAAAGAGAGAAAAATGAGCTTTTTTCCTCACGTTTGCTTGTACAGCTTAAAATCTCATTATAATGACATGGTGCTGGGTGACTATTTTGGCTGTAGAACAATGACAGAAAATCAGCTTTTCTCCAACTTAATCTCAGTAATGGCATGAGTACCATGCCAAAAAATCTCAGTACCATGGCATGAGGGAAGTGTGGTGACACTGGACAAGTCCTCTTGTAGTCACAAGCTTGTGCCAAGGGGGGTTTCAGTAAGTTTTTGAGGACTACAGGCTGTGGGATCCATGGTGGATTTCTGGTTCTGCAATTTCTCCCACCTCCACACCAGGACCACTGGGGAAACCAAATAATTAGCTCTGATTCCTTTGGGATGTCTTTAAGTGTCCCATGTGAAGGTAGCCAGCTCAGTTACCAGAACAGAAGTCATTTCAAGAAAGTGAGCAGTGAGATTCTGGTGGAGAGCTGCTAAATCTTAACAATACAAACTAGCATGGGTGTGCAGCTGGTCTCTCCAGCAGCAAAAATCCTGGGATTGCTCTGTACCAGAGAGCAACTCAGGATTATACCTGGTCAACTGGTTTGAAGGATGAGAACACCTTCTGGATCTTGTTCTTGCAACAGTTTTCCCTTGCTCTTTCCTCTACTATGATATACCAAACACCACACAGACAACACAATATGAGGCTTTTCACATGCTTTGCACAATCCAAAGACTGATTTCCAGCCTCCAGACTATAATTTTTCCACAAAACTTAAGCTGGACTTCATTCATATAGAAGCATCCCCACTGAGGGTATGGTGCTCCATGTATTATCACATTCACCTTTAATAACTCCAGAGAACAATCCATATTTAAGCCTACAGGTGGTTGCATCAAATAGACTTTTATATACACATATATACACTGATCTATCTTGCAACAGATGTAGCACAAAAATAGTATGCAAACATACACACCTTATACTATCTTCCATAGTCTAAATAAAGTACAGCAGAACATTTCCTCAGGTAGGAATTTCTCTGGACAAACTAGAAAAATACACCTCAATAAGATTTTGCTCTAAAGCAAAACTGAGGTTGGGGAAAATATATATTAATAAGGTTTTGCTCAAAAGAATAATCTTCAATGGTACACTGATAAAAATGCATCTACTGGAACAATTATCTTTAAAAGCTCAGCATCTTACAAGGAACTGCTCTAATTGCTGCCTTAATCAACGTCATAACTTCTAATACAACTTGCAATTAACGTATGGTAAATAGCATCTGCCAATTAGACTATCATGTGCACTGTACATCTGATTCCTGTTTTCCCTGGAATGCAGCTATTAGTGCTGGAACTTGTCCAGGGTCTCTGCTTTGGCCTCTAATGCTCTGTAGATGAGCAACCCTCAACTTTATGCAGCAGTTAAGAGGAAGACAAGATTCCTGCACATATGAATTAGGTCATAGATATGAACCTTGAAAGGAGGTTCATTAGTCATTTTTAGAGCTCGACTACTTTAAAGTAGAAGAAAATAAATCACAGAATACATCCACTTCATCACTGCATAGTGTCATCACAGACAGCAAAGTTAAAACTGTATTAATCACACACATCCCCCCATTTCTCCCTTTCTTGCCTGACCATCCTTTCCCTTTTTTTTCCCCTTTGTTAAACTTCATAGACTGCAAAAATACCACAGATATTTTATTTTATTTATTTATTCAAGATCGAATCTCTGCTGTTGTCAAGTGCCTTCTATGGATGGCTAAACATTCACACTTTCTGAGACCACCTATATTTGCTCAGCATCTGTAAGGACAGTTTTGCTCAGAGCCCAGTTTTTGCTCCTGATGCAGCTGCAATTCTCAAACACAAAGTGCTTAGCAAGTCATAGAGGTAAGAGATGTGAAGCCCCCTAAACTTCTTTAAAAGCATAAGACAATGAGGGATTCTAAGTAGCTGCATGAAGAAAAAAATCACTCAAAGGGGCATGCTCCAAACTTAAAAAATAATTTTAAAAAACATACTATGGAAGGCCTATGCTTTTACCTGTCTTGGTAACTCATTCTAGAGTAGCAAAACAATCTTTTTGATAAAGATTCCACAGCTGGTGAGGGTGACAATTTTTGTCAGGGTTCCAGAGATAAAGCATGCTGGGGAGAAAGCCACTGCCACAGTTATCAGTCAAAGCCTATCAAAAACATCCTTTAACCAGCAGGAGAACATTGTGAGCTGGTACTCAAGATGAGACTTCTCTGCCTAACTCTAACTAACATGATTTTGGGGTGAGACTGGGGACAGGGGGTTACCTCAATGCTGCTTCTTCCCCTACTGCCCTTTGATTCTCATCTGATCAGATTTTAAGTCCTTGAGGCCTTGGAATGCTTTTCAACATAAACAGTGCTTAAGCTCCCCCTAAGTGTGGTATAAAACTATTAATACAGAAAATAGAAAGTGTTTTGGTTTCTTCTCCCCGGGATAGAAAGAATACCAATAGAAAGTCAAAGGAAGCACGCAAAATTTTCCACACTAATCTATTGCCTGCATGCTGCAGAGTCAAGGTCCATCAGGAGCAATGTAAGCCTTGCTTCAGCCTGAAAGCCAAACTCAGCTGTCATTTCCACCTGTGCAATGCACACAGCAAAGGTTTCTGTGCATCATGTGTTCCTGCTGCTGTCAAACGCAGAAAGGGAAGAAAATGGAAACATGAAGCAATGAAGTAATTTTCCTTACCACATACAACCTCAGGCTGAGATGATGTCAGATTTCACAAGCAAAGCCAGTTTGAATGACAGCAACATTTGAGAGGAGAAAATCAAAACAAAACCTATATTTTTCAAAAAGTGCTTCTGCTGATTCAACAGGCAGCATCCCTAGTGCAAAGTCTGAAATGAATCAAGACTGTGTGTGACACATGGATGTCACTTTGGCCTTCACAGAATGGGGAAAAATTGCTTAAGGGCTACACTCTCTCCTATGCCAAACAACTCCTGAAGGGATTATAAGGCTGGATACCTTTACTCTCAAGAGATGCAATTTCTAGTTGAACCATAAAAAATTCTTATTGGTCTAGTAACTGTGTAATTTCTCAGAGATCTCAATCATTTCTACTAAAGTATGAATCATACACAAATAAAGGTAGAGAAAAAGCCCAGGTCCCTTTGATCCTCTTACTGGAGTAAAAAAATGAGAAGGGTGGACATGGTGGGAAGGGGAATCATGCTGGCATTATTATAGGAGCACTTGAGGTGCTGCTCCTTCCAGGGAATTTCTCTGCAGGATAGCTGTGGTTGGACTGCATCCTTTTCCAGGTGCCAAAGAGGACAAGACTTGGACTGAGAACCCTCACTCATGACCTTTAGTCACTGCTGAAAATCACACTGTAATTTTTACAAGAGTAGTGGAAGCACTTGGGAGAATTATAGAGTGAGGGGAACTTGAATTTGTCTCCTCTGTAGATTAAAATGCATGCATACTCTACCTAGGCTTATTAGATCCTGCATGCCAGGATTCACCTAGCTGTATCGAAACATGGATCTGCTGCCTTCCTCTTTCCTCCTCATAGCCAAGCAGCCTTTAGCAAAAGCAGAGATTGGAGAGAACAAAACAATCAAGTGGAAACTGCTTTCCCCACATTTCACTCCTCTTGCTCCTGGCTTGCTGCTATTTCACATGCTCAACTATTCATGACAGTAGCCTCCATTTGAGGGAAGATTTTGAAAATATGAGGGGGAAATTGACCCTTTTTTTTCCCCCGTTCTTGCATATGGCTATTTAGAAAGACAGGTGAGGAAGGTACATGACACTTTAGCTGATGTATTCGTGACTCCTGCCATTTCGGGGTAAACTTAGACTTGGGAAAAATGCAGCAAGCTTGAATCACATTAAAGCCCTGATTTAGCAAAGTGCTCTGAAACACATGCTTATAGTTAAGCCTGTGCCTAAATGCTTTGCTGAATTAGGACCTATGTTGGTAAAAGGGGCAATTGATTAATGGCTTCTGACAACCACCAGAAACTAATGAGCCACAGACCTCTGCTTTTTCCTCCAAATGACTGTACTTAAACCCAAAGGAAATTTCATTATGGAAACAGAAAACACTTATAAATAAATCATACGTGTCTCCTTCACAAATATTAATTTTTATCTGCAATTAGTGGTAAACCCAAAACTTCCTTTCATACAGTAATCGGAGACAGTGCCATTTGCCCTACGAAGCTGGTTATTCTTTCAAACCCATAAACTTCTCCTCAGAACTCCATGGTTTACAGAAATCGCTGTGAACCCAGCTAAATCAACCATGAAATATGCAGGATCCAACAGAGGAACCAAAAGGTTGCCTGAGACAAACTCCAGGGTGAATCATGCCAGCACTGTAAACCCCACCTAAAACTGAGAGCTCAGCAACACAACATGCTGAAATCTGCTTCATGCTGCTTCCCTCTGAGACACATCAAATCCCAGGGGAAAAGCTACAGAACACAGAGAGAGGATAACTTCAACCCTCAAAGATCCAATCCAGCTATTTGCCAAGTGTTCACCATTGTGGAGGTTTTCTGAGGGGCCACGTGTCTTAGCTTTTACTTTGGTCATATTTAGGGGCAGGAAAATCCTCGGGCACAACTACAGGAGCCATGACATTCAAGCCTAATGTCAGCCTTACCTAAATCTCATTAAACAATTTGCCTTGTTTTGCCTAGCAGCATCTCTGCAGCACAACACTGACACCACTCCCAGCAGGATGAAAGGAATCGCTTCTGTTAACACAGATCTAGCAGATCCAACTTCAAGGTAATAAGTTACTAAACAGAGACAATAACATCTGAGGTCTCATTGTTATCACTCATAAGGTATGCAAAAATATTCTCCCTTTTTGCATTGGTATTTTAGTCATCTAAATCAGATTTCAAGAGTAGGTAATGGAATGAAAACACAAGAAAAAAATTGATGCCATACAAGATTTCAGTGGGTGTTTACAGAGGTTCCAGGGGAGAGATGGAGTGGCTTTCATGCCACATGATAACTGTGAGCAGTTAATTTCCTTCATTCACACCCTCTTTTTTTGAGAGAACACTACTTCACCTGTAATTTTAAGGATAACCAACTATGAGCCTTCATGGACAATTTGTCACTGAACCATGACCTACTGATGAGATGGAGGCTTCAGCTGCCACAGTTTTATTGAAATGTTTCTTGAATATCCATTATGGCCTTTGTAACAGGGATGAACTCTTAAAGGCAGCTCTGAGGAAAGAAAAGTGACATCACTAGCATTCCTGAGCCTTGGAGAAATGACCAAACCCAGGTTTTGTTGTTTTGGGGGTTTTTTCCTTGGTTTTTTTGGGTTTTTTTTAATTAAAAAAAAAAAAAAGTTTCAGCTCCCTAGGTCTGGATCTGGTCTCTATGCATCAGATACACTTTTAACAATGCCCTGAAGGAAAGGGTGGGGAGGGAAAAGGAAAACACTTGATTTTTTCCCCACAAATCTACAAAAATAAGATATTACTTTACTAAGTAAACACTCAGTGTTTACACCTCTGTTTCACTATGAAGAGGAAAACAAATATCTACCTTTGCACAAGTGACTTATCAATATGTTTATTGTAATTCAGATCCTGGCTCAAAACATGCTTAGAACTCTATTTCATGTTTCCATGTATTTCAATTCCCATTTGTAAATACACAAAGATAATTTTATAAACAATAACTAGCAACCAGCTAAGGTCTACATATTCACCATGGTACCATGCACAAATTATTCCTAAGGTTCGGATAGAAAACTTCCAGCAGACTCAAAAGGAAGACAAGGTGGTGAATTTAAAAACATATGTCCCTATCCACACAGTGCATGGGAAAGTTTGAAACAGCAGGTATTTCCTTTTCCTAGCACTGTGAAAATCCACAGGGTATCCCCTTAAGTTATCAGTTATCCCCTTAAGAGGTAAACTTGGATATTTCTGAAGGTGTATGCTGTGGCTGGGAAGTCACCACAATAAATAACACAAAAAAGTTCATCCCTTTAGGAAATCTCTTCTGAGAACCTTGGTCAGAATTCAGCTTTGCCCACCCTGAACCCATAGATTTACCCCACTGATCTCTGGCTCCATCCATCACACCCACACCTGGGCAAATAATATTAAAAAACCTCTTGTATTCTTCAGGGGATGAGAGTTTTTCCTCTAGTTCATGATAGTGACAGATCCATTGTGAATTATCACCATTATGCTTCATGACAGTAACGAGTCCAATCTTACATTTCCTAGGCCTTCTATTTCCAAAGCTGTTCTCTGTACTGCATATTTCCACTGACAGGCACTCTCTTTCTTTCCCCCTCTCAGTGGAAAAAGATGGCTTGGACTGAAAGAACAGTTTGGCATTAAAGGACAGTGATGAACCCTTCCCTCCAAATGTGCTGTTGTGAATTCAGAAGGCTCAAACTGTGGCAATTGGGCATTAGGAACTGACAATCTCACTGCTACACCAACATAGATGTTCTCAACTTACTTCTTTAGGGAATTTATAAGACCTGTTCTCTTCATTAACAACCATCTGAGCATTTAAGAAGCCTCTGGGAGGCCAGGCTGGAGGAGGTCAGGGTGATTCTCCCACTGCTATGGGAAATTTGCTTCAAAGACTGCCAAGTCTTGAAGTCATGGTGTGGCAAGGAGGATTAGAGGAGAAAGCATCTTGTTTTAAGCTGTGCCTCTTGCATGGAAGGAGGTGGCTTCCATTTTAATAACATGATATCTTCCACAGGACTCACTCTACTTTCAGCAAAATATGTTTGTTCCTCTGTCATGGCATTACCTCTTCTTTCTCAAGATTTCTAAAAGCAGATATTAAAAATTAATGTGAAGCACACCCACAGGTGTTGAAGAAACTTGGCTCCAGACACATCCCGCTCTCCCAAAGTGTTTCTCTAATTGCTTTTCTGAGCACTTGCAAGAACCTCACTGAAGCACTTCATGCATGCATTTTCATTCCCCTCATTGCTCTAGGGTTTGCCTCCCTATTTCAGTGTATTTTGTTTTTCAGCCTGACCTGTTCCATGAAATCGAAATGTGGCTGGATACATCAGGCAGCCCAAGCCATGGACCAGGGAGATGACTGAAAATATTCACTGACATGAACTTTACTATTAATAGCTTAAAAACCCCTTGAAATTTAAGAATTACAAATGAAGGGACAAGTAGCCAAAACATGTGAAATTAGACCATTTTCAGCTTTGAGCATTCTCAATTTGTGGGTTAAATCTCTCCAAAAAATATGATAGTGGCTTGGTACTTGCTTTCACAAAGACTAGGTGATGTTTTACTGAGGCAGTAATTGACAGATTTTTTAAAAAGGAGTAAAAAAAAACTATAACCCAGGGCTGGTGGCAAATCACACTCATGTCATATATTTGGATACACAGTAGCTACAAACAGCACTCCTTCTCCTCTGGGGTACTGGTCAGTTCCTGGCTGGAAACCTGAATATATCCACAGGTACCCATTGCTTCAGGAAATAGGGGAACTGCTGGAAGAGAGCAAGCAAAGTTTCCAGAGCTCTAGGAAACATGGTGTCCATGGAGAATTTGGAAGGGTCAGGCTTGCCAAGACTAAAAACCAGTAATTTTCACACATATATTAGAGAATGATGGACCCTTCACATCCCCTGAGGGCAGGAGAAGATGTAATGTGCTTAAAATGGAGCAACAGAGAATGACTTTATCCCTTGACACCAGCAATTTCCCTACCAATTGAGAACCTTGGGAAAACTGTAAAGGGCAGGACAATTAAGTACTGTAACAGGTCAACTGAGGCAAACTGCAAAGCTCTGCACAGGACACTTGCAGAACAAAATACACCACTCAAAAATCACTTTAAATAGTAAACTCTGCTCTGGGCCAATAGAATGAACTGGATAAAACAATAACATTTTTTTCCAGTCTATCTTCTAGCTTCTATATGATTTAGATTATTATTTTATTATTTATTATTTTTTTAATACTACCTCCCAGTTTCAGCATAAGTGTTACCTGTGTGTGTTCAGCAAGGAACAGCAGGAAGCTGCAGCTCCTCACAAGACCACAGATGGAGGAGGAAGTGCATGGTCATTACCTTTTTGCCATTACCTTCTGCACACAGACACTTGCAGACAAAGGTTCCTAAGGATTCATCTGGCAAGACAGCAAATCCTCAGAGCCAAATTTCCCTACCAATTGAGAACCTTGGGAAAACTGTAAAGGGCAGGACAATTAAGTACTGTAACAGGTCAACTGAGGCAAACTGCAAAGCTCTGCACAGGACACTTGCAGAACAAAATACACCACTCAAAAATCACTTTAAATAGTAAACTCTGCTCTGGGCC
Source organism: Passer montanus (assembly GCF_014805655.1). Classification (NCBI taxonomy): domain Eukaryota; kingdom Metazoa; phylum Chordata; class Aves; order Passeriformes; family Passeridae; genus Passer; species Passer montanus. The sequence continues at coordinate 2,234,275 of NW_024366592.1, forward strand.
AATAGAATGAACTGGATAAAACAATAACATTTTTTTCCAGTCTATCTTCTAGCTTCTATATGATTTAGATTATTTTATTATTTATTATTTTTTAATACTACCTGCCAGTTTCAGCATAAGTGTTACCTGTGTGTGTTCAGCAAGGAACAGCAGGAAGCTGCAGCTCCTCACAAGACCACAGATGGAGGAGGAAGTGCATGGTCATTACCTTTTTGCCATTACCTTCTGCACACAGACACTTGCAGACAAAGGTTCCTAAGGATTCATCTGGCAAGACAGCAAATCCTCAGAGCCAGAAGGTATCATAAATCAAGGACAGATGTAACAAAACCAGAACCCAAGACACTTTGACTATGGACATTGTTAACCATAGAAAACAAAACCCACCATACAAAACCCCCATCTAAAGCCAGATTGGAATCACTCTCTAAGTGTAATGAACTCAAGATGCAGATTTTTTTTTTTTTTTTTGCCAAGCTTACAGTTTTAAAGTCCATTAATTCAATTATTTTTCCTTAAAGCAAAATAATCTGAATCTGAATGTTCAAAGAAATACAATGGACAGATACCAGCTTTGACTTTCACTGAGTACCTTTCTCCTGTCCTTGAAATTCTCCCCTTAACCACCACTGCTTTCACTTGAATTTCTCCACCAATTTAATTTGTTTATGAAATTCCTTTTCCTAGTATTATAGAGCTCTGATCTGTTACTCTTGTTTGGATCACAAGCATGACATGAGTTGGTATCAGCTACAGCTGCCACTCTACCAGCATTCCATCTTCAAAATGGCTATAAGATTTCTAAGGAGATGAAACAAATCCACAAGTTACCTACCAAATCATGCAATTAAAAGCAGGATAAAACAGAAGTTCTTTTGCTGTATCCCTTAGCATTACAGTCCGGAGCATGAGATGCACTTTTAACTGCACATGCACACCTGCACATATTAAGAATCATAAAAATATTTTTTTATATCCAAGATACTCAATCAAATTCCTGGCAAGGTGATTAAAATTCTGAAATAGAAAGGATAGCAAGTGGGGAGTAGGAGAGGAGAAAACACAATAAGGAGACTTTTCTCCTCAAAACACAAGTAAATGCAGTAGCAACTCTTGAGCTCACACTGCTACATGCCACTGGCACATGGAAGGAGGCACATAGAAATAAAAGACATTCAAAGCAACACCATTATTCTGTCCCAAGGGCAACAAAGGTGGACAGTAATTTCGCAGTGCTTCAAAATAGCTGCCTCAAAGCCACCATCTGCAAGGGTCTGAGACATCCTTAACTCCTGTAGGAATACCATCAATATTTAGACCACAGCAGGATTTAGCAAGTCAGCCACTGGAAGCCTTTTCTGGAGACCAGGCTCCAAAGCCAGCCCTCTCCTAAAGAGAATCTAGACAAGGCAATCCACATCTCTGCTCTCTCTCAGGCCTGTTTTTGGGTAAGTTGGAAACCCTCCCTGGGGCAGGAATTGCATTTAATTAAACATTGATCACTTGTATGCTTTGCTGACATCCAAATACACCTCAAATAACCAAATTTATAACAGAACCTAATCTGATTCTCTCAGATCTGCTTGTTCCAAATGAGAAAACTGAGGTACAAAAAAACCCAAAGCATCTTGCTGAATATTCCTGTATCTGCCCACAGAGCTCAACCCAGTCCTGGTGGTTTAAGATTAAATCTGGGAAAGGTCCACGTGCAGATGCCAAGTAATTCAGTAATAAGTGAATTAGCTGTGGCAGAAAGAATTTCTGCTAAGGCTGCTCAAAGCCATCCAAACCAGGCTGTACTTCCCACGAGTGCAGTGTGGGTCACCTTTGTTTCTGTGCCACGTTCCCCTGCCACAATCTCCCCTCTCACTGTCCCCTGCTCCTGCCTGTGGTTCAAAATATGCCTTGGTCTAGTCAAATACAAGTTCTGTACAACCTTTTTTCTTTCATATTCTTTATAAGGGGTCATTTGGAGGGGTTGCTTGGTTGGGCTGCTCTTCTGTTTGAACATTTTATGTGCAAGCTGGACAGTGTAGAGAGGAGCCATTTAGATCCAAATCAGAGCCTCCTCTGTTCCTCTCCTAGCTCAAGTTGGATCAGACCTCAGATGAAATGGTGCCAACATTTCAAACTGCTCTCAGAAAGTTTTAGCTGGAATATCTTCTGGACAGTAGCTGTTCTTGGGAAGTCCACCTAATGCCAAAATTCCATATAAATGCTTCCTGCATTGAACTACAGCCATACAGCAGCCCTTTTTGTAATGGATCTAAAATGGAAACCAACAGAAATGTTTCATTCTTCATTTCCCTTAAGTGGATTCAGTATTGAGGCTGCATTTCTATTTATTTTGTTTTAGTGTGATGTGGGCATCAAAACATCATGCAAAATCCCTTCCCTCCTACCCCAAGAGCTCATGCACTTTAGCATACACTCCTTACAATTTTTAAATAGTTCATGAACCTTTCAGTCCTCATCCATGGCTCCAGAGAAGCCTCCACCTGGGCAGTAACTTTCACACAAGTGGTTTTCTGCAGCCATTTGCCCAAATATTTTACATTGCCACTTCTTTGTATTTTCCAGATCATTCACAAACTTGAACCAACCCCCACAGCCATACCAAACACAGCTACTACAATGTTATTACCCACTAACACAGACCTGAGGGTCAAGTAGCCAAAAGACCTGTATAAGATCACACAGACCATCAGCAAAAAGCTGAAAGGTCAGAACTGATATGGTGATTCCAGCCCTCCTGGCAGCCTCGAGCTACATTTTTGTATTTTTTGAGCCATTTTTGCATCTTTGAGAAAGGTTATCAAAATTTGTTATTGAAAAGCTTAAATTTGGCCTGGGTTGTTTGTTTGTTTTTGTAGCAGGCATTGACTAATGCTTGATGTGGTAGCAGAAAGGGTCCGTGCAACATTAAATGAAACACACAAGGCAGAAAGGTGATATCCCTAGCACAGCTCTCTGATGATCACACCTGGAACACTTCATTCAGCTCTGGAGAACTCATTTCCTCAGTGACAATAATAACCCAGGGGACAATCACAAGAGAGCCATAAAAGTGTTCAGCAAGCAGAGAGGGACTGACTTACAAACAGATTAAAAGAGCTGTGGATGCACCAAATAAGTTTTAAGCAGGGGATGTGACAACTGTCTGCAAGTGTTAACAATAACAACATTAGAAATGACAGAGAATCATTTCAGTGAAACAAAAGCTTACAGCTACAGGGAGCAGTAGTAAATTAAAAATTATGAAAACATTTACTGATGTAAAAAAGTAATTTTAATAGCAAAATCTACTGGAGTATAGGGTAGACCTGATAATCTGCTTAACCAACACTCCTGCTTGACAAATTCTCAACCCTTAAGAACCTAAAACTTGTCACTTAAATACTGAAGACTTTCTATTTTGGAATTTTTCCAGTGGAATATTCGATCCCTTGTTGGGGAAGTTTCAGACATTCTTACCTCTGAAGCAACAGAGCTAGGTTAAGCCCATTGCTCTTGCACAACCCCCAGGGAGTTTGGCTCCATAAACCAAACTCAAGCAAGCCTTGAGAGTCACCAATGTAGTGTTTGGCCTTCCCCAGCCTTGGACATGCCAGCAAAGGGAATGGGAATGCTCATCCCATAGCCAGCCAGGCTCACTTCACTGTTTTTTCACCGGAATAACAGCACAACACATAACTACTGGGATCTGATTTACAGGATGATCCATATCTACACATGAAAAGAACAGGGGAACTGCAAACTTTGTTACAACAATTTCTCTTGTCTTGAGAGATGCTCTTTTTTCCCCTACCATACTTCAATGACAATTTTAAAGGGTTCTATTTGTGTTATTCTATCAAACCTGCTAGTTTTTAAGTAAAGCAGTGGCTGCCTACTCTATAAAATACAAGCACAAGCAGTAAGTCCATCGAAGGCTGGCCAATTTCCACATACCCTAATATGGTTAAGAAAATGTTTGACTGGAGCCCAGAGCAGAGTGCCAAATTTAACAACTCTGCAGCGAGCAGAGTGCCACAGAGCCCTCTGCTTAGGCTCACCCTAACTCCAGCCAGTTGGTTAGGCAGGGAGCTCAGCCTCCTGACATGGACTAGACCATAATTGTACTTGTGCAAAGAGCCCAGAGCCTGCTGTTCTCCCTGCCCTGCCAGGGAAGGTTCAGGCTCGCTGCCCTACAAGGCTCTCAGGGACAGCAACTCATTGGAGTGTTTCCCTCCTTGGGCTAAATATATTGAGGAAATCCTGGGTATCCCAAGGATATAAAAACATGGACTGCATGAGGCACTCTGGGTTTGTGTGAAGAGCAAGGTTTTCAAGGGCTCCAATACAAGACTTCTTTTTCTTTCACCTTCTTCACTTTCTTTTCCTACTGCTGATGTACCCATGAGAGGTTTCCCAATATTAAACCTATATAAAGGGCAGATATCTTCTTTGCAGTTTTGCTACTACTGCCCTTTAGGAAACTTGGCAAGGTGCAGGCTGCTTACCTGCCTCTGAGCCCTCTGCAAAACAAACCTTGCCCACTTGTGTTATGTATTTACATTTCAATCTTCCAAATTTCACTGGGTTTAGGATTTTTGAAATAGCTAAGACAAAGGGTGACAAAGTAGATTAATGACATTGAGGTCAGACTTCAAATTACACTTCAGTCTTCCCACTTATTCTCTTTTGTAATGCCACCAAAATCATTGCAAAGCCTGATGATAGAGATTTGTTGACAGAAAAGAAGGGGATTATTGAGTTTGTATCAGTGAAACAACTAACTTTAGGCATTAAAAGAACAATGCTACCTTGATTATGCAAAAGGGTTAGCTGGCCTCTCCCAGATCATTTCCTATGAGATCATATGCAGACTTGGAAACAGAAGGGACTGGTTTCAGGAAGTTTGAAAGCCTTTTATGGATTACATTAACAAGGCACACGCTGTTCCCTAAAACTGATTGTACATCAAATTCCATCGCAGCCACATGCCCTTGGTTGGAATGCTTCAGCATATATGATAGTACCAACAGCCACCAAAAAAAGCAGCAATTCTGTCATTTAATCCTTGTGTCTTTTTCCTTTCCATTTTTTTTTTTTTAGTACCTGAAATTAACTTTAATTTTTTGTTGTACAAATAGCATACACCAGGTTACAGTGGGAAATCACTTTGGTTCTCAGAAGTTTCAAGTATCCTACTGAGTACAGATAGAACTTTTTACAGAGTTAAATACCTGTCTTACATCAGCAGAAATAAATGTTTGACTGCAAGATTTTGAAATGATACCCAATAGCTGTTAGAAGTCAGTTTTACTTTTTCTTGTCTGCTAAGTACTAGCAAAAAAACACATCTTCACTAAAGCATATCAGTGTCTGAAAAATACTTTTCCTTGATATTTCAGGTGTCAGCTACTACCAAACATTTATTATTTAGTATTTACTACCAAGCATTTTCCAGTCAGTTCAGTTACTGTGCATTTACTCTTGATACAGAAAATTAGAAAGCAAATGAGAAACTGCATTCCTTTTCCAAGAAATAACACTGTCCATTTTCTGATTTTTTAGAATGTAGTGGTTCAGCAGACTCATGAGTCTGTGAAGACACCTCAGATGCTGTGCTTCTGTTTGGAAGTGTCACAGCACTTCTGGAGGCTCTGGCCTTCAGGCTCCTCAGCAAGGCTCGTGTCTCGTTTGGGTTTCATGTTAGCTCTTTGAGGATGCATGAATTCCATGCTAAACTTCACAAGATCTACACTGAGAGACTGAGTTTCACTGTGGGAGGCAAACTGACCTGTTAATGGAATTAGACAACACTCACCTCTGTATTTGCAATGACACCAAGCAGATTTAGCTTTCAGTGGACAGCAACAACATTTTCAAACAGCTTCTCTCTAAGCACTAAAATCTTCCCTCCTATTTGCAGATGGGGGAATGGAGGAGTGCATAGATGAAATGCAGTTCCCTGTCCAAGCCCAGCTGGTCAAGAGCAGCACCTCTTGCACCCAGGTAAATTCCTTCCCTCATGGGGTTGCACTTTCTCCTGCCACCTCACTGATGCCACGACTGGAAAACCAAAACATTTAGCATGAACATTCCCCCCAGCATTAACCTGCCATCTCTTACTGGAAATGAAATACATTTTGGTTCCTGTTGGGACTGGAGAGAAGTGAAAACCTCAAATTCATTGTAATTATTTGCTATCTGTTTAATAATGGTGTTCTCTGTGCCAAAGAAGATGGAACAATTAAAAGACAACCACTGCCTTTGCTTAGTTTGGGGAATAACTATCCCTGATAAAATCTTCCAGGAATCCATCCTTAGAGCCTTGCCCATTGCTATTTATAACTGAGTAAATATTAGAGGATTCACATCTTTTGCCCTGAAAAAACAAGACCTTTGGCCTTAACATTTTTTGGAAAGTGTTTCAGAGAAGACTGTTGCTCTGCAGCAATGTTTCCTTCCATTAAAATTCCCTCTTGAAATATATGGCCCAAAGGAGGAACACTAGACCTCAAATATACCACAAATATGGACAAGTCTGCCTGCAGGCATTTGGAGGCTGGGAATTTGCCCAAAACATTATCCTTCAAGAATTAACCAACTCTCTGTCAGCACAGTTAGCAGCCTTAAAAAAAACCCAATTTACTTTGACATGCCTTGGTCAGGGCAGCTCACTAATTGAATATTGCACTGTTTATCACTGCTTACAGCTTAAGGTTTAATTTTTCCCAAGGACTGAAACTGGAGCCTTTATAGATCCACATGCAAATAAAAAGATGTGTTTGGGAGCCTCTGTTGCCCAACAAATTCACTTTTAGGTTTCCATCCTCCTGGCTTCAGCCCAGCTCACACTGCCTCTTCTTTCCCTCATCTGCTGACACAATCTGTGCTAGCCAGGGACCAGAAGGGCAGGCAGGGTGACCACAGGAACTCTGCGTTCAGGACTTGGCTCTGCTTGGCCACTTAAACCTGCCTGTGAACATCAGAAATGAGAAAAAAGGTACTGAGCAAAGAGAAGTCAGAGGTGGAAACTCACTAAAAGTGTATGCAGACACAAGAGTTGTCAGATCTACCACGGGTGTGGCCATAACTCCTTGGGATTATTCTTTGTAAAGATAATTCCTTACAAACCTTGCCCTTACAGGACAACTCAAGATCAGATCAAGCAAACACAGCCCCTGGTAGTGACAGTCACTCCAGAGTGGTGCTCAACAGGCAGAGAAACCCTTCAAGGCAAGCCCTTTCCTCACCTCCTCATCAAGGTTGGCTGCTTCACTTAAATTTTGAATCATTTTTGTTTTCCTTAGTTTCCACTACTGAAACTCTGCGTTCTGTTACTATTTTATGTCAATGTTCCATCCTTTTGAATCAGTGAATTTGCTACACATGACATCATAACCTCCACCTGCATAGCCAGAATGATGGAGTGTCCTCACTCAGAGCAATTTGGACTAAACAGCAATTATAAACCAAGTGCCGCCTGGGAACATTTATTATTATTGCCATCATTGCTTAGCAGGGCTCCTATCAAGTGCTGAAGCAACAATCTTTTGAAAGGCAAATTTTCTCCCACCTGGCAAACAGAATTTTTCTTACATGTCCCTTTAAAACTCCAACCAGAACACCTGGGGAACAGAGAGCCATTGACTTTGCTGACACATTCAGCAACATGATTATCTTAATGACACATAATGGTCTCCATATTCATAACCTTTCACCAAGGGAAAGCCCAGTGTGGCTCTTGGGCTGACCTCATTACCTCAGCCTGTGTGTGCAAAGATGGCCACATGTAGGGTTAATGACAGAGACACAAGAGCTCGACCTTCCCAAGGGAAAAACACCTCCTTCCCATTCAGGTCATTTCCAGGAACCAGGAGATTAATATGGAGCCACAAGATGGAAAAATTTCTCAGTGTTTTAGAGAGCTAAATTACCATGCACATACTTACCTATAATCCTTAACATGTAAAACACTAAAAAAAAGGGAAGAATTGGGGTGGAAAATTCCCAAATATACAAGTAATTTCTGGCAGTCAGTTTGATCAAGGACTACCACAAATTGTCTTCCAAATCAGGTTGATCACTAACCCAAAGCAACCTTTTTACATACCAGACTTTGGGTTTCAAAGGAAGCTAATCTAAGACTGAAGTGCAGCTCATGATAGAAATTGTCTCAACTGAACAAAATATAGCTCCAGGGATAAAAAAAGGGCATAAAAAGCATATATCTCACCAGATGTGATGCCCCTGAGCCTGGAAGATGCTGCCTCTTCAGCTCCCAAGGGATTCTTTGAGTAAGCCAATGGTTATCACAGGCACTGCAAAGATAGAAGTGTTTACATGGGGGGCTGAAGAGGGCACCAAAGGCAGAAAAGAAACTTTACAGTTAGGATGATCTAGAAAGCAAAACAGATATTGATCCTTGCTGCAGTTGCTAGATACAATTGCAGCACTGACTAAACTGATTTGCTGCTCCTTTTCTTTTTCCAGTGATGACTCTGTGAGGGAGAAACTTCCAAGCAAGAAAAGACAGACTACTCTGTGCATCTGAGCTCCCATTAGGGGAAAACAGTGGCTTCCACTTGCAAGGAAAACTGCTCCATTCACCTGCCCCTGCTGCCATGACTGTAGCCCAACCACAGAGCAATGCAATCCTGAGAAAACCCCGGGAAGCATCAGCCACAGAACTGACAATTTTAATATCCAAACAGCACCGATTAATATGGAGCCAAACCTGATTATGCCCTCATTAATCACTTCAGAGGAAAAAAAAAAAACACTGAGGGAATTCCCTATTTCTTTTGGCTGTAGACCAGCACAGTTTCTTGATTGCTGGCTGCCTCCAGTCAAAGATGCAAAAACTTCTGGCTATTTGTGCATAGCTGCTGGATTGCATTTACATGGGTTTTAGTGACAGGTTGTTTGTCTGCCTGTGTGTGTACTTTGACTGCAACAGTGGTAGAACAACCACCTTCAGGCAATGACTGGGATAAATAATAATTTAGCATGTGGTGAGAAAAAATTGCCTCTGAGCCATGCCTCAGGGGGAGAACTGGAGGCAACTCTTGGGAAAATAGACTCAGATCTCCAATTTGGAGTAACCTCAACCAGCTGGGAAATCTGCTCAGGGGTTCTGGTGACTCCCATCCACTTCCATGGTCAGAGGCAGTAAGAAAAACAAAACTTTGAAATGTTCATGTACTCAGAAGACAAAAGGCTGAAATTAGAAGGTTCAGAGAAATTCTTTTATCTTTAAACCAGGTGAAGAAAGATACAAAAGACAAGCTTGCTCCACAATCAGTGTTTAATTAGACAAATGAGTTTACCTTCCCATCTAATCAACAGGGCCTCAAGAGTATTCATTAGACTCACTGTCTTAAGCAAGAGATTTGACTAAGCCGTGAAAAAACTACACCATTCTTTTGCAAGTGACAGTGAAATGTTACAGGATTTCTCCTAAATGCATAAGCAGTAGTGTCAGGGGTAGGACTTGCTTATCTTCGAGAATTTTGGGGTGTTTGTTTCAATTTTATACTGCCAGCCAAAGGGGGTTTTTAAAGGTAGTGTGTGATTAAATGAGGAGGGAGTGAAAGTCTCCTCCACACATGCAGCACTGTGCTCTACCATGGCTAAACACAACGGGTACCCTGTTGTTTCACAAAAACAACAAACACCTTTGCTGCCCCAAGAGCTGCCAAAACTCAAAATCACAGCTGTGGCCAGCTGAGATGGCAGTTCCTCCAGGAAACCCCATTCTGAACTTCCCAAGTCTGTATCACAGTAAATACTGAAAAAAGCAGATTTTCCCAGATTCAGCAGACCTGGTGAGAGGAATGCAGGTCCTCTTCGTGCAATGCATCAATCCAGGTTACAGGACTATCTCAGCCTTAATAAAACTCCCATTAAAGTCAATTGCAGTTACACATTCTAACCTAGAGAAAATCCAGATCTATCCTTCCATCAATAAAATGCCAAACTACTCCAACCACTAATAAAATCCAAGGACTGACATGCCCTTCAGGATTCATGTAGCTACATGAAGTGAGCCAGGTCTTCAAAGCAGAAACTCTGCTTAACTTACTGTAACTGTGAGAAAAAATGCCTCATCATTTACATCCAAAGAAGAAAATATAAATTCAGAGGTACAACAGAGTACAGTGAAACACCTTTCAGTTGTGTAACTCCCTGACTGCTGAGATGTTTTGCAGATGAAGCCCTGAAGGTGGACATCAGTGTTAATCAGAAGAACATCTTGTTTTCTTTCTAAGGCTTTCACTTAGCCTTGTTTCCTGTGATACCTTAACACCAAGACGTTCCTGAGTGCTCTCATTCACAGGGTACTTAAGTGTTCTCCTCACCAACCAAACAAGATTACTCACCTTCTGTAAGTTAGGCTCAGGTTTGTTGAGGCAGAGCCAAAACACACACACACATATTCCTGACCAAGGACATGTTTTTCTTTCGTGGGCTGTTTTTACTCTGTAGTCCTAAGCACAGTACTAAAAAACTTTTTAAAAAGGAATTCATTTTGCCAAATATCTTCAGGAATGCCTTATTGAACCAAAACCCACAAATATACTTCAGACCTTTTCCAACTCGCACAACTCTGTGATTCTATGATCTATCAAGTGAAAGACCATGAATGAGGAAACGCTGACAACATTGAGCCAGAGGAATTTTTTTATCTACTTGCTGATATAATTTTATAATGTTTCATACCATATAGCCTGCAAAATTTCAAAGTCAAGGGGCACCAATAACTAAAAATCTTCTATAAAACTAATTTGTTTGGTTCATACTCAAGAAATCTCTGGATGACACACACAAAGGAAAGCTGACACAATTATCTTGCACTTAATTCTTAAAAGGAGCACTAAGTTCAACAAAAATGAATTAACCTTTTTATTTACTTCATTATTTCTTCAACCTCCTGTAGATCATCTCATCCCCATATTTACTTGCATACTAATCAACTAATTACCAGGTGGGAGCAATTGAGGTTTGAGTACCAAACCCAAACAGTTGTGGAAACAAAAACTTCAAGGAGTCAGTACAGTCTTTCACAACTTTCTATCTAGAGATAGTTATTTCTAAACACAGCAGTAGACAATTTGGCATTTTATTAGCAAACTAAATTAGGTTTTTCCATTGTTCTTTTCCAGGGGAAATTCTGTTCTCTGTAGCAAGGGGAAATGATCATTTCCAGAAATGTTCCTCACACAGGGCAATCCTCATGGTCCTGTTCTGTGGGATTAAGCATGGGAACACTTAGATGGTGAAGCCTGCCTTAGCAAGCAAAACCAACAGAACTGAGGGCTACCTATTTCCAATCTACAGGAAAAAGTTTGATCCTCCTTTCCATAACCTAAACAAAGAAACAATGCCTTCTTTCCTTGCAACACCCTGGAAATGGCAAAGCCTGTGAAGTTTTGTTTGACGAAAGTGCTGAGGACAACTCTCCCCATTATGGCACAAACATTTAAAAACCTACAGAAACCAAACCTGGATTTCTGAGCAACCTTTGAGCCCTGGTTCAGGGCTATTAAAGCAGGAGGCATGAAAAGCAGCCAAAACACCCACTGAAACCATATCAAGTATGGCACTGATTCAGAGGAAAGCATTAGATGTGCTGAGTTTCCCTGCTTCCTAGCAATTCTGGTTGCAGAAGTCCCCAGGGATTACTTGGCCTTATTTTATTCAGTCTCAGGATCAAAAAGCATTAGAACTCAAGCAGATCTGGGCAGCAGACATTTTAAAGGAGGCAAATGGCAAAAAAAATTTAAAAAAAAAACCTTTCAGTGCAACCAGAAACATCATTGTCCATTTACAATCACCTGCAGAGGCAACATGAAAACCACCACCCATCACAGCCAGCAGCATCTCCTTGGTGTCCTTACAGCAAAACACCCACACATTTACAAAAGCACATTTGAAATTATCTGTAGGGTCATCCTCAGCTTCCAGTTCCCAACTCTTCCAGCTGACCAGGCTGAGGACTGAAATGTGACAGAAAGGAGTCACAGGTCACAGCGTACAGACTTCTTGTGTGCTCTTGAAATCTCCGTTAAGGTGTCTCTTTTCATAGGACACAGTAAGAAAGAAAATTCTGGTGTTTTCGCAAGATCACTTATTTTACACTTTCATTTTACCTACAAAAATAAGTCCCTGAGTTTCTCCTCTAACAGCACTTAAAAAAAGACCCAAAGCAGTTTTTTCTGTTACTTGAACTAGGCCAGCAGTTGTTTTTTTCACAGTACTTTTAATGACTGCTGAGAAAAAGCATAGTTAGGCACATGCCTTGCTCAAAGTACAGCTTTAGTCCCTTTCATGACTCAAACATGAAGCTGAATTTCTGACAATTTGTGTTAACAACAATTTGCTGACAACCCGAGGTGTGATATTCCATTAGGTAACAAGGAAAACAGTAAGGCAGATTGTGTTGTTTCCTTGTTGGCATCCAAAAGCATGGTGTACATGTGAATGCTGCATGTGCAGACAGAACACTCTTTTAAAATCTTGCTTTAGACATTTTTGGGTAATACTTCCACCACCCACCTGTCTATCCTTCCTCTAATCAATTCTGAAATCAATCCTCAACATGAACATTGGCATTTTAGAAAAAAGGGCTTGTTGAGAATACTTTAATTCCTACATATATACTCTAAAGAAGGTCATGTCCTGTTTTACTTTTTTTTTCTCCCAACATTTTTGCTCCATGTTTTTCTTTACAGGACACCAAAAGACAGATTCTGTACATTTTTGTGGGACAACTAAATTGGGCAGACATCCATTTCCTCAGCCAATATCAGCAGTGAATTTATAGCTCAGAGAAAACTTTGAAGAGACAGGGGTTTGTGGGACAGAGGTTTTATCTGGTTGTTTTTTTTTCCTTAGACCTGCAAAACTCTTTTGACAGGTTTGTCACAAAGAAAAGTAGAATTTAAAGCCTCATTGCTCTGAAGGGTGTCTGGTACCCAGTCAGAGCATGCTGAGCACTCACCTACACTCCAGTCCTTGAGGTGATTAACTCCAACTTTGGTACACACCACAAACCTACTGAATATTCCCTTGAAACTATTGGTAGCCTATGTTACAAACCACATCATTTTTACTCCACCACTCATTTTCTTAACTTAGTTCTCTTCAGTTTCAATGTGTGTGGATGTAAGGAATAAAATACAAGCCAAACAAATTTTCACCCAGACTGAGACTGTTACGAGGCTGAAATTGACCCTATTAAAAAAAAAAGTTTTTGAAATGAAGATTTTCGGACAGGCATCAGGAGAACAATTACAGTTCTATAAGTGGGAAATGTACTGAGCATCAAATACTGAATTTTGACAAATACTGTGTTGACAGCACACACCCAGCACAGCTTTGTGACAGGCCGAGAGTTGGATGGGACTGAAGGTTGTGTGGCAATGTGAAGGCACAACACAATCACAGAGCTGTCAAAGCCACAGGTTTAGAGATAAAACCCAAGATAAGGCAGCAAACAACCAAAAAACTCTGTGTCAGAAACATGGGAGAGAAGAAAACAGAAAAAACATTAATTAACAAAACCCTAACCCAAACCCAAAAACTGTAAAAAGTTTATTTTGAGACATTTTTAGTTGAAATATGTTTAGGAAAATGCTGGAATGAGCCACTTGAATAAAATCAACAAAAAATACTGCATCTTTTTCATTTGGTAGGAGTCCACTTTATTCCACAGATTTTGAGATGTGTTTAAGATTCCATAGGTTTGGTATTACATCAGTGACTGTTCATAATGAAATTCCAGGCAGTGGCAAAAAAAGGCATAATGATAGTACCACAAAAAATATGGATATGGGGCCCTTTGAGCAGATTTACTGAGAGGAATGTTGTGTATGGGTTAAAACAGTTGTCTGGCTCACCTGTGCATGCTAAATGTCAGGTGACAGCAAAAGTTGTGCTATTTCTTGAATCTCTCTCAAATTAATCTAATTCTAGCCTTTGCTGGATTTTTCAAAAGATTTGTCATTTGCTACAACATCTCTATGATACTGTCAGCTGTTTTAAAATTATATTTCCTGTTTTCATATCCCATCTATCTCCTTGAGGAATAATATTTTTATGGTTTTAGTAGCATGTTGGATGTTATTTGGACTGGGAGATCAGTGCCCTTCAAAGCACAGCATGACACCATGGACAAAGCACTTGGCTGGCATCAGCTCCAGTTTGGTGCTGTCACAGGAATCATTTTTCTTTTTCTGTGCTTCATTTTGTCAGAGTGACAAAAGGAAAAATTATGCCAAACTCCTCTGTAAAGAATTTGGAGATAGACACAGAAAAAGCAGTGCCTGGCAGCTTGATCACAAAGCCATTCTACACTACAGAAAAAAGGTATCTTTTAAAGATTTCTTTAAAAATAAATACCAAGAAAGCCACTTGACACCTTGCAGCTAACACAGGGCTGAAAGTAATTCAGAATCACCATCTATTTTCTGCAGGTGGATAACCTGAGTCTGGGAGAGATCATCTGTTGGAGTCCAATACCATATAAACAGACAATCTTTGCATAGGAAATTTTACAAACTCCAACAACATTTGCTTTGGGACTAAAAGAGAGTTTGATATAATATCTCAAGCTGCTGTTTTCTTAGTTGCCCAAGAAACAATTCTGATTAGAGCTGTTCCGTTTTGAGGTTTTTATGCCAGAAGCAGATAAAGAAAGCAAAACAATGCAGAAAAACCAAGTTTAAAAGAAGACTTTGAAACAATATATTTGAAGAATCACCTTTGAAAACACGGGACAGGACTGTGTTGTTCAAGCCATGAATAATCCCAGGTTATTTGAGGAAATGGATAAAATAAAAGAAACAAATGAGCTGTTGGAAGTCTCCTCCTTTGAACACAAGGATGTCACCTGTGGGTCACTCTGTGGTCCATGCCTCAGGCATCAGAGACCCAAGCTCACAGCAGCCTCTCCCTTCAGGGTCATGACAGCACTGGAGAAATTCACACCCAAGAAGGTGCTTCCACCCAGTGGAGCTGCTCCTCACCTCTGGGAGGCAGGGAAGGCCCAGCTTGGATCTGCAGCTCAGGCTCCCACAGAATTCATCTCAGAATTCTATTTTATGTATACATAAAAGAGAAGGAAGCCCAAGCACAGAAACAAACTGCTGCTACAGAAACGTGTGTGGATGCGCATGAGAACAGAAAGGAGAACACAGGAGACCCTCCTCTTTTGCTCTTCAAAGGAGACACTTTTGGTTAAAAACTGATGTAAGACAGAAGATATGAATCCCCTGCTAAGCTTACAATTAGTGCCTTCCGCAGCTGAACAAAACTGTATCTTTACATGAATTTTTTTTGAATGCTTTTAATGATTTTGGCTGCCTGTATTAAGCTGCTGCAACATTTGACTTCCAGGGTAGTGACAGCCAGGTCTAAAATATCCTAATCAGACATCCAAGAATCAAGGCCTTTCAAAAATAACTTGGGGAAAAAACCCTGCCCTTTCTTTTGGCATCTTCTCTTTGACAGAAAGTGTGTCCGCTTGCCAACTTGAGGAGAAATATGAAAGAACAAACAGGCCCTTGACCTATAGCCAGACTATTGTTATGCATTCCACGACTGTGTGACAGTGTAAAACATGGATTTAACAAGACTGGCTGGGAGCTCTCTATTATGCATGCACACTCATTGTTGCAATGATTTTTATGAGGTTTTTTGTTCAACTGGTCCATTTTTCTCTAGAAGAATGCAGCAGTTACATGAAAACTCACCAGTTTCTGTGCAGAGTTCTTTCCCCTGCCAACAGTGACAAGTCAAAATCAGTAGGTCTGAAATATTTCTCCATTAGAATTACTTTATGCTGCACTGATTGATGCAGCATTCAACTGCAATCAGTCCAAAGCATGAGGCCTACCAAGATGTGGAATGAAAATGCTCTGCATTTATGTCCTAAACATTCACACAGGATTCACAGACATGAATTAGCCAAGGGCACTGGACATCCAGCAAGCTGGTGTATTATGGCCAGAGGTTATTGTTAAAACAGTGAACAGCCAGAAAATCAGTGAGTCTGCCAGATCTGAGGGCTGCAACTGGATAGGAGAGAAGCTTCAGCATCAGTTTCAGCAGGGCCAAAAAATCAGCATCCGTTTCTTACATGCTAACTTTCACTTTTCTTAGAAATCACTAGAATGGTTTCATTTCTTGATTTTAAAGAAATCACTAACACTGCTTCTAACCATATTTTTAAAGTCTTTTTATACATATATAAAAAGCCTGGTCTCCAATAAAATCTATTCCTAAATCTGAGTTTTGTGGTGCTTTGCAGGCAAACTGCTTCATGATCTGATCCAAAACTCAAAGCTGAAAGCTTTCCATCAGGCTCTTCATTGTGTGGCTCCTGAAAACCAGTGCTGCTAAATTACACCCTGACCTCTTTGTTTCTGTAAAGGATCCAGAGCCATCCCTGTCATGGAATGAAGCTCAAGGACTTCCCTGCTCTGTGGAGCCTCAGACTCCAGCTTTATTAGCCTGACAACAGCTCCTTGGAGGACTTCTTTCCATTGGAAGTTATGAAAATAAATGTAAAATATATATGCTTGCACATCATAAAAGTGAGGCTTTGTTTCATTTTAGACTACGAGATTAAAAAAAAAAATTACGCTATGAAAAAATAAAATGGAACTTACAAACTCCGGAACAATAAAGAGTTATGCACTATGGAGCTGTTTCTGGTGAGCTCCTCTCATAAAAATGAAAAAGGCATCAAAAAGTAAAAAGTCAGCATCTCTGATATTGGTAAACGTCTCTGTATCCTTTCTGAAGCAGCAGCTAGATTTGTTAGTGTTGTATTCCAGCTGACAGGAAAACACCCCAAAATTTTGTCAGGTAATTAGCCCACTGGTCATGAATCAGGTTTCTAATTTGCCCTCTCCCATTTCAAGTGTAAATTAAGACTAAATCTTCATGCTCACTGTGCTTCAATCCTGGTAACCCAGGTGATACTTCCAATGAGCTTTAGCACAAAACTCACCTTTGGAAAGATCTTGGAGACCTTTCAGATGAAGTGTTCTCACACGTGATTAATTATTAATGACACTTCACCAAATTATTAATGGCGCTTCACCAAATGTAAAAGGGCTCCACATTTGAACATGAGATTATTCTTTTTTTCCAATCAGTAAAGTAACTTGAGAGGGTGGGATCATCTTTAATTTCTGATTCACAAATTTCTGAGGCTATTTACCAAGTGTCCCAACAAAACTCTTCACTATGTTGCACACCCACTATAACATCAGATGACTTTCTCCAAATAACCAATAATGTGTCAGTATTGAACTATCTTACCTCAAAACCAGCAAAACTTCTATTTATGCATAAAATATAACAGTACAAAGAGAAGGAAAGCACAATTTCAATACATAATTATACCTCAGTTTACTACACAGTGATGATCTGCTCAAAAGAAACTTGCATCCTCTCCTTGTACACTGAGCTATCCCTTAAAATTTCCATCCTCAAGGTACAATGACAGTATTTCTTTCTTCTCTGCTTTTAAGACAATACAGACTGACTGACTGCTGATTTTCATGCTGGCTCTCCACAAGTGAGAACTTCCTGCACTATAAGAAAAGGTCTCTTGAAAAATGCATTCTTGCTTTAACTGAATTCACTTTGTACAGCAAGAAACTCCCAACAGACAATAGAGCATTTTCAAATTCCAGGGCCATGAAAGGGTTATAACCATTATAACCAGTCCAGGGTTATAATTGTGGCTCCATTTCTGTGTCATAATGAACCCAAGACAATGAAATCTCCCCCTTGGCAGGAAGGACAGGACTGCCCATGGCTGAAAGGGGATTCCTCATTGCTGTCCCAGCTCCAAGTGCATGCAAAACAGAGCCCAGCTGGGCACAACAGAAACAGCACCAGCAATTCACAGCAGCAATTGTCAGTGTGAAACAGAAAAGGGCACACTCAGAGGATGAAGCCACTCTCTCACTCCCCTGCAGCCCTGGCAGATGAAATATGTCACACAAGCTGGCCAGCAGAGTTAAAATTCAGCTGTTTCCTGGTGTCAGAGCTCAAGAAGTGGACTGCATGAGACCCCTCTGCTTGGTACCTGCTCCTCCAGGGCCATTCCCAGCAGGTAGCAACATAGCTCAATGCCAAGGAAGGGCAACCCAACTCTTGTGTTCAATCACACCCAAAACGCCACCATCGTTACAGCCACCAGCCACGGATTTCAAACATTTGAGTGCTAGTCATTTGCCAGAGGATACACAGGAAAATTTGAAGGGAATGATGGGTCTGCCAAATTGTAGGCAGTACTTTACTCATTAGATAACCCTTTCTCTCAGATCTCTTTGTTACTGCATCTGGGGGAAAGAAAAAAAGAAACATTTAGGCAGCTTTAGTAGTATAATTCTGCTTCTGCTCTCTTAGAGATGTTAATGTCACACATAAATCTCCATGTTTTACTAATGGCATCATATATCTTCCCAGGCATTTCTAATTCACCCCTTGTTGTGCTATCTATGTACTTTATCACACAGGGTTACTCTCTGTCAGGTATTAATATTAAGACACTGTGCCTTGTCTTTTGTAGGAAAGTACATGCTCTTATCTAAATTGCTGAGACTAATAACTTGAAATATTGTCCCTGCAAACATACTTGAATGGTGTATATTCAGATAACCAGAGCTTTTTTTTTTCCCTTCTCCCCTCACAGAAGTGAACATAAATTAAGTCTCCACAGGAGTTAACCCAAGAACAATCTGCTTTCCCAATTTGGAGGCAGGGAAGGATGTAGTCCTGTACCTGGTAACTCATGTCCCACCTGACAGGCACCACACCCCACACCAGACAGGACTCCCAAGGGTGGCACAGTCTTTTTATTCCCCAGAAAAACCCTGCCTGCAGAAGCATGAGCAGGGAAATTGAGCTGCTTTCCCCCTGGAAGTTTCTTCTTTGCAAGTAAACATTTTTGTACACAGTCCCTGTTGCTTGTCCCTCTGGTGAGATCTTGCCTTGGAACTTGGATACCTGACAGTTAAGTTCAACTTAACTGATAACTGGCCTAAGGATGCCCCCTCTGCTTATTATTTCTTTGATCTAGATAAGCATTTGGTTGTTTAATCAGTCACAAAGCTAAAGCAGAAACAAGGAACCTTGAAAAGCCTTACAACCTCACATACCTAATTTAGCCTAAAAGTAATTTCTGGGTAGAAAGGGAAAATTTAATTAACTCTTCTCTATAAAAATGCATAGTAAGATGTGTAGCAAGATCTTACACATTCCTTTGAAGTTTGTCATACATTCTTGAATACCTTTGACAGCCTAAGAAGTTATGTGTCTGCTTCTGATTAGATAATTGAAATAAATCTACACCAAATAAATTCAGACCTCTTAAAATAAACTGCAGAGGTACATGAACTTTGTAAAATGCATGTAGTACTTAAACCAAAAGGCATTTCTGAAAAAAATCAGCTATCATGAAGGAACTTATTTCTCTTTTTTTGTTTTTCATGCATGGGGTCTGCAGCTAGTGTCCAAATTTTAATCCAGCCTTAATTCCAGTCAGTACCAGCCACTGTTACATGAACTGCAAACCACTGCAGCAGAGGCAAATCATATCTTTTGCACTTACTATTTTCTCCACTTCACACCTAACAGTTAAATGCTCGTTAAAAACGACAGATTGCACAGTGTCAGTCACTTGGAGTAAGTGATTCCAAGTCCAGCAAATATTTGCCTGCTATTTCAGCTTGAGACAACACCATCAAAGCACTGAACCTAGAGGGAAGAGCACTGCTTCACTTGGTCCATTTCCATTCACTGCTTCCAACCCAACAAGCGATCAACCAGTGCAGGTTGCAATACTGTTTTGGCCAGACTACAAAGCCTGGAAAGGTGTGTGTGTATATATATATATAAATATATATACTGCAATGCAATATAGTACCTAGACCCAGACATATTACACAAAATGGAAGGTGGCAACAAAATTGCATGTATTGCTTGGCAAGGGGAACAAGGAGAATTTGAGAGTACAACTGGGTAATAACTGGTTAAAGCCATGCAGCTACCTGAGACTCAAACAGACATCAAAGCTTCCCACCAAGCTGAGAGTGACCACACAAACCTGAGTCATGCTGAGCAGATGGATTTTATCAGACCTATCAATCAGGCAGCCCTGCCAATCATTGTGCAACGCCCTGCTGAAATCGCAAAGAGGATGACACACATGGGATTCCAGATGGAGCATCTTGATAAAAATCCCCATAAACAGTTTACAGCAAGATGACCAAACAGACACAAGAGCATGCTGCAGTCTCAGCTGTGTGACAGATCCTGCTAAAAATGCTGAGATGGTATCACACTTAATGCAGGCAGGAACTCTTTTGGCAACACATTCTCCATCTCACAGCCATGGGGAGATAATATTCCCCTTGTCCTTGATCCTGGGACACAGATAGATCCAAAAGCAGGCAAAGAGAGCAAGTTTAGGCAGTGGGATAGCACAGAGCAAGGGCTGCAATCACTCAGCCATCTCTCTGCACTGCTCAGGAGCAGGTCCAGTCCAAAGCACAACTGGTGATGACAAGATAAACACACTTGTAGGATATCCCAGGCCACCAGCCCTGCGTGAAGGTACATGAAGTCATGGAGGTGATGAAGTGCCTGACATTTACCGGGAGACATCTGAAAATGGTGATGAAAGATGCAGCAGAGAAGCCTATGCAAGCACTCATTTGGAAATGTAACTTCAAGTCACAAAACAGCAAGTTAGAAATGCATCCTGCAATCTATTGAGAAGTCAAGTCTCAACTTATGAGCAGAGAAAATGGAAGCAAAGGCACTGAATACACAAAAAAAGATGAAAAATTCTACATTAAACCTGGGTCTGTCTCAAACTAACCCAAGTATTCAGGTGAAAATTTCCTTCTAAAGCCTCATGTGATGGCAGATCCAGCTTCTGTTACTTTCCACAAGGCTCACACTGAGCCAGTTAACCACAGTCAGAGCAGAAGTCTGATACTCTGCCATGGTGTGTCCTACCCAGGACATCAACTCTGGAACACTGACCTGGGGCCAGAGTCCCAGAAACGGATTAAACAATTTACCCTGTACATATTTTAATGCTTTTCAAATTAAAAAAAAACAAACAAACAAAACATGCTCCTAGATTTCATAAAAACTATGTTACCAACATTTTTTTCTGTGCTTACCAAAAAAAAAAGGTGGAACTACAACCAGACCTGTCACAGAAGACAGCAAGTCAATACTGCCTACATACAGTTTACAGAAGAATACAAGACAAACCTTTGTTACCAAAAGACTGCTGATAAGTAGGAAGATTGTGTGGATAACCACCAAAAACTTCCGGAGAGCAGAGAATTATATAAAAATATACATGTAACATCATGCCTTGCACTACTTTTTTGCCCTCAGGACTTTAAAGTGTAGTTATTTGCTTTTGGGGCATTGACATACATGGGGAAGGGGGAGGGGGTGGATTTTCCAATTGTTTTTTACCATCAGATATGTGAAATGTCCATGCTAAACAGGAAAAAAATATTTTCCAGCAGATGGAGCAGTGCCACAATTAACAAAATTTCCATTACTAGTCTAAAATATACTGAATAACATCACACCTAAATGAAAACACAGCAGCCTTCAAAACCTGTGTTAAACAGTTTATCACCTCCAGCAGTGCCCAGAGCTGGTATTTCTGATTTCAGTTTAATGACTGTATCATTTCAATCACCTACAAATCTTCTGTTCATCCCTTCCTACCCTCTTTTTCACAGCATTATTACAGATTAGTTCTTCAAAAACCTGTACCCATCTTCCTTGTTTCTGTCTGTCCTCTCTGTCACTCCTGACAGCTCTGCCCTACTCCTCTCTCATCTCAAACCTGCAGATCCAAGGACATCTTCTTTCCCTCACAACTCCCATTTTCAAGTCTCCTGCTAAATTCTTTTCTCTTAGCCCTCCCCAAGAATATTAATGTAAACCTGGGGGAGAAAAACATCACAAAAATAATAACAAAAATACTCTAAACCACACAACTCACAAAATATTCTGATTCTTTGTAATATATGCTTTACTTTACAACTTCCCAGTTACTTGGCTGTATAAATGCCACAGAAGAATTAGTCTTCTCTTTCACCCACACCCATTTTCTTACCATATCACACTTTAAAAAAAATACCAAAACACTCCTCCCCCTTGGCTTCTGCACAAAAGTAAGCATGTAAATATTCTAAAAGGAATGGGGTTTGGTTTTCTAACTCAGGTTCACATTGTCTTACAAAACTGTTGATCAGCTGCCACTAATTTGATTTCCTGATAAATACCTAGTGGAAGATATTTCTTTATTCCTAAAACACCAAAAACAAAAATAGCATGGAAGGCACAGATAGCTCAAAGTAAATTCATTCCATTCTGCATAAGTTACATATAAAGCAAGCATTAAATAACTTTCTTATTCTGTTGTGTCACTGAGGTGCCATCTGTCTACTGACACATTTAGTGACCCAAGAACACATTTAGTCACTATATTATGATTAGTTATCAAAAGTTTGCTGTCATTCTGCAGATGCAGCAGAGCAGTACATCTCACTTAATCTCATTTTCCTCCAGTGGATGTGAGTCAGTAATGTGAAGTTAAATCTACAACAAATTCCAGTCTGAAAGAACTGGAATTCAGAAAAGAAAGAACCCATGGAAGAACCCATCCAGAAAAAGCCTCTGATTACCCCCAGTTTGTGGTTCCTTAATGCGTGGGACCTCAAAAGCCATTTTGCAGTAGTCCAACAACAGCCTTTATATTTGGTCTGTAGAAGCTCATTTTCCACACATTTTATTTGTATTTCTTGTCTTTGCAGACATCTCTGGATCACTTTTTTGTGACAGCGCCAGACAGGCTCCATAGCACAGTTTATTAACCACTGTTACAAAGTTATTCCTCTTGGAGTTTTAATTAACCAAGCTCAATACTCCTGCTGCAATAGATTTGCACTTGAGGGGTGATCAGAAAATTCCAGCTTTGTGTAGTGGGATTTTTGACGCTGTGCACACATAGTCCCCAAATCAATTTTTAGATAGAACTCGAGGGGACTTCTGAACTACAAGGAAGAAGTAAAAAAACCCCAACTGTTGGCTCTGTGACCTAAGGCAGATGTCACATTTTCTTACCACCACCAAGAGAAGAATCAACCAAACATTGTTCTTCCAGCGGTTCATCACCCAGAGCACAAAAATGTGTCTCTAATTTACTTGTCTGGTTTCAGATTCCAACTATTGCACAGGATTTTCTCTGCTAGAATCACAGAGCCCCTTAGTAGCCAATATCTGTCCCCAAGGAGGTACCAAGATTTTATTTTTATTAGAGTCTTCTACGTTGTTCATACACAGAACATACAGTCCCTCGTTCCATTTTTCTTGTTCCTTTAATATATGATTTTGGTTTTGGCTGCATGACAACAATTTATCTGAACAGAGCCACTTTATTGAATGATACAGATTGCATTCTACAGCTGCCTTATCTTCATCACTGCTCACAGTCCCCCCACCCTCTTGATCCTGGTATCATCTGTGCTTTTTATCTGAATTCTAAGTAGTAGCAGCTGTAATATCACCCAGTAGTAACTCTCCTTCACTTCTGCTCCTCACCTCATATTTTTTCCCTGAGTTTCTCAGTTCTGGAGCTCTGTAATAACAACTGTTCAAAGAGACCAGCGTGCCTGATACACATTTCCCAAAATCACGTTGGAATTCCACAGCGACCACCTGCCCAAGGATCACCAAACTGACAGAGGGGGCCAGGCCTCCCCTGCTGACCCATTCCTCAGGGATAATCCCAGAGAAGCTGGGGTATTTTCATGTTGCAAAGGCGTGTTTATGGGACTTACAGGTTACAGGAGTACAGGCACAGTATATTCTGTTGACCTTGGAAATGATCCCACCATTGATTTTATGGACAAAGCTTCCAGGCCCTGCTTCTACCACCACCCCCACACTGTAAAAACCTTTTTCAGTAGGGGACCTGAGCAAGGAAATTTTTTTTCTCTCCTTGTTACAGTGTGTTTTCTTCTTTTTCTAATTGTTCTGGAAGTTTGAAAAGTAACAGCTAGATAAACAGCAAAATTTTTAGGTATGGGACAGGGCAGACCACAGAATTTCCACAACCTCTAAGTTCAAGGAATCTCTAAAATATCATTCTTACATGTAATTTGCAAGAATGTGGATAAACGCAAATATTTGATAAGTACTTGTATTTTTCCCTAAGGTTTCAAACACAACAATGAAACTGGAAGCCTGGAGAACTTGGAGCATTCCCAGTACCAACTGGACACTCTTAACCTCTAAACTCTCCACTACATAAATGTGTCAGGGGCTTGCTGAGTAGATGTTTATGTGCACTTCCTGTTCCAGTGCTAACTTTTTCATTACAGGAAAAAAAAAAAACACAGAAGCTCTTCAACCCCTTGGGAATCATTTTCCATTAAAGAGGCTTTAGATAGACTATGTTTTTTCAGATTTGGAAAGAAAACCCAAATGAATGTGTATTTTGAGTATCTTTACTCATTTTACAATAACAGTCCAGGGCTGTATGGCTGGAAAAATTTGCAAATTTATTTTTACTAATCTATCTCATGACACCTGATGATGCTTTGCACCAATGGAACACCATTTCCTTAGACAGGTCCCTGACAGTTTTTCACTTGTTCACACAAACAGTTGTTATAAATGAGCAGCCCTTCCAATAGCCTGCATAAAAAAGGCCAACCATTGTGTGAGTGTGAAGCCTGCACACATCCCTTCCCACTTCCTAACAGCTGGGCTCTTTCAGGGTGGAAGAGAAGTCTGATAAAAGCTTCTGTTTGGGCTGTTTCTTCCAGAAAGCAAATTAATTTCTTTTCAACACTGCTCATCCCATACTTCTAACAAGCCAGCTCCCAGTAAATTCTATTTTTCAAGAAGCATAACAAAGATCATGCCAAGTACTGCTCACCATGTTTTGTCATGACAGAAATCAGAGGACATGGGACAACCAGGAACTGAGTACAAGACTAGAAGCTTTTTTTTATTACTGCCCTAGGCTTGACAGTAATGGAGAATCATTGCAGAAAGAATTAAAAACCTAAAAAGACATAGGAAGGACAGCAGTAAATCAGCAACATAAGATAACTCAGCAGATGCCGTTTTAAGGAAATATTCCAGATCACAGCATTCAGGAAAATTCTTAGGTGACCAGATTTCAAAGGGAGGATAAACTGAAGGAAAAGAGGAGAAATTGAGACATGAGTTTGTGATTTAAGCATGCCCATCTGGACCAATATTCTGTCTTTACTTATTTGACTACAGCCAGAGTAAACTGAGTTTTAAAGTATGCATCTGGATTTCTACCAGTGAAAGCTAAAAAAAGAATGTCTGCTTTTCTGAAGTGTGATCTCTGAAAAACCCTGACTTCACTTCCAAAATGCCACTTCACTTTAACTGGTTCATGCTTTTAGTGGTGCTTTCAGGAGTAACAGTATTAACTTCATCTGGCTCACAGTGACACCTTCACATTTAAAAACCTGTACCAATCACCTATCAATCATTCACTGCAGCCTTTTTGCTTTAGATTTTCCTTACCCTGCCAGCCACCATCGTGCAATTTCCTAACACCTAGGGAAAAGAAATATCTGAAGGAATGAAAGTCTCAGATAATTGAATATGTTTAGCCAAGTGCAAAATTTGTCCAACAATGGCAGGTTCAGCATTTAGAGGAATTATTCCAAGTGGCACTATGAAAACAAGAAACAAAGTTGCTTCAAAAGTAAAGAAGACACTTGTCCTACACAACCAAAGCCATGTCTAAGTACATGCATTATAATAAACTCTCTTTCCTCTCTGGGGGACCTCAAGTTTATGTCACAGTTTCACAGCACTGCAGGTTTCACTCTTTCAGCAGAACATTGCAAACACCCCCAGTGAAGGTGACTGTGAGAGGTTACTGCAGCATGAGAAGCAGAGTGAATCCAGGGCTGATGAACAGTGCTGGGGATGAAATCCTCTATTTAGAAAAGGTTACAGCAGACACTAAGCAACACAGATTCCATTATGCTTCCCTAAAGACACCACTAAGTCCTGAGCAGTAATCTACTAAAGATTAGAATGACTACACACAGGTGTAGTGGAAAAATATGTCTTCAGAACTGAACTGAAGAGCATTTCCTGAACACTGCTGGAATACATTGCTTTGTGTGCCTTAAATCACTGTGAAGCTGTCAGACAGCAGCAACTCTCAGTAATTTCTGACTTCAGCTGGATCTGACCTTACAATTCTGTATCACACTGTGCCTTTCAGTGCCCAGAACTTCAAGTCATGTAGTCTCATTTAGCAGGTATCTCTGAAAATGAATCAAGGTAAGGAACCCTATTCAAGTTGAGTAGCCAATTAAGTATCTAAGTTCCTGGTATGCTTTAATAATTTTTATTTATCCAAGTCTTGATCTTTTTCAAGATCAAGAGTCATCAGAAGACAAAAAAACTCAGGAGGTTCTTCAGCTAGTGAGAGCTCTCAATTCAAATGTAGGACCTCTCCATGAACAATCAAAAAAGACACAGCTTCCACATTATTGAATGTGCAACACTTCCTTATTGCTGCTCTTGCACCTTAAGGATTTGCTCCTGCTTTAGCTGAAGTCAACACAACACAGTGCAAGACAATTGCCTCTGTCCTTGTGAAATGGCTCCAGTGCAGCCCAGCCTCACCCTCACTGTGCAAAAGGAGAAAGAAAACGTTCTAGAAAGAAAATACTCACCTCATGGCAGAGAAAGGCACTCCATGCCAAGCAGCACTGGCTGAGCTCAGGGAGGATGGAAAAAGCTACCCCTGAGACCCTGTTAAATTCTCCCTGTAAGTCATTTCACCACTGGCTTTCCATGCCTCCCACCCCTGAGGTAATGAATGGATCAATATGTAGTATTTAATTCAAATCTTTTTCCCACAGGAGTTGTTTTCTCCTCTCATAAGATAAATAATCCCACGGTGGTCAATCTCACTCTGTGTGCAAACAACACCACCCCAGCCTCCCCAACAGAATTATCTGACAACACCTAAGTGGATTAAGAAAGACTTCCAGGGACAGATGAAACCTCCCAGGCCAACACACCCAGCCATGGTGGGGAAGGGTGGTCCTCTGAGGTTTTTAATTCCCAACAGCTGCCTCCACACTGCAGTCAAGCATTTTGAACTGCATCCCTTATCAGCTTCAAGACACTGCTCATTGACTCAAGGACAGTCATCTAAGGAGGAAAAATATAAACATTCCTCCAAGTTGTTGTTTTGGATTTTTTTAAATCAATTGAACCATAATAGTCCAAAATATCTGTTTTAATGGTAGCAACACAACAAAATATCTTCTCAAGATATTTCTATGAAGGAAAAACAATTAAAAATCTACACATATAAATATCATTTGTTTAACTTTTTAACACACCACATAACCCTATTAGGCAGTGCATACTGCTGTGTATTTACAGTCGTACTTATTTTTAAGACACTCAGCATGACAAATATTCTGATTGTAGCTCCTTCTTACTTGAAGGGTGTTTGGGGTCTTTTAGAAGTCAGGTTTCTGACGGGGACAGGCAAAAGGAGAGTTCACCAACCAACAATAGTCCACTGTGTCCTCTTACAAGATCTACATCATACTAAAGATGCTCCAAAGCAAAAGTTTTAGGAGAACAGACTCTCAACTTTCTTTTTCAAAGCCTTGCCAATGGTCATATAAGATGACTGAGAAGTAAACTTAAAGCCTCCATAATTCTTTCACAACTTTAACCCCAAACCATTCCAACTTCTGCTAATTAAGTTGGCCAAAACACCATCCAAGTTCACTTCAGAGTTACTCTTCCCTGCCCTCGAGTGAAGCTGTTGCAGCCCATGCCCCTCCTGCACTCCCTTCATGCAAGTTTCCTTTAGGACCTGCAAAAGGTATCCCAAAAAAGGGATGAATGAACACTTGTGCCAGACCTCCACCTTTACCTGGAGCCTCTCACTGGGATAAAAGAGCAGGACTGCACAAGACTCACGTGGAGGGTAACTAAAGCAGAGAGAAGGCACTTGCTGCTCCACAGCACCACTTTTCTGCCTCCACAAACCCAAAGGGTTGCAATCCTGCAATAGTGGGACTGGATCTACTGACCCTCCTTCAACAGATATCACAGAGAGAATTTATCCTCCTTGCTATTTGAATGTATTTTTTACATTCTTTTCAGATGGGAGGACCCAAAGGGCAATAAACTATCTGTTCTAATGTCACATAACTCGTAATTTCCAGTCTCCTGACCAAAAAGTCCATTCTTTCCAGTCATAAACTGGCAAAAGCAGGAGGTGTGATGAGCAAACTTCAACAGAGCCACATCAGTGCAGAGAAATCATGGATTGATTTGATCCAGGTCATGGAGGCTAGACATTGCCACACTTGTTCGTTTTATTTTTTTAAAGTCAATGATACTGACTACAAACTTTCATACACAGACTCCAAGCTACTGCCCATCAATAGAACTTCTATTAAAACCCCATGCTTTCATGCATCCAGAGAAATTAGGTTTGTATAAAATAAAAACCAAAACAGATGCCCAAGAGATGTAAATCAGTAAAGACCTACTGATGTTACCATGATTTATGGAGCCCAGGAGTTCAGCTTAGAAAGGTTTTCTGCATTTGGCATTCTCAGAGCTCACACAATTCTCTCCCTTCCCCTCCTCAGATTCCCATCAAATGCAGTCCTGTAACAGAACTGTTCTTTTCCCAACTTGGCTTCAAGTCATGGCTGCAGCTCTCAATAGTATATAACCTGTCAAGATAAAATATGTTTGGGGACATACAATCTCTACTGAGCATTTTATTGACTTAACTCTACCATTTCTGAAAGGCAGCCAAAATTCTTTAAGGTTTTTAAATTACTTTGTTTTCTAAATATTATCCATGGACAGATATAAGAACACAAAAATCCTCAGTTGTTTGTGTAATTTGACTTATGTGCCGTACATTGCCCATCATGATATATTAATTTTCTTTTGCAAGCAAACAAAACAAATCCCAGCTACAAGTTGCTTGGGACATACACAATGCAGAGGTATCCTGGGAACCATTCAGAGCAGGAATTTTGCCCATATAATATCTTCAGGTCATTCAGAAACTACCGTTTTTCTTCTTTAAAAAAAAAAAGGGCAACCCAAAGCAAAACAAAATCCCCACAAAGTTTAGGCTTTCACTGCAGCTTTTATTTCCAGATGCTGCATGAAGTCCAGGATGGTTAAGGTAAGGATACAGAGCTGTTAATGATGCCACAAAAACACTCCCAGTAACATTTCACAGGAGAAAAATTACTCTTGGAAAGACCAGAATATGTGGGAACAAGAATGGGGCCACCTCTCAGGAAGATCCCACAGGTACTCTTGTCCTGTTACATACCCCGGCTACTCAAGACAGTTGTTCCTAAATGTTAAGCCTCCCAGAAAGCAACTCTAAAAACCCCAATGCTCTAAATTGAGCCTGAAACTGTAAACCTACTAATTTGCTCCAGTTGTTTGAATTAGTGATCCAAAAATCAGTTGGTCCACATTACTTCAATAGGTGTCCTTTGTGAGGAGGAATTTAAAACTGCTCAAGTGGAAGAACTAGAAACCTGCAAGATCAAAGAGCAGGAACAGAAAAGCTTAGCAGCTGATGATAGCCTTATCTACCACTAGTTCTTGGTAGGCATCACTTCAGTTAATAACATCACAGGGCACTTATCACTTCCAGGGCACCTTTCATTAAAGGACCTCTAAATGCTCTGTGGGCCCTAATTAAGCCTCAAGCCACAGCATTCCTGTGAAAAATAGCTGCTGAAATTTCCAAAGGGTCAGGAAACAAGTGTGCTCTTATAGCAGATTAATAAGGCTCTATCCACAACAGGAAGTGACACCAAAGTCTGGAGAATAATGAAGAGACCCACACCAGTGCAAGCAGTGCTTTGTGCCTGTGCTGACCAGAGACAGACACCATGGCATTCTGACCAAAGCTGAAGAGCTTTGCTGCACTCAGCCCTTGATCTCTGTGCTACTGCAGAAATCTCAAACATGTTTGCTAGATAAGTAACCAAGGAAAAAAGGGCAAAAATTCTGCTGAAGCAAAACCAAAGCAGCACCAGTGCTGGCGTGCAAGACTCCCATCTCCTGCTCTAGCAGACTGCCACCTTGAAGGAGATCAGTCACAGCTTCAGATGCTCAGGTGTTCTTCAAGATTTTATCAAGGGTTCAATTTTGAAGCTTCCCACATAATTACAGTTTTACCAGAAATTTTGAATTTTTTTTAAAAAAAGCTACTCTCACCAAGATGCTTTAAACAGAAGAAAATAGTGGGAAGAAGTGTCAGAGGTCAGATCTCAACTCTGTTTAATTCACTTGAACGTACACACAGAAGAATGCAAAGCAATCATTTTTCTCCACCACTCTGCCTGCAAAGCAAAGCTCAAGCCATCATCTCTGTCTTCTGACACTAGTCAGCTATAAGAAACAGGTACCTTAATGTTAAACCTGGCCAGCTGTAACACATTTGCTAAAGCAATTACATTTATTTTTACAGATTACATGGGTTTAGGTTTCACTTACTGATGTACCAGAAAATCAGAAGTTTCAATTTTGCAGCTAAAGTTCAGCGCTGTTATAATCAAAGACAGCACCAAGTGCCTAAAGCTGCTAACCATAGACACATTTTAGGAACTGAAATACTGCAGATAGCATGTACTACAGGATCTATATTTCTTATCTGATGGCTCAAAGTAACTTATATCCTTTTTCATTATCACGGCTATGATAATTAGACAGCAATTACTTAAATGTTTGAATCTTTGGTCTCCATCAAATGAAGTCTTTCTCAATCTACATAAGTTTATGCACAAAAAATGAGGTTATTCTGAGGTTGATGTCAACAGCTGAAGGTCCTAACAAAATCTGGTACTTCTGGCCATGGGGCAGCGACTGAGCTGTTTGAAGACACAGCAGCATTCAAAAATTGCATTTCAGGTCCCCTCAGTGAGCACAACTAGAATCTTAGAAATGTGAAGCCCCTGAATGGATTCAGATGGGTCAAAGGCAAAGGCGGGCACATATTTCTTTGGGCAGTCTGCATCAGCTGCTAGCAGAACAAATGCTAAAATAATAGTCAACAGGAAAAATTGACAAAAATCCCCACAATAGCCAGAGCTG
Organism: Passer montanus; assembly: GCF_014805655.1. NCBI lineage: Eukaryota > Metazoa > Chordata > Aves > Passeriformes > Passeridae > Passer > Passer montanus. Next base: position 2,265,508 of record NW_024366592.1, read on the forward strand.
CTCTTTTAGGAGAGTAACTCCCAATCCAAATGATGACAATTAAAACTTTCTGAAAGCACAGTTTTGGGGAAATCCAGATGATATTGTGCATGTGCCATGGGACAACGCAGAAGAGGAATGATTACTTTCATTCTGGAAATTTACATTTCATTCAAAGCAGCTGGAAGCACCATGCCACAAACTGGAGAGTGTCTACAACTTTTGATGTGGAGCTCCTCTAGAGGCATTTCACTGTCTCTGAATATTGTGCTGGGGGTCTCCAGACATTTTTCTCTAGAACCCTTTATTCCGTACTCTAGTGAACACGGAAGCTTTTTTCGATCTTAAAGGAGATAGGAAACTTGGTTTTTTTGGCACCACTTTGAGATGTATTCTGTAGAATAACAAGTGGTTAGAAATTAACTTCACCAGAGGTGAACCTGGATATAGATTGCTTGGGTTTCACTGCAATTAGTATACTGCTTATTAAACAATGTAATTGCCTAAAAGCTACTTAAATTGTCCACAAGCTTCTTATTGCTGTGATATTAAGCCAGAAGTAGCAGAGATCAATAAAGTAAAGCAAAAGACATAGAAAATAAAGCAATCAGGTAAAAGAGGAAGCAGTCTGGAACAGCACTGTCCCTCAGTTTCACACAAACAGCATGTTTGACACTCTGCCCTCTTAGCATGGATGGCACACCCCAGAGTTTTGAACTGGCACCCTTGCCCTGATAGGGAGAAATTGGATATGAGCACAGCTGGCTCCCCAAAAGAGATTTCAGGGACTGCTGAATGGAAAAGGTGAATACTGGATGGTGAGTTGACTTCATACTTCAGGATCTTCAGTTCAAGATTCAATCCCTTAAAGATGCAGGATAGCAGCTTACTTCTATTAGGTCTCCTTTGTTTCTATTCCTTAAAAAAACTTCCTGATATCACCTAAGGAGATTAATTAAGCTTGACAAAACTTTTTACTTTGAATATGAACTTAAAATTGGAAATACTAGACAGAATTTGACTTAAAATTGGAAATCCCAGTCAGATTTTTTTTGCACAATGCTTATTGTAGATCACATTAAAATAGCATGCAATGGACTGGAACAAGGTTCAGCTGGTGCTATCCATGTAAACATTGTAAACCACTAATTGCATATTTTTTAACAAAGAAAAAATGTATAAACAAATTCCACTTGCAGAATTAGTGATTTCAGCTGGGTGGAATTCTGCAAATGCCTCTCCTCATGAAGCAGTCCAGTTGGGTAGCCACTAGTGTCTTTATGAATACTGAATAGGAGCATTATGTCCACACAGAAAATGCATGGGGGGAAAGAGGACAGGTCATCTTTCAAGCACACAGGAACACCAACACAAGTGGAGTGTGTTTGTTTTCTACTACTCGTAGAAATGTCAAAATGTAATTTATATCTAAGATATAAACGAGACATTCTATCTCATCAAAATGGCCTTTTAGTTGAAGACAATTCCACCAGCACCCACCCCCAAACTACTGCAAAAAAATTAATCCTGTCCTGGCCAAAATCTGGACACCTATGGGCATTATTCCCTGGGATAAGAGCATATTTTAGACCTTGCTGTGTAGGAGACAGAATTCCCAACCTCTGCCCCTCTCTCTCACTGACTTTCCACATGACTTTAGCAGTTTTTGTCTCAGTTAAAGGACCCACAATATGCACAGTGGTATTTAGCACATACAAGGCAGAATTTGAATTTGGTAAGTGCTGTTCAACTAAAGACAATATTAAAATAGAAATATGGGGTGGATTATAAGACAGAAGAGTGCTGGAAGCAAGCAGAAGAAAAGGATTTCTGTGCTGTACTCAAACATGAGCTCTCCCACTGGAGTTTCTCTATCAGCAGCATTGAATTTCCTCAGGGGAAAGACCTAGGGGGAACTAAAAAAAATCTCATCTCAAATGCTTCCAGCAACAGGCTCCCTACTTTGTGCTACCACTGTGAATCTGGCAGGGCCCTGCAGCTGGCAGAAGTCATTCCTGCCTGGTGCAGAACTGCATCTACGTGAAACAAGTTGGTGATCTCAGACCAATTATGTAAAAACATATTTCAGCATCACCACTGGAAATAATTAGCAGTTGTATGAACCACAGGGACACCAGCTTCTGCTGTGCTTTTTCTGTGGACAATATAATTAGCTTTGGCTCACACACTGAACACTTAGAAACCTGTAATAGGCTGAGAAGAGGCTTGTAACCCCACTCTCTAAGAGCTCCCTTTAAATAAGCAGATAGGGCCATTTAAAACATTCCCTATACTTTATTGCCTTCCCCCCCTCAATTTTGGGCTACAGATCAAGCTTAATTACCATCATTCTGCTTTCCTTCAAGTCCTCAAGGAAAGTAAAAATGAAAGTTAACACTACTGAATTCCATAGTCTTAAAACATTTTCCCTCCATCACAGGGAGTGCACAGCATCAGCTGCAAACCACATTAGAGGGAAACTTTACACCACACACCTGAAAACATCACTGCCTCAAACTCTGAGTAAAGCAAAAAGCATCTGAAACCAGTGTTTACACTGGTGGGAAATCCTGCAAAAATCAACTGTGCACCTAAAGCACAACATTTCAAAGCTCACACCCAAGAGGCTGCAGGCTCTGGTGCCAGGTGTGCCTGTACCTCAGCTGCTGCTGTACAGGAGAGCAGCAAGCAGGGCTACCAAAACATGAGGAGAGCAACAAACCAGGACAGCAAATCCCTCTCTCGTGTCCCTTTACCAATACCTGTCACATCTTCAACTGCATTTCCTCACACCCAGAAAAACAGCAAAGCCCATGCCACAGCTGCAGACTGTCACTGTAGCACCAAAATATTCCTCTTAGCTACCACCTCTGCTGGACCTGAACAAGTTTCAAAGTTCTTCTGCCTTTTTGAGACCATAGCTGCATTTTCAATAGAGCACAGCCACCATCCTCCAATTTTGCAAAACACGAAGCTCCCTGAGAACAGTCTGATTTTGCTGTATTTTCTAGCCATCCAATCAAGGAAACCTGAGAAATCCAGTAAGAAAAATGCACTCCAGCACTCAAAGAAAATTAGATACTTCTTTGGTCCTCCCTGCCACATTTTCCCTGCAGTCCATTCTGGATTTACACAGGTGCTCCTCAAAGCAGAACTTGGCCTCTTTCTCTCAGGTGGCCTGACACATTTACTGCAGTGTGCAGATATGCCCATATATTTTATACGTACGTAAAGCACATTTCCCAGACTAAAACCCTCTCCCAGAGAGTTTCCCTAGGTCTCTGTCTGATTCTGGCTTCATTTACTCCCTTGCAAATGAAAAGCATTTCCATTGAAGCCAGTGAGGTAACACTTGTCTTAAACGTGTGTGAGATCATGTCAGAGCCATGGTCCATAATAAAAGCAGCTGCTGGTAACTCTTCTGCAAGTTTCCATTCATTAGGGTTTGGGGTTTTTTTTGCTTGAATTCACATGAGCAATATCCATGGGCCAAGAAACACATTTTAGAATGATAGCTATTTCCCCTTGCTAAAATCTAGAAAGTGCAGCAAACTACCCCAATCCTCACTAAAAAAAAAAACCCAAAGAAAAAGAAAAAAGTTTATTGTATTTTGTTAATAAACAGAGGTGTTTATGGACAAAACACGTGTGAATGTGCTTTTGGGAATTATCCTACACTGCCTACAGGATGACCTGTGTATGGCTTTCCCAGCTTTTTGGTTTTGTGGGGGGAGATTGTGGGTGTTGGTTGTGGGGGTTTTTTACACCTATAGCTTCTGGTATTTGATTCTAAATTGGGAAACACTGAGTGTACCTATTTATATTCAGCCTCAGAGATCTGTAAGCATGGAAGCAGGAGCAATGAAACCAGCTCTGTGCCTGCTAATGCCAACAGCCTTTCCATCAGTGACTTTCCATTGCCTTGAAGGGTCACAGGAGAGACAGAAATAACATGCTCAGATTATAATGTTTTTTCCAGTTCATCACACCAGTCTCCAGGCTTTCAGAAGTGTATAGCTGTATTTTGTCATGTAAGTCAGATTCATAGCCTGTCACCACTTCAATCTGTTCATTTATAACAAAACATATTTCCTGCGCATACAGTAAATTCCTTTCATTTTTCACTGAGATGAACTGATCTTTATCAGCTACTCTGACACAGAAGGCAAACACACCATTACTCCCTCTCCACTTGTTAATAATATGTTTGCTATATATTGACTCCAAGAAAGGAGCTCACATCTATTTACAGGTGATGGTGAACAGAGGGGAGGGAAAAACACAAAACAAAACCTGCCTATTTTTGAGAAGCAATTAGGTCACTTCGGCAGATGGCACAAAAATGACAAAGTAGTTTTTGGTTTGACAGGTGAAGCAATAAACATCTTTACTGACCATGGGGACAGTGCAGAGCAGCAGAGTTAAACACCAGGAGCTGCTGCAAAGCTTCTCTAGAGGCAGCCAGAAGGAGACTGCACAAACACTGAGCTGGGACACAAATCAGTTAGGGGAGAGAAAAACCAAAGGAAAATTACTCCAAAACATGCTTTGTTTACATTTCCCTCTTTTAAGAGGTAAAAGAAAAACAAAGCAGTCTCCCCTCTCCCTTTGGAATCATGGTGATGGTAAAAATAGAAGAAATAAAAAGCATTTTTGACCACACAATAATGCTTATTGCATTCAGTGTGATTATTGCTCAAGGACCTTTTCCAAAGGCTCCAGATGCCATTTAAAAAGCTGATACAATGCAGAGTTTCTCCCAATCCAAATCCTGAATGAAAAAATATGAATGAGATTAGATAAGTAGTTATTTCGGTCTCCAAATTGGCTACCCCTGATCCTTCTAAGAGCTGGAAAACAGAATTATTCATGTGCTACTATTGCCCTACCCAACAGTCACAACTTGACCGTGCTTCTTTTGGCCACATTAGAGCTGCTCAGTGGGCAGGTCTTGGCATGTCTTTGTGATAATGGTCAAATGCCACCTCCTCAGAAGCACTGCTGGCCAGAGATGAAAAGTATTTGCTGGTTTCAAATCCAGGCAACCTGTCCTGTGGCTGACTGTAACACCCAAGTCAAAGGTGGCCTCACAGCATGAGCGTGGTGTGGAATGAATAGGTGTAGTCTGGGAAATCCAATTGATCCATCAGCCCTCCTGGCCACAGAGATGTGGGTTCTCAGCAAAATTATGTAGGAGATACCAGAGAATCTCCAAACTTACCAATATGACACAAACAATGCGTTTCAAAGATAGTCAACACAAAACAAACCATGCAAACTCCAGAAAATCTCCATCAAGCAAAGCACATCTTGCCTTAAAGTACATTATTCCACTTAAACTGCCTTTCTCCATGTGAAATAAAATCCAGCCACACCAACTACTTTATCCCCATGATTTTGATGGCAGAGAGCAGCAGCCCCCAAACAAAATAAGCTGAAAAGCAAGAATGTAAACACAACTGTGCTCCAGTGACATTGCATCTCAGTGTTGTCTGTGTAGGGTTTCACTGCCTAAAAACTGATGTGGTGGAAAGGAAACCCCTGACAGCTGTGTGGAGCACTGGGGCCCCTTCTGCAGCTCCCACCCAAAACACACTGCTCCTTTCCTCCCCCCAAAACTCATCCCTATTTATACACACGCATGCATTTACTTCACTCCTGTGGTAACACAGGCATTTAATCATTGCTTTTCTTAAAGTTAATGCTCTATACCTAGTGACAATGAGATTTTGTCCATTAATCCCAGTTTTTAGCCATATAAATGCACACTAGGTGCACTGGAGACCAAGGAACTACGTTTATATATGTGTGCACTGGTAAAGGAAATGTTCTTTTCTTGTTTGGGTTATATGGGGGGAGGAGAGGAAATAGGCTGGTGTGTCTGGTTTTAAAAGGAGGGTTAAGTGGCAAACAAAACTGACTGAAGTTTACAGGGATCTAAATAAAGGAACAAGAAAAAAACTGCTCACAAAGCTTCTAATAACACTCAGCAGAGAAAGCAGACTACATACAAAAGTTCCTGCTTTTCCTCTTTATTGTCAATATGCTCCTTGATTGCATACTGTGTCCAGTGAATAAGCCATTTACTATTGTGGCTGGAGTGAATGAAGCTCAGACCTTTCCCATATATGGCAGGGCCTTTTAATCACCAGGGAGTGAGGAGCAATGGAATTTTCCTGGCTTTCTGGGTTTGCAGTGCCCTCTCTTGTGCGAAATATCATTTCCCAGTGAGTGCTTGTTACTGGGATTTTGACCCAATTTCCTGCTGTCATTGTCCTTCAGGGGATGTGTAGAAAATCAAACAAAAAGGGCCAGCTTCTTGATAGCAAGCAGCTCACAGGGAATTCTGAATTCCTCTGACTCAAGGAAATCAAACAGACAATGTATCCAATGTATATTTTTAAAACACCCTTAGTATCATTTACATCACTAAATGTATCCCAGTACAGCCACTGAAATGAAGTTCAGATTCAGGCCAGCTAATGCCCAGGTCCTCCCTCATTTTCACCAATGCAGCAGAAAAAAAATTAGTGGTGCTTTCCTACAGCAGTAGGGAAATTCTCAGCTGGCCTGCTTTTGTCAGTATAATATACATTAGCCACAGAAATGCTTGGCTCTGGATCATCTGGATTGCCTAAATGCTCTTGTTCATATTTACAGCAATTAAAACGCTGCACTTCAGTCTTTATAATCCAAGCTTCGTTTGAAGTGGCAAAGCAACAGCTGTGGCTTATCAGACATCTGAATGAAACTCCTCATTTTCATAGGAGGGGTGTGGCTCTGCACATGGGGATATGCTGTTCCCAAAGCCAAACAAAGCAGCAAAACCTCTCTCCCCTCCGCAGAGCCAGGGCTGCAGCCCTCCAAAGTGATGCTGGCTAGAGACATCCTGCAGCACCTTAAGCTGTGCAGGTAAATGAGAGCTGGCCAAACATTCTCCAAACCACTCCTATTTTCCACACATTTTAGCCAAGCTCCTGGAATTTTTTTCCAAACCTACGAGTTTTAACTAGGCCAGAGCAAAGCCAAATTCTCCCCAGCTCAATGACTGTTGAAATCACTGAGAGAAATGAGGTTATCATGAGGTCATTAGGAAGGTACACATAAAATCCTTTGCCTCCTCCCTCTGCAGCTGAACCTACTCAGACTGAGAAGAAATTGCCCTCAGTACAGCAGCTGATATTAGAAAGGAATGGTCTGGGCTATCACACTAGCACTGCTAGGTCCTCTGAAATTGAGAGGAATTATACAAGGTCATGCCTTTGTGCTTCTGGGATGAAAGATTTTACCAGGATGAACGCTCTGGCTCAAGGGGGGGAAAAAAGAAATCAACACCATTAGAGAGCTCACTGTCAGAGAAAAGAATGAAGTGGGGAAAAGGGTAGTAACATGCCCTGTGGCAGTGAGAAAGGCAAGAGAGAACATCAAAGCCTTGCAAATAAGAAACAAACAATGGCCTGATCACAGACTGCTTCATTTGGGCAGAGCTGCCTTTGAAGATGACTGGAATCCAATGGGCACCAGCCTGCAGGATCTAACCTTGGCTTCTGAAGGAGCCCAGGAGCTGCTGCTGGGTGAGGCTTTGTCCAGCCCTGTGCCTCCCTAGGCAGAGCCAGCTCCTCTGGACAAGGACACAAAACAAGCTGCCAGCACATCTCAGGCCCTTGGTTTGCACAGCTGTCACAGGTTCAGGCCCCCTACCCATTTCACATCATGAACACCATTCCTCACACCAAGTTATTTAACTTTTAGAAGGGACACAGTGATTTCCACACCTCTTAGGTCCCACAGTTTTGGGGGAAGGTTGGGGAGGTCACATATACATGTGTGTGCAGTGACACTGTCTTCCTGCATTTAGCAATACCTTTCCACTTCATATCTGTTGGCCTACAAAGTTACCCCTCTGAATAGATCCCAAAGCAGAGCATTTACAGCAAAACTTTATCTCCACAAATCTATTTATAACCCTTCTATGAGCTAAATTCCAAAGATTTTTTTTTTCTTTGCCATTTAAGGACATAAACCAGAAAATGTGCAAACGGGTGGGTTCCACTTTGCTTCACACCCTCCACAGCAAGTCTCAAGGGAAAATGCTCTTTATTTGTGTTCTGTACACAAGAGGGTGTGGAAACATGTCATGTTTCCACTGCCTGAAATCTTTCCCTAATATTTTCCCCACTGCAGCTCAGGCTGGCCCCAGGGGTTACAATTTCAACTGCTCTCATCAACATGAGACTGAACAAGCAGATAAGGTCCAGCATCTTGCTGAGTAGTTTTTTTTCTTCCAAGCTTGTGACACTATGGTGGATCTGGAACCAAAAGCTGCCTTTGTGCATTTTTGGAGCACACATGACAGCTTCACAGGAAGACTGGTCCAAATGCAGCACAAACAATTCAATCCTCAAGCACACAGGAAATGCCCTCTAGACACGACAGCACAGCATCACCACTGAGCCTGGTCTGCCTTCACCTCATTCCCTGGGCTTCAGTGGTTTTATACCCATAACCTAGAAATCTAGCACATATCTGTCTGAACACACCAAGAAAATAGTCTAAGATGATCTAGGAAATCAGTAAAAAATAAGGTTTTAGGCAGTGTCTAAACTTGTCATTTTGGTATTACAAATTCTTTATAAACACTAATGAACTAAGCACCAGCAGAGCCATGGGCTAAATAAAGAAAGGTGTCCTTATCCTTGGAGATACAGAAACAGACACACAGCCATTAAGTGACTCACCAGGTATTTATGACCACAGGAAAAAATTCAAAGGAGAAATTACTCCAGTGGCTTAAGAGGTTGCTGCTTTTTTCCCTTTCTTTCACCTGCTTCCTCAGCTATTTGGTCCTGCCCTCACTGCAAGCCAGCAGGACAGTCCCACAAGCAATTCTTCTAGCTCCAACTCTGCTGTAGACAAGATTTTCTGCTCAGGAGGTGCCCCTGTGCTTCATGGACAGTTTTCCCCTCTTGAGGGGCAGGAAGAAGGGAAGAGACATCAGTTTGTGGTGGAGTTACAAAGGAAAAATGCATGGAAAGGAACAACTTCCCTAAAGCAGGATGTAAGCCACACAGCTAACATACCAGCTAAGTAACAGAGTTACAGTCCCTAACCTTTTTGGTTGATCCAATCTGTTTCAAGAAATAGAGGAGCAAGCTCCCCCAGGGGTGGGAGGGGTCCCAAATTACAGAGTGCTGGACGTCCTTCCCTGCTGGGCTAATTGAATGCACAAAAGCATCAGGAAAGAAAAAAAAAAATCTTATCTAGTTCAACAGTCCTGTGACCTCGGTGTTTCATCCAGAGAGGTCAGATCTAATATGACCTTTGGATGCCTCTGAGTCAAATTTCAGCCTTAGCCAAATCCTAGACAAGCAGCAGCTACACCTTCCAAGCAGGAGCAGCTCCCCAAGAGGAGGTGCCTACACATGAAGTAGGTGCCTTCCTTCCAGCAGAGTGCCCCCAAAATCCATTCTCACCCATTTGACCACCCAGCAGCTCTGCACAAAGTCAGCACACCATCCCCTGCACACACACCTTTCCCAAAGCAGCAAGGCAGCAACTTTCTCACTAGAAGCTGCCAGGGGGTAGTTACTAAGAGGAGACAGTTTTTAAAGAATGAAAGCTTGCTTTGAATGCAGGCTCCCACTCTCTGCACTCACAGGTCTGTGGCCTCAGGCTTTGTGCACCTGGAGCCCAGTCCTGCAAACTCCCTACAAAGCTCCTCTCAAAGGCAACGAAATGCTCCCAGGACTGCACTTCCCCTTCTGCCCTGTTACCTTTTTTGGTGCTTTCTCCCACAGCCAGGAGAGTCCAGATGAGCCCTGCAGATGGACAGTTATGCTCTCTTGGCCCTCTCTTTCTTAGGCATATATGGTTTCCTGTCCCTCTGTGTTCACACACTGGGATCAAATGTTCCAAGCTGCACCCTTGGCAGATAGGGGTTAAGAACTCCACTGATCTTTAACACAAAGTAAAACTCAGGCAGCCCACAAGAATAGGTCTCATGTAAGCAGCTACTCAGAAATCAGAGCATTTTCCACAGCCCCAGAACATTCAAGATCTATTTGTCCTGCAGGAAGGAAGTCCTGCAGGCTTCTCACTTTTCTGCAGTGAAAAGATCACCCCCACAGGCAGGGCTGCTCCGGCTGTGCAAAGGGAAGTGTGAAACAAGGAGGATTTCCAGTCAGGCTCCTGGTAGAGCCTCCCTGGCATCTTCATAGCACAGAAGCCATGTCCTAGCAGGCAGCCATGAGAAAAGCCTTGCCCTACACCTTTGTGGTCTCCCCACCTGGAATAAGCAGCACTGCTCCCTAATCCTGGATGGCACTGAGCAGATGCTCTGTGCCACATGCAGCCCCGTGAATGAGGCCAACAAAAAACCTTCCCATCTAAATGCACTCAAATTTTCCGTCTAATGCCAGCCAGAGGAACTTACACCCTTCCCCATTTTCCTTTCAAATCTTCCAGTGTCATTGTTGCATTGTGCATATCAGTGATGGACAAGAAATAAAAGCACAAGGGAAGTGACCTCTTTCTCTGCTCCATGTCAGAATAATGCTGTGAGAAGAGGAAGAAGCCGTTGTAGAAAATCCCTCACTCTCCTAAAAAGTGCTTACATCACTCACTGTCAAAGTGTATTCAGAGTACACAGGACTCCCCTTGCATCAGACCCTGAATCCATTAATGATGGTATTGATTTCACAAGGACTAATCCTGCGAATGAAGGCTGTGGAACTGATCCTCTTGTCATTGCAAATGGCAACAAAGAGGAGTTTTCAGGAAAAACAAATTGTTTCAATTGAGTCTCTTGTTCACAGACATGTCATCTGGTATTTCTTCCCTCCCATCATGACTTAGTCTACATTAACATATACAGGTTTTATTAAGACTGCCTATCAAAGCAGTTTCTCCAGAAAAGGCAGACCTACCATTTGTTCAAATATATTGATAAAAGTTCTACCCTGCTTTACCTTATTATCAATTACCTTTACCTCATTACCATCTTAATAAAGCCAATGGACTAAAAGCTTGGCTGCATTTGTAATTTGTGTTAAAAGAGTCTGTTCTGTTGATTTTGGAGTGTGGAGTTTTAGGGTCCCATCCTGTCTAAATGGCAGGAGGGAAAGATGAGACTTGTTGCAAATGAGGGCTTACTGCTACATTTAATGTGACAGAAAAAGAATGGAGGCAGAGTCTGAGGGTTCTCCAATGGCAAATCATACAAACACAATCATTCACAACATGGTATCTAAAATAGACAAATTATAATAAATACATTGTTCTTACAAAAAATCCCACTCTGCCTCCTTATTTTCTTTGAGCTGCTGCCAAGGAGGGAATGTGTTATTTTCCCAAATTATTCTCCTGTCTGCCTTCTAGCAGGGGAAGCCTTCTCAGGCAGAGTTGTACAAAAACTGTACACTCCGAAAAGAAATTCTCCTCTGAAAACTAGTACTCCATAAAAAGGAAAAAAAAAAGTCATTTTAAAACAGTTATGTTTTCATTCTTCCAAACAACACTTGACATATGAGACCAATCTGTTCTACCCCTGCAGGTCTGGCCAGAGATTAGCAGCTTGGTCAGTGTCTGCAGCTACCAAGCATTCATCTGCAGCTAACTTCCTCCCTCCCTTCATTTTCCCAGCCCTTTCCCTGAGAAATTCCCTGCTATGCAGAATATCATGCTATCAGCAGCCAGCCTTGCACACTGCTTTCCAACTGTCCCAACATGTCAAAGGAGCTGGGAAGGGGAGCCTGCTAGCCAGCTCTCCCCAGCAGCACTCTGACAAACACGGAGCCAGGCTTCCAAGAGCTCCAGTCCCACCCAAGCGCATTCTTTAATCCCCCCCTTTTAACAGGAAAGGCAACTTCACAAGAAACACTCCGGCAAGGCGCTGCCGCTCATGTTGGAGGCTGAAAACAAAAACTGATGCCATCTATTGTCAACAATACTTGTGTGAAAGGCTGCCATGGGGGACATCTGCCTCGGCGAGTATCAGATCGCTTACACTAAGCAGAGCTCCGCTGTGTCTGTATCAGTTACACCCCGAGACTGCCCTTGCAGTCGGGCTGAATGCAAGCCCGCATATTAAGTTGCAAAATTAAAAGCAATTCAGCAGACCTTAACACACTAAAAGCTTTCTCGTTGTAATACCTCCATTAAAAAAAAAAATTAAAAGGGGGGGGAATAAAGAAAAGGAGGGTTACTAGAATAGGTTATTGGTCCACTAATGAGCCCACCAGAGGATGAAAAATGGAGCGGTGGGATCAGCACCGGTCCAGCGGGGTGAGCAAACACGCATCCCCCCTCCACCCGAGATCTCCCCCGGTTCACCAGGCACATCTGGAAAGGGAGGGCACGGAGAGAGGGGAGCAGAGCAGGAACAGCCCGGGACAGCTCGCTCGGACCCGCGGGCTGCTCCATCCCGGGAGAACACGTCCCGCAAGCCCTTCCTTACCTCCGGCTGCACAGTTCCCAGCTAGTAGGAAGGAAATGAATAACTGGCTGCTCGGGCAGGAGCGCAGCGAGAGAGGCCTCCCAGCAGCCTCGCACACACACACACACACAGCCCTATTCAATAAAAGTGCAGCTTTTCCTTGGCCCCTCCCAAAAGTCAACGCTAAGTGGATACATATCCCTTATGTTTACAATTGGCAGGCGGCGGAATGCATTGTCCTCGATTTATTCCGATGGGCAGCCAATGGCTGCGCGCAGGCCAAGGTGGGCTCAGCCTGCCTGCAGGGATGCCTGTCATTCCCCAGGCATGCTCAGGAAGCCACTCATCAGAAAACCAAGACCTAAAAAGCTCCGAAAATTCGTGCGAGCTGCCAAAACTGTCTTGCTACATGCCCTTTTTTGGTTATCCTTAGCAGGGCCTCTGAAAGTAAATCCTCTGTCAGGAACAATCATAAGAAATGTTAATCTTGGAGAAAGAGGCTGTCTTGTTGGACACAAACGGGGCTTAAAAAAAGGAAATGCGCTGAATGGAAAGGGATACAGTAAACATGTTTACTTTTTGCACAGGTTTTTTTTAAATCAAATAATTTCACCACAGCTAAAATACATTGTAATTTTTTTTAACGAGGACCACATGTAAAAGGCAGCAGAAACACTCTGCTGTGCAAGCTTGATTCTAGAGAGAGACACCAGTGGGAAAAGCACATGAAAGATGAGTTGGCAGGCTTCACAGCCTGATTCCATTTCAAAAGCACGATAGAAGTTACAGATAGAATAGCCATGTTCTGAAAAATAACTTTTAAAGAGATTTGAAACTTCCACGATGATCCTTGGCAAGCTGGACTGTTTGGGTGCAGAGGTTTAGTTTATAGTCCCACAACTATTCATTTAGAATTAAGCCTGGCTCATTTACTATGAGAAGAGCCCTACATCTCCTTAATATGACCAATACTTGCACAGTCTTTGAATATTATCAATAAAGTAAACTTAGATTAATTTTTATCTTTGTTTTGCTTTAGTGATTGCACGCTGCTGATAACTTTGCAAATTACGCAGGCATCTTAAAAATGGACGAAGAGATAAAGACTGGTCAGGGAAACATACAAAGTACATAAACAAAGTGTGAAAATAGAGAAGAAAATGCCCAGAAAACAGCAGAGTACAGAGATCCCAACATGCACATGTACCAGCCACTGAGGAAGGCTGCAGAGCAGCTGACTGCTCTAAGGGAATGAGATTCCAGGCCAGGAGATGTTCTGCAGATTTGTATTTGACAGTAACATACACAAAACCAGTTAGAGGGAAACTATGTGTAAGATGACTTTGCAGCTGAATGGGCTAAACTATTTTAATGCCTTTCTGGGTCCTTCTTTCTGGCCTCTGGGCCCCACAGATTTAGTCACATGTGTAATGGAAGAAGGATCCAGTCCACAGACAGTAAAGCAATCCTTGTAGCATAAAAAAAAAAAAAAATCAGAGCCAAATCTATGCAGATTTACAGCAAGAAATCATGGTTATTCTAGTGTAATTTTAAATTTGACTGCTTTATTATATGAAGCAAAAAGTGGTGCTTGTTTTTTGAAGACACTTTTTTTCCTTCATTTTAACAACCCTTTGGAAAATTCTTCTAATGCTACACAGCTCCCATGATGTGGCTACAACAGTCATAAATATTAAAAGTAATACCTACAGCATGTATATAACTTTGTTTGTGGGGTTTACTAGACAAGAGAGAACAAAATCCTTGTTCTCAGTCATTCCATTAACTACAGAAATTATTAGCCTATATATCCATGACCAAACAAAAATAGGTAATGACATTCAGGGAGGAATTGCACATCTCTACTGGATCTTAGCATCCCCTAGATTGTTAGGGTGGAAAACACTGAAGAATCCAGGCTAAGAAAAAAGCAGGGTTAAGGGACGTGGGCTATCAAAAGAGAAAACTGAAGGTTAGGACTCTCAGGTTCTCATTCCAGCACAGCCATCAACCCCTACAATCTCAGTGTCCACTGCAACAGGGAGCCAGAAGGGATGCACTACATAAAGCTGAAAGCAACTGGGGGTTTTTGTGGTATTTTAGCTTTTTTAGACTGTTTTTGTGGTATTTTAGCTTTTTTTTTTTTTTCCTTATCATGACTTTGATACTCCCTTGCTAAAGCATCCCAAACTCTGTGTTCCAAGTCACCTTTCCAACAAAATTTCACCCAAAAAAGCCCAATTTTGCTTTGGGAAAATTACATCAAGAAAAGTAAAGTTTGCATCCTTCTTGCTCAGTTGAATTTCACTGAGAGGAACTTTTGAATTCCTTTACTTGAAGCTTTCAAGCTAATAAAATGTCACAGATCCCAGAGTTTTCCTGGAGACATTGCTGGAAACCTGAGCTTTGAAGAATGCAGAGTTAAAATCTGGTGGGTGCCCCTCTGCATCCTATGACAGGAGCCTGCTGTAAATACAGTTATAACCTGCCCAAATCCACAGTTGTAACAATTTAGGGAACTCCCATGGTAGCCCTTGCCCTCACCACCAGGACTGCCAGTCTAGCCACAGCCTCCCCTTTGCTTCAACAGTGAGACCCTTTGTGCCACAGCCCAGGCCTAAAAATATTTCTGGGGCTGGAATAACCCAAATCCTGGTTTATGCTTGCATGTGTAAAACATAGGGGGAAAATAGTATATGCTGAAATTAAACCCCTAAATCAAGTACAATTTTGATATCAATACCTTATCACAGTCAGGAAGGGCCCTGCAAGTGCTCATTGCTAAGCTCCAAAGTTTGATAAAACAGGGCAAGGGTGGGACTGCTTGTGATAAGAGTCAAAGCAGTCAACTTGGGTTGTTAGTGCATTCTTGGAGCCCTGAACCTGCAGTCTGTCCCTCAGAAGAATCATGTTAGAAGTACCTGGAAATCTGTCAGGACTGGGGCTCTCACAGGCTTATCAAATTTTCCTGCAAAATTTACATTTTAAAGCTGAGGTAAATCTGTGGTCTAGAAATCCAGGTTATATCATCCCCCTGGGGGGCAGCTCTGGTTGCTGTGTGCAGGCACTCTGAGCCATTTGCATTTTGGCACCACAGAGCCCTTGAGGCTCAGCAGACAGTGGTGGCCAGAGGGTCCACTTGGGCCATTGCTGGCCCAGCCTCAGAGTGCCTTCTTCCCAAAGCAGCTGTGATCCTGCCTGGAAAAATCTCCAGGGTATTTATGGAGGGACGATATTTTGCTTTTCAAAATGAAGTCATTACTACTATTGAGTTCCCCAAAATTTTCTCTTTTTATTTGACTTGGTGCAAGTGATCACTACTGAGCAGTGTCCCACCACTGTCACTGCAATGTCTTCAGCTGCCATTCCAGAATCACATGCTGAACCATTCCAGAAACATCCTAAATCACTCCAGAAAAACATCCTGAGGCACCCCACACCTGCACATTCCCACAATACAGCAAGATGCACATAGAGCATCAAATACACCACAGGGAAGGTCATTCTTCCCATCTGTACCAAACTGGTTCTTGCCTCTCACCCCCAAATTGTAAATTTTTTGTTGTCTTCACAGCTAACAGTAGGTCAAACTGTCCTCATGCTCACAGCAAAAACACAGAAGTCTTTAAAACCTGACAGGTTTGGTCTCCCTTCACATCTCTGCAGTGCAACATTTCACTGTGAAACTCTGCCATCCTTTGTCTCTGAGCACAACAGGGATGGAAAGGAGTCCTGACATTCCCAATGACAAAATACATCCCTGGAGGGTCACATGGCTGGGGCAGAGCTTGGTCCTACCCTGTAAACTCTCTGGGGAGCTAAAGGAGGTCATGAGAGGAGAGATAGGATTCCCTTTCCTAGCAACATGAAACAATTCTCTTGCTCCTCACCACCTGCTGGAGTATTCAGCCCCTGAAAAACCAGGCACAACTGCACCATCCTCCACTTTCAGCCCTTCCAGAATAGAAGTGCTAAGTGGTACCTCACCATCAAAGATGAGTGGGACTTTTTTGAGATGACACAAAGCTAACCAGACCTTGCAGGAGGCCTTGTTGCCTGTGCCAGGGGAGGTGGTACCTGCATCACCTGCTTGGATGGAAGGAAGGAGGGCTAAACCTCCCCTGGTCCCTGGGGCACACAGGCAGCTCAGGAGCTGGGTTGGGTGAGGAGCACACCCAGAGCAAAGCCAGGAGATGGTGCACATCTTACATTTGGGCACTCCAGCCTTGGCTTTTCCCTCCTTTGAGGAGCAGCAGGCAGGAAACGTGCCCTGCACCCCAGGCCTGCTCACACCTTCTCTCTCCCTCCCTCCAGGCCTGGTTTGGCTCTGCAAGCTTTCTCAAACCTTCCAACAGCATAAAGAGAGCCCAGTGTGGGCTTCCCCCTCCCCAGCAGACGTTTCTAAATGATGCTATGGCTGTGCCATTTCCACAGCCCATCTGAAACCAGCCTCCTCTCACACATCATCCCCGGGTGCTGGAGCTCACAGCTGCTCACAGCTCTGACACCAAGGTGAGGAAGCTGAGATTTGTGAGCCAGCCACCCAGCTGGCAGCCCTGGCTGGGGGATTGCTGCTGAGGGCACAAGGGAGAAGCCCACACACCACGAGCAGGTTTGATCATCCCTGTAATTACCTCCTGGGCACAGACAAGCTGCTTCTGTGTTAGGCAGGCAGAGGTAACTTTTTAGGAAAGTTTTACACATGCTGCTTCAGGCAATATCTTTTGGCCTGAAACGGCACAACCCATAGGACTTCAAAGCCACCAGCACGCTCAAAGAGGGTGTAAAAACTACCACAAAAGAGAGCAGAGAAATATGAGCATCTCTTCAAACGTGGGGCTGTGTGCAGTACAGTGTCAGTCAGCTAAAAGTAAAAAAATCTGTTTTCAGACACAGGAACAAGGACTGGAATGTAAGGACTAAGGGTGCACTTCCTAACCCAAATCCCAGCTTCAGTCTGCCTAGGACTCATTCATACCCAGTGGAAGAGCCAGAGCCCTGCAAGGAGCTATTTCCATCATGGATTTTCAGCACATACCCAGGACACAAAGCCTCTCACTCCAAGTGCCCAAACCCCCCATGAATGGCAAGGGCTGTGCTCTGTCTCTACCCGAGAAGCACCACAATTCCTCAGAGTGCTCACAACAAGAGTCAGTTAATAAACACTGGATGCTGTTGAAGGAGCAGGAATCAAAAAGCAGGTCATGAAAACCAAGCCAGATGGAATAGATGGTATGTTTTCATCTTTCCTAAAGGTATTGGGAAAGAAAAGCCCCCAGGCTACAGGGAAGCAGCTTGCCTAGAACCCTGAGAGTAGGATTTAGTCAAGTATTTCCATAAGCAGCACTTCCCCACCTTGGATTAAGGTAATTAAAAATCTGGTATATAATTATGCCTCCTTGCCATTCATTTTGGTGTGGTATATGTACCCATTTCTGCTAAGTGAAGTATTTTATTTCTCTGAGTTTAGACAACCAAATGTTTGCAAAACACATTTATACACTGAAAAAGATCAAAACTAAAAAGGCATCCAAAAAACTTGCTGGAAAAATATACTTTTCCCACAACAAGAAAGAATTAATCATGGTCACAGTGACTTTACCTTACTAAAAGCAAAACAAACAACATAGTGGCCCATATTCCAAAGAAAACAGAATACCTGCACTTTTCCACTACAAAACTAAGCCTAGCTATTAGTACACAGTGCCCCCCAAAGAACAGAGACTTCACAGCACCTTCCCTCACTAGCAGAAAAGTATAAAAAGGGCTCTTCTGCATTGCTTCCAAAAGTGTGGGTTTTACACACTTTTTCTGCAAGTGAACACAACTAAGGGCACTCTGCTCTCAGGAATCCCTTTTTCAAAGAACATGCCCACTTCTCACACAGAGTACAAACTATAGACAGCATGTACAATTCTCCAAACACCTCCATTTTTCACTGGCAGTCATGAAAAATGTGCAGTGCAAGCAGCAGTGCTCAAAAATTTACACACTCTGCGTGCCTAATTTTGAGAAAAATCAGTGCCTTTGCCCCAGACAATTGCACAGTACACACTCCTCCTTGTAAATTTGGCTTTAATTCGAGCATTGTTTTCCAGGCAGAAAAGATGGTGCCATCATCTGCTTTTGCAACCAGCTTACAAATTACACAGCTGCTGGTACAGGCATTTTGAGGGTGAACCACATCCCTTGGCCTCGGTTCTCCCCTCACTCAGAGCAGGCTACACTGAGTATCAGCCTAATCAAATCAATATTCTCTGACATCTCCTATTGTTACAGCAATGTGAGAACCAGCCCCCTTTGTGCTCTGATGCTAATGAACTATTCAGCTCCAGCAGCTTGGCTCAGGCAGTGAGCAGAGGTTAGGGCAGGGTCATTAACTTGGACTCAAATGAAAAGCACAGCTTTCGTGGGCAAAGCCCATTTAAGTCCCACACATGCCCATGTTTGCAAACAATCCTTGTGATCTTCATTTAGGTCTCCTGTGCAGCTCTGCCTGCTCTAGGAGAATTCAACACTTGCAACTGCTTCTCAGTGGCCACATCCCTAAGGATGGCAAACCATGATGAGAGAAAGGCACCTCAAGCAACTGAATTTACTCAACAAAATGAAACAGAGGTAGCTGCTGGCAGGAATATCTGATTCTGCCAGGAATATCTGATTCTGCCAGTATTTGCCTCAAACAGTGAATTTATTGCTGTCCACACTTTACCACTGCCTAAGGGGAACAGCATGAATACAGCCACCACTTCACAACCAGCTCATGCTTTATTTTATTGTCATATATTTCCTTGCATCTCCCCCAGACTCAAGAAGCTCTGACCAGTCTAGGTCACACCACACACCTCTAGAGAACCTAAATTCTTTCTGTACAGTGCTGCATTTCCATGTCTTACAGGTAAAATGCAGAATAGGAAGCAAAGGGGACTGCTCTCTTTTTAAAGGCTGAAAACAAGGGACTGAGGAGGTCCATGCAGATCCAGCTGAGATCCACACTGTTCAGACATTCAGCTCATCCTGGGTATCAGTATGATCCATCTCAGCAGAGACAGGACCAGGAAGAGCAAGACAGTGCAGAGGGGAAGAGGTGAGAGCAGCCAATCTCTGCTCTCACACACAGAGCAGAGCTGTGTTCACCCAGCTCAGAGCAAACTGCAGCTTTGTGCCACTCTGAGCACTCACCTCTGAGTGCTACCTGCCCCAGTAAAGAACATTTTCACAACAGGCTCTGCAGTGCCCTGCATCTCACCCTCTCAGCTTGTGGGGTGCAAGGGCAGAGCCACACCTGTGGCTGTGCCAAAGTCACACGGGGGATTTGTGGGGAGAGCTACGTGTCACAGCACATCCCTCCCTCAATCTGCCAGCCACGCAGTCCCCTCTGCACAGGACAAGCCTTTGCCACTTCCTTGGAAGGGGAAAACTTCTGTCTCTGCCAAAGACAACAAATTTATAGGGAAGAAGAGTAGGCACAGCAGACAGAACCTCGACAGCAGCCCCAGGATTTTGCTAAGCCCAAACCTCTGTCTGCCCTTGGGTTTGCCCAATGGAGGGAAGAGGAACTGCAATATCTGCCTCAACTCCTCAAAAGCAGAGGAGGAAGCAAATGAAGAAATATTAGCAATATGGCTTCTATAATGCCACAGAGCAAATTTGGGAGCTGGGTATGGCAGTGCACCAAGTCCCCACCATCCATCCAGCATCATTTCCTGCCACAGCATCTTGTTGCAGAGCTGAGGGGCCCCACTGAAGCTACAATTATCCCTATTGCAACATCACCAAGCCATGCCAGCTGGGATTCAAGCTCCCATGAGGTGGTCCCTCTGCTTGTATCACAGCAGCAGGATGTGGAAGGCACTTGCACTGGTGGGATCTCCATGTGCCAAATCCTTTGTGCACAGGCAGGACTGCATGCCAGCAGCCCTAGGAAAGTATGAACCCCCAAGGGGGTTTCTCTAAAGATGCAGCATTTGGTGTAATGGTGAACACAGTGGAATGTCTTTCCTTGTCCCCTCTCATAAGGAAATAGTGGGGATTTGCCAAATATTCAGTTCATCTTCAAATCTAGACACACCCAGCTTTCAGTGAAGTGCTCTGGGTTATGTCCCTCACTGGGAATTTCCTGAAAGAGCTTTATTTAAATAAAAGAAATTAAGTATTAATTTAAAAATAACCAGGTCAGAAGCCTCCA
The DNA here is from genome assembly GCF_014805655.1 of Passer montanus. Taxonomy (NCBI): domain Eukaryota; kingdom Metazoa; phylum Chordata; class Aves; order Passeriformes; family Passeridae; genus Passer; species Passer montanus. Next base: position 2,286,108 of record NW_024366592.1, read on the forward strand.
TGCTGTAGTTTCACATTACATTTCGTTCTGTGCTACCCACTGACATGCCAGACCATCTCCATCATTAGCATTGATGAAGTAGCAGGGCAGAATTTCTCAGGGGGCAGCTGGGGGTGTGAACTGCAGACAGCTCTGCTATTTCTCTATATAAACTACATCCCTGGTATAGCACGTGATGAAGTAACAGAAGTACAAGAGAAAAGGAGTAACAGCTCATCTGTTTCTCACAGGTCCAGCCTACAGCTCCTCTGCACTTCCAAATTACTTTGCTTCCGAGAGATTTAATCCCTGTGCTTTGCTGTGCAGGAGGTGTTAACTATGTTAAACCATAGTTTATGTCAAATTTGAGGTTTATGTAGAACAGAGCTTTTGCACTTTATATCAAACCTATTTTGGCCTGCCCTTTGGTCAGACAGTGAAGTTGAAGGTATTAGAATTAAATTCTCTACACAGAGATCACACTTACTCCAAGAAATAATTTATGATCTTTGGCTCTCCCATGATCAATGCTCATCAAATACTCATTAAATACCTGATCTTTTGAATGGTTCCAATCTCTATTTGTCCCTTCCTTTACCAAAATGACACAAGCTCCCTTTCTGTGCCAAGCTCTTCAGCCCTGGAGTTTAGTGTAACCTTCAGTGTACTGATATTTGCAAACAGAGTGCAAATATCCTTTTTCCTGTTCTTTGACACAGATGAATGTCACAAACCCAAACTTTCTCTTGTCCCTCCAAGAATATTTCACAGCAATTGAGCTCCAAGTGGCAGCTGTATGAAGCACACTCACATCAATGCTGGGGAAATAATTCCATCCCCTTGGCATTCAGTCCTTTGAATTCATATTTGAAATGCCTTTTTAAGCCATTTTCATGACCTTGCTCCAATTCTGTTTCTAGAGGAATGGAAAGGCAGCACAAGTGCTCCCAGCTGGCTGTCTGGAATTCTGCTTTTGCAGGACAAGGCATCTCCTCAGATGCCACTTCCTCAGAGAAGCCATTCCTCACCAGGAAAGGCTGCAGAGCTCCTGAATCTTTTTGCACTGGTAACAATGAACACAACTGCTTCTAGATACCTCAAATAATATCTCTAAGGAATCACTGCTTATCTGCTTCAGCAATATCGGAGGGAACCTAGCAATGCAAACAGTTCAGCTTTCTATAGGTGTTCATTAGCTTTGTGTTCCTGATTCATGAGTTACCACAAAAAAATTAACATGAGTATGTCTGTGACACATATTCAGAGCATCCCTCACAAAACAGACCTCAGAGGTGGCTTGATAACAGTCTTGGCATACACAGCTCAAAAAAAGCAGCAGTCTTTTCCCCATTAAACATCAAAAAGACATCTTTGAGAGCATTTGGTTGAGGATTCATTACATTTCTCCTATAAAGAAAATAAATTCTTCTTGCATGAAACTCTCCAGATTATCACATGCTACCCTGTATTAAGGTAGCCCCAGTACCACACTCCAGCACTCAGCCTCACAAGTCATCAGGAGCAATTCCCAGTGCTGCAAGTTTAGATACTGATGATATAAACCAGTCACCAGTGGCTCATGGTTAACATCTTTATTATTTTCAGCCACAGAGACAGCATCCATAAATAAAAAATAATCAGTGAACTTTTTTAAAAGCACAAATATGGAAAGAATTATGCCTGCCTTGACAAAAGTCTTTTCACCACTGCTAAATGCTTTTGGGTAGAGGGAAGGGATGTCCTTGCCAGCATCTACCACATATGATATTATAACCATCAGGATAAACATACACATGCCTTGAGTCAGAGCTGCTTCTGAGTGTCAGAATGTGTCCTGAATTCCTAGCTAACAGCCATTGTTTGGATTCATTAGAAGCAATATCACAAATTTGACTTTTTCTAGAATTTAGCAGACTATGACACCACACAGCAAAGCAAAGAAGGGGGGAAAAAAGTAATATTTGATAGATTTTCTAAGAAGTGTCCTTAGCTTTTAAAGAGGCTTTAAATTGATAATGGTCTCCGAAACACACTCCTGCCCTTTATTTTTTTTCCTAGGTTGGAAGAGACCTCAAAGATAATTGAGTCCAACCCTGCCCCAACACCTCAACTCAACCCTGGCACCCAGTGCCACATCCAGGCTTTGTTAAACACACCCAGGGATGGTGACTGCACCACCTCCCCGGGCAGCCATTCCAGAGCTTTATCACCCTTTCTGTGAACAACTTTTTCCTGATATCCAACCTGTATTTCCCTTGGTGCAGCTTGAGGCTGTGTGCTCTGGTTGTGTCAGTGCTGCTGGAGAAAGAGCCCAGCCCCAGCTGAGCACAGGCACCTTTCAGGAGCTGTAGAGAGCGATAAGGTCACCCCTGAGTCTCCTTTTCCCCAGGCTGAGCACTCCCAGCTCCTGGGGTTTAGTTGCCAGCTTTCAGTATTCAGAACAAGTCAACTACTCCATATTTGATTTTTAAAAATGACACTGGGATTCTTGAATTTGGCTTCTGAGCAGTTAAATACAACTGAATGCTCCCTCAAAATCACTGAGAGTTTTCACATACAGATGCATGCCAATCAAATATCAGAGAAACAGCTTAAAGTCCCTGCCTGGCCCTCCTGGCAACACCTCCCATTTCTGACTGGATCATGGATAAATTCCCCATCCTCCAGGGAGATACCAGCCCCATTACTGACAGCCACACCATAAAAGCAGTGAGCTGCTGCCTGCAGGAGCAGGCAGTGGGACAGCTCGGAGATACCAGCCCCATTACTGACAGCCACACCATAAAAGCAGTGAGCTGCTGACTGCAGGGGCTGCAATGTACAGCTCCATATTTCAAACCATTATCATCCCGCCCCCAGCGCGTGTCAGGAGCTCGTAAAACCACACAGAGAGGATTTGCTGGTTCCCCTCAGCCCACAGGAGCAGGGATTACTCCTCAGTTTGCACTGTGCTCAGCAGAGGAATCCCACCAGCCCGCAAACCATTGTCATCCCGCCCCCAGCGCGTGTCAGGAGCTCGTAAAACCACACAGAGGATTTGCTGGTTCCCCTCAGCCCACAGGAGCAGGGATTACTCCTCAGTTTGCACTGTGCTCAGCAGAGGAATCCCACCAGCCCCCGGCATCCGCCTGGAGCCACCAGGAGCTGTTGGGAAATCCAAGGGAAGTCCCCCTCTTCCTCCCACAACTCCATCCCCACCTGTGCCAGAGGAACACTGAGCACTAAACAGAATTTGCACAGTGTTATGACCAGGCAAAGTTCTATTCAAGCCCTACACTGGGGTGGTCAGAGTCCCAAATGCCTGCCTTGTGGGGGATTCCAAGATTTTGGAACTCACCTAGAGCTCATTAATTAAAAGGACAAAAAACTCCAGTTAAGTTTGATGCATACCTCCATTTGACAATGTCAAGTGACACCCTACTTCTCCACTGAATTTTATTATGAAGTATTTTTTTAATAAATACTTCATTATAAAGTATTCCCAGAAATAGAAATGAATGCTCCAATAATGTGCAACAACTGCTCTCAGAACCCCTTCAACATCTAACAAAAAACCCCAAAAAAAACCTCTTCTGAAATACCATCCAGTGATATTCAGCAAATCTATAAAAAAAAGACCCAGAACAAATTTCAGCTCCTGAAATTATATTATTCATTCATTGTTTTCTATTATGATTTCTTGGCAGCCATTAAGGATGTGCAAAGAAGCACAGAGAAATATCCAGAAAATATTTAGCTTAAGCTTTTTGACACAGTGACCAATTTCCTTATTGCTTTTTCATCTTATCTTCCAGATTAGTTGTCATTGATTAGGAAACTCCTACAGTACAAGTTCTGTGTTATGAACTTCAACTTCATATGCTCAAAGGGATTAGTAAAAGGAATTTTGATTCATTTTCTCTAAGGGGAAGGGTATTTTCTATAAACCCTGTCCAAATTTAATCAGGAACAAAAATATATTGGTGGTTACATACTGCAAAAGTATGGGAAATTAGACCACTTATTGTTTCAGGCCCAGGCCACCCAAGATTTGGGAGGATTTGGCAGCTTTCAGAAAGTATCACATGAGAGACTGGTTTGACAAACAAAACAAAAACAGCCCAGATGCTTGTGCTTCCCTCAGCTGCAAGGCAATGCCATCAGAGAGGCCTTGACTCACACAGAAGCATTTCCATTTTGAAAAAAATCAATTTTTTTTTTAAGTTCTTTTACCAAAAACCATGTTTTCCTTCCATTTCCTGTAAGCAAACTTATGGTAATGTTATGGAAATCCTCAAAACCCAGCCCCAAACAAACCCAGCCTTGCAAGATCTCTCTCCAGACATTGCCTGTTTTTCTCTGAGATATAAATATCAGTTGAAGGAGTGCACAAACACAAGTAGTAAATAGTTTGCTCCACTAATCCAAGAATTAAATAGTTCAGTCATCAAGCCATCTTAAAATTTTCCTGTATCATTTGTTTTACTGTCCTGGTGTGTTGAAGTCTCTGTTATTATAGGGATGCTCATTTTAGCTATATTTTATGGGCTCCCATGGATCACACCTGTTCAAAGCTGGGTATTTTTTCCCACCACACTCAGATCACAAGCTCAAATCCAAACAGAATCTTCAGGGTTCCCACCAAGGACAACGCCTAATATTTTTTTAGCTTATTTGGCAATTAAGCATGCTAAATATGTATATATAACAGAATCAGGAGAACATGTATAGAAAAAGACATTTACAAAACCTTAACACCTACTAAATCTGCAGAAGAAATCTCCTAGACTGTTGATATTTCATGCTCTCCTGTCCATTACTCTGCTGCCATGGTGTGAGCAGCACAGGCACAGGAATTCATCCCAGCCCTAGGATTTGGGGAAAGGTGCACAGCAGGTGCAGATGACCCAGTCCTTAATACTTCAGAGAGCAACAGCAGCTGTCAAAAGCTTCTGCCCTCCTGTCTCTGCCCCAAAGGATCTGCTAGCCTACAGCCCTCCACTCAGTATTTGCAAAATTCCTGGGAAGGGGAGCAGGCTAAGAAGAAGAGACTAGGAGAAAAGGCCTTAGAGCTGTCAAAGTTTTAAGGAAAAAAAATAAAAGAGGTGGACACACTCCCTGGAGGAGCCTGTCAAGTGGCAGCAGGAAAATGAACCCAGGTTTTCAAGGCAGTATTTGTTTTTTCCTGTAGTTGTGCATCTGTCACAGGCTGTGTCCATGAGTGCAGCGTACACGAGGTTTGAAAGGGCCTTTGCAAAATATCCATGTTCCTTGGTTTCATCATACAGACCCAGCAGGACACAACAGCAGCCCAGAGAACAAGAGGAGAGGTCTGGAAAGAGCACAAAGAAGAGAGATGAGTCTGTACAAAATAGGAGGAAACTCCACATCAGAGCCGTAGTTCCCCAAAAAGGAACAGGAGACACACCCTGAACCCCAGAAATTTGCTGAAAGGCTGCACATGACCCAAGAAATCTGAACATCACCCAGAAATGAATAGTTTAAAAATCAGCAGGCTACTGAAGCTCAAGGTGGCAGCTGCATGTGTAAGACTGCAGGGCCATTACTGAAACTGATTTGGTATATAGGGTGGTGGTGGCAGCATCTCTGATGGACACAAGACAGCGTTTACAGCCATAGCCTTAAGGCTTCACACACAACAAGAATAAATCAGTCAAGTCAGGCAATTTCCAAACCCTTCCTTTTTTTATAGCCAAGCTTTACTCGATAAAGTGTAGGAAAATATCCCAGTACTTTATTCCTGCTGTCATCAGTGCTCAGCCACTGAATCTCCTTTTCCAGAGAGCCCTGCAGCCCAAAGCAGGCTGAGGATATTCTGTGTACAGCACTGTCACCACAGACAGCACTGTGCCTCACATCGCTGCAGTCCTCAATGAGGTGTCAAGCACTCCAGACCTCTCACCTCGCCAAAGCCAGCTTGCTCAAAAACCAAGATCAGCCAGTGAATATTTCCTAGAGAGAAACAGCAGATGCCACAAGGCAGCAGGCTTTGCTCAATGAGTACAGATAGAACACTGGGGAGTGGGGGGCATTCCCCCATAAAGGCCTTTGTGCTGCCCAGACACACAAACAAGTTCATCTTCAACATGAGGTATTGAAAGGAAGGGGTGAAGGCATGATTGGAACATAAATTTCAGCGGGAATGGCCACAAAAGGGCAATTTTCAGATGAATTACAACTTAATTCATTGAAGCTTGCATTTCTATTTCCGTTTAATATCCTTGGGTTCCCTCTGTTCTACAGCACAAGTAAACCACTAACCCTGACCTGAAGCCTACACCAGCCCCTGCCCTGATTAGCCAGGAGAAATCTGGGACCTACAGGAAGGCAGCAAAGATTTGGATCAGTCTCTCCCACATCCCTGCACCTTAGCAACGCTGCTTGCCTGCCCCAAACAGCACTTTTTGCCAAAATGGAAACATTCCAAGATTTTGGTGCAAAATTGTTGTGTTCTGCTAGATCCCAGCACATAAGCAGAGGGAGGCACCAGGGTCAGAGCTATTGTGGATTTAGACTGTCTACTGTAACAGAAGGTTTCTTTTTTTTTTTTAACAATGACTGTTTTCTTGCTCCACAGACACCTATACTGTGCATTAGGCACAGGTTGTGAGCTGTTTATGCTGGTCACATCCTCTGTGTAAAACTTTTATGACGTTTTTAGCCTTTTATTACATATTAGGCTATTGTAGTGCTCAAGTGTGGCTGGCCCACCTCAGGCAGCATAAATCAAGTGGGACAGTAGTGAGTGATGAAGAATTTTAAAGCTCTGAGGAGGTGAACACCCCCTGTTGTTTTAAGGCACATTCCCTCTTCTGAATATGCAGAATATTCCAAAGAAAATGAAAAGCTGGATTTTTATCTTCCCCCACCTCTGTGCACAGAGTCTTCTGAGAATACTTCCAGAATACTTCCAGAATACTTCCAGAATGCTTCCAGAATGCTTCCAGTTAAATAACTCCCTCCTCACAAAACACTCACACAAACATCACCATTGCTGAGAACACCAAATTCTCTATGTACAGTATCCTCCTCCTATTAAATCAACAGCAAATCCAGGTCCTGAAGGTGATGCGTTTTAAAACTCACCTTGATGAGCAGCTGTGATTTATTTATAGAGCTTTTCAGGTGCCCTTCAATCAAGACAGCAACACTAACTTCATTTAGTTCTCTCATCCACCATCCTCATCCTCACTCTTCTGGCTCCTCCTCTGTCACAACCAGAGCTGTTTTCCTTCAGTGCATGGAGGGAGCTGGAGGGACACAGAGCTAGGATTTCACATGAGCTGAACCCAGAGGCAAGTGCAAGCCTTTCCTTGACTAAAGGGCTACAGATTTTGGTGGGCAGCAGTTTCTGCACAGGGTTTTTTGTGCAGCTTGCACTGTGAGGTGGTTGGCCAGAAAAACCATTCTCACCCCCAAACTCATTTATTAGATAGGAAACTGGGAAGACTTCTTGAAATGGATTGCCAGTGATAGAGCAGTTTATTGTCCTAATTTTAAATTGGTTCATTTTTTACCTAGAAGTCGCACCCAAAAAAAATAATCAAGAAGAAAGCTGACAGCTAGGCTTGGAGACATCCTTCAGATTTTGTACCCCTTCCTGCCTTCTCCTGTGCCCTTCAAATAAGGAAGGACCACTAATTCTGCACAAGTAACTCAGTGGGCTCAGCTGCAGCAAGAGAAAGCCAGGCTTACCCAGTGCAGTGGTAGAAGTCAGCTGGGAAATCATGGATATTAAGCAAAATCTGTATTCCTCAACTCCTAAAATGTGAAAATTTTAGCAAAATTGGGTCATTGTTTTCTTACTCCTCTCCTTCCCAGTTTGTAGCACAGGGGATTTTGCACATCCAGTTTCTACAAATAATCTTCTGTCTTCTTGTTGTAATTCTTCATGTGTGTCTCAATTCTTTCATTCACTCTTGCTAACCTAACCCTGCCAGATATTTGGGAGATTTTTTTGCATTCTGGCAAAAAGGGTTACTACAAAAGGGGCAATCAAATCTTTCCCCTTTCCTTCTCATGTCCAACTAGTTGTTGGGATCTTAATCTCTTTGGCTTCCATACTGATGTCCCAATTATGGGTAGGATTTCACCATGGAAATAATTGCTTTCAAGGTTTAAGTCCTTTGCCCCTCACGAAATAATGAGCCTTCTTTATTTCCTAATTAGAAGAGTAATGGAACCTTTATGAGTTTTCAAACTAGGTCTAAAAATTCCCAGAAGGAGCTGGGCTGGTAAAATGGCCATTGTAGCATTTTGTAGAGAAATTATGTCATCTTCTGTGGTGGAGAGGGGGAAGAAAAAGAAGTGAGAAGCAGGGCAGCTGAGAGCCTGTTCAGATTCTCCAAGAAATAAAACATCGCCTCCACTCTACCCCAGGACTTCTTTTCCCTCAACCTGGCTCCTGCATCACCCTCTCCATAAGGATTGTCCAGTGGTGAAGGGAAGTGCTGGGGGAGAGGCAGGAGGGATCAGGGCATCCCTGAGCCCAGGGCTGGTCAGTTTTGTCAGCACTCAGCCAAGAGCTGAAGGGGTTGAAGCTGCAGAGTGCTATGCCAGAAAAACAGGCTACAAAGTCTCTCACTCTCCATCTCTCTGGAGGTAAAAAAAAAGGTGACACCATCCTTTGAGAGTAATTCCTGATTAAGCAAAGTCAGGGAATCAGAGGTAACTTTACATACTAGTTCAGAGAAAAAAATTCTTTTTCAAGATCTGAGTATCAATGATTCCCCCAGCATTAAATTTGAAATATCCTACTAGAAAGCATGTAGAGCTATAATTAAAAAAAAAAGTTCTAACACAGCCATAAACTAGCTTGTAAATTCTACTTGAAGTTTGAAATTTAATGCAAAAATAACCTTGGTGGCACAGATGCTGCTTATACAACTTAGGTGGAGAGGCAGAAGGAAAACAAGCCACCCATGGCTTTGCAGCTCCACATACCAGTGGCAGCTTCTCCTCTAGCTCATCTTGCATAACATTTTCCATTACAGGACACCCCCTTTGCAGTAGTTTATAACTTTGCTCAGTATTAAGTGTTTGAATAGAAGTTTCCATGCTCTGTGTTTGTGCCATGTTACCTGATGACAGTCTGGGGGGGCTGTGAAGGGTTGGGGGTTTTTTTCTGGGTGTTTACAGAAGTTAAAAGCAAAATTTTGGACCACACGGAAAATGTTCTTATAGCTGTTTCACAGAGAACTCCCAGGCTTTGGAGCACAGAAGCTGCAGATTTGATAGAAAGCCTCTGCATCAACCCAACACTGCCTGCTGGCTTCCTGAAGGATTTACGTTCCCCACACAGGAGTCCTTCAGTATCAAACCCTATATCCACGAGCAACCACTCAAACTTCAGCAGCCATCACTTCAGCAGGGACTTCTCTGCCCTCCCTACCCCTTCCAAGACGAAAATATCTGGTCCAAATGAAAATTAGGCAGTATGGAAGACAACACAGGGAAAAAAAACAAACCACAAGCTTTATTTTTTGGGCCATTAATCAGGAATCTTAAACTATGAGTTGGTCAAACCCATTGAGCCTGAACCTGCAATAAGATCTGCAGATCACAGTGAAGTGGAACCTTTGGCTGTGTTTGCCCAACAGAGGCTTGTGCTCTTGCTTTTCTTGCCCAGCCTTCACAACTGTTCCAGCTGCAAGTGCAGGGCTGCAAATCCATGCATTGCATTCTTCAACAAGCATTTGCAGTGGCTGGGGAGAGATAGCAGCAACCTGTGGCTCCGGCTTCTTAAACCAATTTACAGCCCACATGTTAAACATCTCAAGGGCAAGGCTGGCTGCTCAGTGATAAAAACCTGAAAACACTTCAGAACTGTCAGTGTTACAACAAAGTTAACACATGTAAGAACAATTAAATTCACTAAAGGCCCTGAAGTGCAGTTTTGATCTTTCTTGGGTGACCAAGCATATCAATGTTTAATTCTTCCAACCAGCCTGGTTTTGATAGACTCAACCTTCTTGCCAGACTCAGCTCTGCTATAATACAGGAGTGGAGGGAAGGAAGATGCACTCACGACATACTTACACTGTGTTTCAATGCCTCCAAATCATATTTGTTTAAGCAGGGGGAAATATTTCTGTGGCTTGCAGCACACCTGCACACATCCTTTGGGCTCAGTTAGCCAGATATTACAATTATCTACCTGAGGAAGCCAGGCCTCTGTGTCCAGCCATGCTGAGCAAACACCGTCTCAAGGCATCCCTCATTCTGTGAAAAGGTTTAAGGTCAGCTCAAGCTGAAAAGATGCACTGGGGAGGTTTACAGCACAGTTGGCACTTCATACAAGCCCATTTTGAGGCTCCATTTGCCTCCCACACCACAAAAATATCACTGCTTTCACCACTGCTCACATAAGCTGCATGTCTAGCTGGAAAAAGAGCAATAGAAATAGCCTGGCTAAGGGCTGATGTAGACACAGACATCTTTCCCTTTGGTTCTGCTGCCTGTTTAATGTTTAAACCATGCAACCCTAATTCTGCGTTATGCTGCTTTTTACAATGCATTTTTGATTGGGAGAATAAGCAATGAGCCTGTTCCTTGTTTGGCAGCAGTACAAAGTCACTCTGAACACACACCAGATTCTGTAATCTAGCCTCAGGTATGAAGTTAGCTACTGGATGGACACAAAGCATGTGCCAGACTGGGACAGATCTTTTAAAAAGAAAAAAACACAAATGTGCCTTTTTCTGCCTCCACATGATACACCTGTGCACTGCCCCCAGCTCAGCATGTGTGTAAATCAGAGGGCAGCCTCCAGTCCATGTGGTCTGCACCAGAACTGTGCCTCCATTCATCCCTCCTCCCAAAGCCTGGAGCTCTGTGCTGGACTGACATGCTAAACTAATTTTCTGGAATCTGCTTCTGCAGCCAGGCCTGCAAAGAGAGCCTGGGCTGCAGTCAGAGGATGCTGGTGCTGAGCTGATGAGTTGAGACTGACTAAATATTAGGTGTTGTGCTCACAAATAATTACTGCCCAAGCAAAAGAGCTGTCTAAATTAGAGGAGGTAATTTCTTGGACATAATGACCTGTACAAGAGCAGCTCTATAGTTGTTTTTTCTACATATCCCCTACCTATAAAACCAAATCTATAGCAAAAAATAAAATCCCACACTTATTAGGAAAAAAACACAGTATTTTTAACTTTTGGACTTATTTGTGGATATCCTGTTCCCCATCTCCTTTACTCTGGGCAGGTTCTTCATAGACTTCAGCACCAGTAAAAAAGTTAAAAATCCATTTTGATCCCAAACCACAGTTCTCACCATGTGATGCCAGACAAAATGGTTCTTGATGATTTGGGGCTCTTGTGAGGTTTAAATGACCTCTGACATTTTGAAGAGAAAACAGAGAGGATATCTGGTAGTCTGTCCTGGGCAACACTCTCTGAAAACTCATACCTTTGTGGCTCTTCTCCATGGAAATCCTGACCCTCACTCAATCACTGCACACAGAACCAGCATCATTTCCAAACTACAGAGGTGGGCTCAGCACCTTTTTTTTGTCAGTTACTTAGTAGTGATTAAAACTGATTATTATAGAATTATTATGAGTAGTGATCATTGATTAGTGATGAAAAGCACTAGAACAGGTAAAGTCTGTAGCAGAGGATCTTTAGGCACAAGAGGATGCAAAGTTTCTGCCAAAGGAAGAGACATTTTAGTTGGGCTGCAAGTTTCAAGCATGCTTAGTCTTTTCCACCTCTGTCACCCAGCTTGCCTGCACTCAAAATTCAGGCTGCAGCCCCCTGAGCTTTTGTCTGATACTGTGATATCTGCAGATTGGTGGTAAAATAAGGGTACCATGTACCTTTACTGCCTGTTTCTGGAATGTATCAAAAATTATAGATTTACCCTTAATTTCATAACACAACCTGCACCAAAAAAAAGTGCCAAAATACTCTCCACATATAGACTTTACTCTGCTTGTATTCAACTTTGGGGAAAACACTGGTATCCCAGGCCCAACATCCTGATTTCCCCAATCATTTGGAAGTACGTGGAAGGGAAGAATCAGCACTAGAAGATTGTACTGAAAATTTCCTTCCCAGGGTTTTGTCATCTCAAGGTTCAGATTGAAAGGCAGAGGAGGGAGCCCAGGCTGAGGTTACTGAGTGTGGGTGTCCCATGGAAAGTGGCAGATCCCTGGTGCTGCTGGCACTTGTACATGCCACGCTTCCCCTGGATACAAGGCCCTTCCTAACTGTTCAACATTAGTTAGACCTTGTTTTGCTTTAGTCAAAGTTCTTCCCCAAAATGGCAAAAATAACCAATACGAAATATTTTTGGGATTGTTTTTCCTCATGAGCATTGGGTAGGCCTTTCTCTGTAGGGCTTGATGCATGCATAGCTTGTTCAGCAGAATTGTACATGTGGTCTTACTTGAAAAGGACAGTGATCCTAGAGTTAATATGCTAATATTCTCACTTTAAATTTTAATTTCTTTTGTTGTGCAGAAACTGTCTTCATGCCAAGAACTCTGGAACTTTGGGTAAGTCTTAACCTGGGTACTGCCTCTGTATTTATATTTCTTCATTTCATACATCCCCACACTTTCCTTTACTAAAGACAAAAGTAAAAATTCCAAAACATTTTGTGAATTCTTAGACAAGAGGATCTATTCCTCACAGATTCATTTAGGAGGAATTCATTTTTAAGGAACTGGAGAACATCAAAGCCCTTAATCTTCCAGAAAATTTTAACTCATCTTCTGAAACACAAAACATGTGTGCCAGACAGTTTTGCCAAATGTTTACATTTTGGTGCATAGCTGAACTGCTGATCAGTAGTTCAAATGCTCTTTGTTCCTAAATTCCCACTGTTATTGACACTGCCCAAACCCAGCAACACCCTGTGGCCAGCAGTGCTTCCATGTCACAGGGAGCAGAGAGACCCAAGAGCTCAGCACTCACAGCTCCAGAGTACACCACCAGTGACTCCTCCCTGCATTGTCATCTTTATTATGTGCAAGGCTTCATGCAGAGCAGTATAAACCTCTCATATTCAAGGAAAGCACCTTTCCCAGGATAATGAAGTGCCTCAATACGGGAAAAGTGGCTGAAATGGGTCTTTGAACCCTCTGGTCTTTCACTCCCTTCTTACAGGAAAAGCTGACACCAGATTTTCCTGCCCTGTGAAATCCCAGATGTGTCATTTGCCCCACCTCTCTCCCAAGATTTTAGTCCTAGATTTTAGTTTAAGATAGACACCTCCTGTTGATTATTAATCCTAATTTGTGATACCTCCCTCTGCAGGGGAATGCTGGAGCAGGAAAGTCAATCTAGGTATTTCTTTGGGCTCCAGAAGTTCAGCAAGAGCAACATCAGAGCAAACAATGGACCCCATGCTACTGAGGGAGGTGAAACATCAGCTGAAAAATTTTCACTTTTTGTTACAGTATTCTGGAAGGTGCCATGAAAGAGGACAACAGCGATTATTTTGAGAACAGGCACAGCTTCCACTGTTCCATGACAGTGGTGCAAAGTGGGATTCAGCAGGTATAAACCAAAAGGGGAAGAGGCAACAGGGTAAAAACTAGCAGCTTCTGGAAGAAAGATAAAATAAAGGGTAAAATATTTGTTAGGACTAACAGAAAGCTACTGCCCTTACTGTAAATGATCACTTAAATTCTTATGATAAGTTGGTTTTGCAGGGAGAAGATTAGCTTAACTGGGACAGAAGAGGTCAAGCCAGCAAGTATGAGACTCATTAATCCTTCTCATTTCCAGAAAACATGGAAATAGTCCATAAAAATATGTCAACAAATTATTCACATGTAAATCAGCAAAGCCACAGTGACTACAGAGGAGATCCTTCCACTTATCCCAACAGCCCACCAGGGCAACAGGCAGGACCATCTCCCTTGCAGGGCTTCTGAGGAGATTTGCATTTGCTTTGAGAGCAGACACTACCACCTACTCAGGAAAGGGCTTTCTAGGAGTGAGGGGGTAGTGTCAGAGGAAAAGAAGCTGCTGACAGCTGACACATCTACAAAATACTTTCTTGAGGCTAGCTGGAGCTTTTCCCACTGCCTACTTGCAGCAGAGTTAGCTGGAAGGGATCTGATCTTACTCTGATTGCATGTGAGAAAAACTTGACACTGCACAAAGGAGGCTTTTTCCATGGAAATGAGACACAGACCAAATCTGCTGTATATAAAAGTACAACCTTCCCTTCCTACCACTTATTCTTTTAGTTGCATGTTGCCAGGTAGAGACTGGATATACTGATATATCCACCTTAAGGGTATCTTAGTGCATTTGACCACAAAAATCAGGGAAAAACTTAAATACAGTCTTCACAAAAAAAGTCCTCTTACTGGAGAAAGTAGATTTAATTTTTTTCCTCATTGGTCTTGGCAGAAGCTGACTAAAAATCCAGAATCTTTATCTTCAGTGAGCTTTGGTCTGTGGAACCACAACAGTGTTCATATCCCTCCCTTCAAACCCAAATGCCCAGCAACACACTGAATGCACCAAGTCAGATCTGATCACGCTTCTGCTACTCTCCTGCTCAGCTGAAAGTCAAAGAAGAGAACTAAAACACTAAACACTTAAAGAAAACACTCCCAACATGAGTTTACTGGAAGGAAAACCACATTTGGATCTCATCTGGAAGGTAAAACAGATAAAGCAAGATTCTGTAAGACAGTAACAATCACCAAACAGCTTTTACAGCAGGATAGCCGAGAAATGGCCCTTCAGAACCTGCTGAACTAAGAGAAGTGTTGAACTGGCAGCAAACTAATTATTTTGGGATGTGGCTGAGCCTTTGGACTTCACAGAACTCCTCTGAAGTAGCAGGATCTTTCACCTACACAAAGCTCACCGAGATGTCGGGCTCTAAAGCAAATCTTCAGAACTCAAACAATTCCCTAATTGAAGTCATTAAGGGGCAAAAAGGAGCACCAAGGAACTCTGCAAGTACTGGGAACTCCCCCTCCCTTAGGACTGGCGTGTTTTTAGCACTTTCTGCCATACAGCCTTTAATTAGCTCACTACAAGTCTTGTTTAAGGTTTTTATGCGACATTTAGAAATAAGTACAGCCACCAGCCACTGCTGAAGAAGGATGATGGCAGGGAAATATTTTTGAACTGGTATCAAACAGAACTACCAAAGAAATTAGACACCAGGCATGATACTGTTAACACTTGATCCCAGAGAAGTTACCAAGTAGGGAAAAAAGGTGAAACATACATCCAAACACACAAATGTAGGAAGGTCAATATCTAGCAATAACATCTTTGAAAAATGTCTTATTTCACAATGAGGAATTCCCAGAGGAAGCATTCTTGAAGGGTTTTCTAACCTCTCTGGAAAGGTTTCCTAAACTTTCTAGAAAGTAAAGATCCCACATTCATTTTGCAGTTAAAAAGCTTCAGATCCTGAAAGAGTTTAAAAATTACTCCTCAAGTCTTGCATAGAACTGGAAAGAAGCTGTCACTTTCCTGACTTGTGTAGCACAACAATGAGCTTATTAATCTCTTTTTCTACAAATGGTAACAGACTTATCAGTGCTCTACTCAGCAGAGGTTACAACAGCATTGGTAAGGCAAGAGACATCATGCAATTAAGACTAAAAAAAAAGCTGTAGACCTATCCATGCTATTCAGGACAGAACCAGCAGGAAAAAAAAAAAGGAAATTTCTACCCTCATAACAAAAACACACTAGCCTAATGGACAGGATCACAAGCTGTCAAATAAATGGCTTAAATTATTTATTGGCATTGCAATAAAGCAAATCCACTTAGAGGCATATGAGTAAAAAGGCAACCCACAGCTTTCCAGACATATTTTCCAGACAGTATGTCAAGTTCCCATAATTTCATTCTACACACTCCTGCAGCTCCTCTTCTACTTTCACATTCAAGGATGTAGCTCCCTGAAATACTGTGGTGACTAGAAATGCCAGTTTCACAATCCTTATTGGGAAGAAAAAGCAGAAAAAGCATTTAGGGAGACTCAAGATACACATGCATACATTATCAGATCATCTTGTCTCTGCAAAGAATGAAAAACCAAAATCATAAAACTCCTTGAAATCAAGTAACCCAGCTTGTCCAAAGAGGAGCACCAGGATTCAAACTGTGCTGAGAAATCTATAGCTAGCATACAAAGTTATTTGACATTTATATATCTATATATTTATTTTTTTTACCATTTAGAAAGAAAAGCAAGCTTCACTCCTTTGCAATCTCCTGATTTTATTTTTCCCAGACTTCATAAAAGCTCCCTGACATAGCACAGAATGCTGGAGACCTAAGTGAAAGAACACAAAGCTGAATTTCTGCGCTTGATTCTCCTTAAAAATAATGGCCACAGGGGTGGGAGGCCAGCAGGCTCAGGGGATTAGCAAGGAATATGAAATATTTCCACTCTCAGTCAATGGTTCAAAACCAGTCCAAGCCAGCACATGCTTGGAAAACCATTTGATGACCTATGAAATGAGTTGGTGGTCTCAGTAAAACTCCTGCTAGGCACATGTCTGCAGTACAGTTGATTTTTCTTGTTTGAGTCCTCTGAAAATAATCCAAAAGGAAATAATCACTGACATGTAAGGTACATAAAGAGTTTTTGGGGTGGCAAGGAATGAAACCAGCTGTTCAAATCTGAGCAGTGCAGGAGCCTGAATTGCTGGCATTTTTGCAATGGAGAAGTTACCTGTTGAGCTGGAAGTACACAAACACATCTAAACACATCTTGTATTATACATTAGCTCTCACTGTAGGGAGATTCAAGGTTTTTGACAGAAACAGAAGAATTGGACCAGTCACTACTGAAATAGATGTAACTCAGAGCAAAAGAAGGGAATTGTTTAGCAAGACAGCACCAAACAATGGGTTCCAACAAGCACAGGGAGGAGGAAAATGCAGGAAAAAAATTAGCTAGGTAGAACATAAGCCAGAATTGAAGCTCTCTCTCCATCAAGTCATTCCACCACTATACCAGATAATGTTATAAGCTCAGTGTTACAACTCAACCCACAGACTTTCTCCTACAGCACGGGGTCTGATTTGGTCTGAACCCCAGCAGCACATCTTGTTCTGTGCTGGAAATCAGTGCAGCACCTGCTGGCCAGGAGTGCTTGCAGTCATTGTGGGGTCTCACACCCATGCAGCTGCAGACAGTGAACTCCTGACAAGTTTCTGAAGACCTGAGAGTTGTGGCATCTCACAGGTCAGCAGATGAGCACAGGGAAATCTGCTGTGATCAGGGACTATCACTTCAGCCATGAACACACTCCTACTCTGCTGTTCCCATGCAGAAAGAACAGGGTCAGGCAGTAGGTTTGTGTGTGGGGGGCATCCCACAGAACAGAAATGAAGCCAATTTCAGGTTACCAAGAAAGTTTTTCATACAACAGTAAGAAACTCTTGCTCCATTGAAGTTCAAGCTCCTTGAGTTCATCAGACTCAAGACTTAGAGTCACCCACCCAGCTGGAATGACTGAACACCAGGGACATCTGGCTCTTAGGTCTGAGCTTTATAACCAATATTATTATTTTTACAGAAATCTTTGTAATTCTAACATACTTGTCTTTCGTGCTTGCAACACTGCTCACACTAGATTTGGCTGATATTATCAATGAGCCTTGGTTTTGCCCTATAACAAAACAAACAACTCCTCATACCTTCTGGACAGAAACCTTCAAGAGGTGTTTGTCCCTCATGTATCAGCACAGGCAGCATGTGGAAGGGCAGATAATCTTCCACTCCATCTGTGATCCTCATTTTGTATTTCAATACATCAAAACCCCAAAGCTCAGGATAAGTGACAGCTGCTGCCATTTAGTCACAGACTTAAATAGAGCATTTTCAACAGGGATAAACAAAGTTTGTTCCTGGTGTGCAGATTACACTGATGAGGACCTCCTATCCCTTGCTCTTGGAGAGCCACCTATCCCTGCAACTTTTCCACTTCCTTGATCACAGAAAGTATCTCCACAACAGCCTCTGCAGGACCAGCACAAGTTCCTGTCCCTCAAGCCATTAACCAAAAAATTCCTTCTCTCACATCAGTTCTCCTTTTGTTCTTTTTGCTCAGTGGAATTTCACTTTTAACAGTTAATTTCTAGCAACTATGGCTCTGAAGAGGCATACACTTCTTCCTCCTCAGACTTTGTGCATTACCAGAAAGCTCTCCAGGGTCAGATTGCTTCTCTTCCTCTGAGCTTCCATTTGTTCTTTACTTAGAAAACTCTGTCTAGCCTCAGGCTCCTTTGCAAGTTTCAACATTTTCAGGACTGGCAAAAACCTTACAAAACACACAGCAGGAGACAAACTCCTTGTGTATATGAGTTATGAGAGTCAAAGCTTTCAGCTTGCTTTTGGTTTTCAGGGAAACCACACATGGTGCACTAATAACTTAGATTAAAGCCTTGACAGTTACAGCATTTTTCCCTAAATTATCTTTCTGTTCTCATTTTTGGATCACATTGCAAAGAGAATCTTGGCCCAAAATAACAGCACAGATAATAGTAAAACTTATTTACCCTGTTTCAGGTGTGCAAAGGTCCATGAAAGTTGAATCTTTATAGCAGTTTTTCCTGCAGTCAGTGGCTTCATATTAGTATTCAAAAATCAGAGGAAATAAATTGATTTTAAGGATTCACATCAGCAGCAGAAGTAGGATTAAGATTTCAAGCTGCTTAATTTTCTTTTTAGGATAAAAAATCCAGTCAGAAAAATGGATATAAATTGCCAAGTATTATGCCAGACATTTTTCCTCCCCATAAAAATAATGTTTTCCTTTGAGAACTACTGAATTTTTGGATCAAACCAATTTCAAAAATAAAACAGACGTTTTGTTTCACCTAAAAATAGTGCTTAACTTCAGCAGTGCTAGGACACAGCCTCTCAAGACTTCTAGGACCAATGCCTCTAAACATCACTTTTGAGACCTAGTCTTTCAGATGATTCTGGCTTCTCCTGAGCTTAACTTCAGCAGTGCTAGGACACAGCCTCTCAAGACTTCTAGGACCAATGTCTCTAAACATCACTTTTTTGAGACCTAGTCTTTCAGATGATTTTGTCTTCTCCTGGTGTTCTTCCAGGTGGCCTAGCCAACAAAAAAGTCTGAATTGTGCCCTGGGGTTGTGAGGGACTGCAGAGGCAGAGGGCAGCAGCAAAATTTTGAGACTGTCACTCAACACAATATTTTTATTTCACTTAGAAAAATTATATTATATTCTTTCATTTCCCCCAAATTAAGCTTTCAATGGAATTCTCGTTAAGAATGAAATTCTTTTCACTGTCATCAGAATTTGGAGGATTGAGACAGAATAAGGCCATGAAAGGGATTAATATTTTCCAAGCAGCTGTACTCCCTGTGGCATGTGCCCTTTCCCAGAAAAGGTAAATTTCTAGATAAACACTGCTGAGAGTCAGAAAAACTATGCATAGTAGCACTTTTTTATTTAATTTCACATTTACTACACATTGCATTTAAGGAAACAGAGTACATTGATTACTTCCTTTCTGCTAAGAAACCTGCCAAAGACTGCTGCAGTCTTCAGAAAAAAACCTATTATTTTAGTTACATTAACAATTTAGGCCTGAGATGAAGTTCACTGATGAACCCTCACTTGCAAAACTCCAAAGAGAAGAAACCTCTGTCCTTTTCCATTAAAGGCATGAACACCTAGGAGCAATTAAATGATATTGCAGCAGTGAGCACCACAGAAGTGCCTATAAATAAACTCAAACACATTTTTCTGGAGGGTTTGCAGTGCAGGAACAGATCACATGCTGCTCTCCTCGCCAGGCTGTGCTGCAATGGGTGATCTAATGTAGATTTCACTTTGCATTTACCCCTGCAAGTCGCCTGCAAGGTTAGAGGGATTTTCCTTGACTTAAACCCTCAGGATTTTTGGTGTTTGTCCAGATATTTAGAACACAATTCCAGTGGCACCATGGACTGTGAGGGCTCCTTAGCTACCAGTGCTGGGCAGGCACAAAGAACTTCCACCTGTGCTGAGCTCTGGACTTTGCACCTCATGCTGCAAACCACAGCTGAAGAGAATTCTGAGAAAACACTTTCAGACTTTCTTCTCTCAGAATTGGAAACCAAACAGGCCAAAATTCAAGTTAAAAAAAAAAAAAACCCAGACCAACCAACCACAAAAAAATAACTTGAAACCACCCAACACAAAAAAAAAATACATAAATGCCCCTTGTTGCATTCTGACAAGGAGGTTTCTAGAAGCTGTTTTGCTCCCCAAATAGATAAAAATATTCTTCCAATACTTATTTCAGTACCACCATAGCCTACTAGTATACTTTTTTCTCATAGAAAAACTGAATTTTCTTGTCCTCTCATGCCAAGTGATGCCTTCCTGCAGGATTAAAGCCCGCTGCATTTAAAGCTAAATTGACTGGCACCATTTAAATTTTACTGTGACTTAAATTCTGAAGTTAAGTCACAGTAAACAGAATTTAAGTCACACTAAAACTACTCTCAGCTTGAGCAGTGGGGGCTTCCAACAACGGCACTCTGCACAAAATAACTTCAACTCAAAAAAAAAAAACCAACCACACAGGGATCCTGCATCATCTGATTCATTGCAGTTACTGCATAGAAAAAAGACAATATTTTTCATTAGTCTTTTTGGTATAACTTCCAGGATCCAGTTTCTATATCCTGACAATTGCCATTTGCATGACACTGTAAAGCCAAAAGCATCACTACAAAAATAGTCACATCACACTACATGCACAGTGGAAACAATTCCACACAAATTAAAATAACACAGGAAAATTCCATTCACTAAGGAACTCCTTCCCAACGAAAGGTGGGTGTAGTGAGATTTCAAAAACTGCTTCATTTTTAAATTTGTACACTTTTGGTTACTTAAGGCTGGTATATCAATAAGATATACATCATTCCAGCACCATCCTAAAAATCATGTCCTTCAAATACCCACTGTCTCAATTCCAGCAAGGCTCTGAACACTGAAAATTTCCATTTTGACTAGAACTGCATCATTACCCCAATTAGCAGATAGACCACTATTACCTTATCTTTGTTATTCATACTATAAATATTAAAACTGAAAGAATAAATTTTCTCTCCCATTCTCATGGTATTTGTTCTGCTTCTGCACTTCCTCTGGTTTGGACAATTCCAAGAGCTGAGTTTTGTTTTGTTTCCCAGGTCTGTTTCACTTCAGGGGCATATTAATTTTTGTCACTGTTTCCAGTGAAAATAATTCAAGAACTATTTCTACAGAGTGGGCCACATTCCATTAAAGCCAGTAGAGAGAAACTCACACAAAACTTGGATGGGACCCACCAGATCCTTTAATATCCTGCTTTCCTTTTGTTTAACCTACAATTGTTCTGGAATGCAAATATGTCAGTTAAAATGATAAATTAGCATGAATATTAGAAATGGACTTCTCCCAAAACTTTGTATTTGAATACTCAAATACCGTGGGGGACATCAGATCTCAGCCTCAATTATGGAATTCATTTTCCCACCAACACTGCAATCAACTGAATTAAATTCCCTAAGGTCAGACATTAGGCTTGGGTTCCATATTTAATTACAGATATGCCATACAGAAGTATTGCTGCTTAATTTGGCATAGAATACAACTGACAGGCACATCATATCACTAGTAAAATACTCTGCAGCTCTCACATACCTTTGAGGGTTGAATTAAAATACAAATTAATGGAGGGAGGTGTTTTGAGGGAGCAGCTTCAGAGTACTTGCAGAACTCTTGAGTCTAGGCAGTTGTGTGGGTCAAAGATGACCCTTGTCACTTCTCATGCTGTTGATAATCAGCTCCAGCTTGCCAAACTAACAATTAGCAGAAACATGGACCTTGCAAAACAGCTCTCAACCCTGTATTTCAGGCAGGTGAGCCAGGAGCTACATGGTTTTGCATCTCTAGAACAGAACATTTGATTGAGTACACAGTCCAGATTTATAGATAAAGAAATATCAGACATTTGTGGGTGCCATTTGTACTCTTTGCCATAAGGATTTTTTCCCCCAGGCATTTATTTTTCTTCAGTAGTTCTTTGGCGTCATCAATATCAACCAAAGATTATAGTGAATTGTGACTATTAGGTTTCAGAGGATCATTCCTATGACCTTTGACAAAACTACCTGGCCTCAGTTACATGATCACATGCAGCTAACACCTAAAAATGTAGGGTTATTTCTTTAGAGCTTATTTACATGACAATAAGTTGTAGAAATGCTAAGCCTATCCCATTTACTGCCAAGTTATTCCTCTTGGGGGGAAAAAGCCAAACAAGCATCCTGGATTCTCTGGGTAGTCAGGGTACCAAGTAACTCACAGTTGCTATTCTGGCCAGAGCATGCACCACCTCCTCCTGAAAGAGCTCATGCAGGCTCTGCCAGCACTGCACCAGTTTCCTTTGGGCCATTATGGCAACCCTGCCATGGAGAGACACCCAGAGGTAAAAAGCATCCTTAAGGCACAGGAAATCCCACCCAAAAACCCCACCAGTTTCTCATGTTCACAAAAAAATCTATTATCAGTGGCTGGAATCTCTCTGCTTTGGGAGGGATGAGCTGTTGTTCTCACACTGCTTAACAAAAGATCCCTGTGCTTGCTCTGGGTGGCATGTGTGACAAAATGTCCCCCCAGTAGGTCTGTGGATGGACACTCAGTCTCTATGTCTGCTCCTGATGTCACTTCAACCACATTCCCACCAGGCACCTCCTGGGGATCCTCTGTTCTGGAAGGAGCCACACTGCACAGGTACAGACCTCTCACTTGCAGCCAAGAATCCTTCATGAGGAATGAACACAAGGACATTGCTTCTAAGGATAACAAAAACATGCCACGAGGCCTCCAATAATGCCACAGGGCCAAAGAGCCACCCTGGGAAGGACCCCAAATTTGCAAAAAATGCCCATCAGCTTTCATAGCCTCTTGCAACTGATCAGCACATTATTCAAAGCAGGTATTACACTTGCTTATGATCTCATATCATGCATGTGCTTCCTGTGCTTTAGCTAATGAGGAATTACAGAATATTCCAGGCTGGAAGACACCCACAAGGATTATCAAGTTCATCTCCCAAGTGAATGGCCCATGGGGAGATCAAACACTTGACCTTTGAATTCCTTACCATCACCATGCTCTAACCAGCTGAGCTAAGCTCAGAACAACAGGCATCATTTTGTGTATTACACTTGTTTTGATTCCACCAATAGACTTTGAAATCAGAATACCAGGTCCAGTAAATTATTTGTTAAAACATCCATATTTCCTGGAATTTATCACCAAAACTGCTCAACCCCAGGCAGTTCACATCTCCACAAAGCCCTGCATTTAGCATTCTAAGACACACCTGGTACCTGGCTTTTGTGCCACACACCTCACCAGCAGTGCCCAGTATTGAAAGAATCATTCCTCTCATTTGTCAAAGGAGTTCATATGTGCCATGGCAAAAGAAAAAGTGTTTTTCCAGTATTATCCAACAAATCATTGCCAGACTAGAAAATCTGTGTCTGAAGGGCTACAGCCAAGCCTCCTAGACATCAGGTAGCAGGACCATCTCTTGCCCTGCTGGCACACAAGAATATCCCAGTTCCTGCTGTTCTGTAAGAACAGACTATCCTGTCCTCAGTGTAGGACTATTAAAGCCAGCTGCAGGCAAAGGTTGATTTTTGCAGCATGGTCATTTCAGAACAGAAAGTCCTATTCAATGCAGTTTTTCCCATTTTAGTTTCTCAGGGAAAAAAGAAGGAAGGATGAAGGCAGATGGCAAAGGAAGAGCTAGAGAGGCCTTGCAGGAGAGATTATACACAAGGAAGGGACCATTTTTATGGGTGCACACCTCAATAAATCCAAATAAATATGAATGCCTTGCTCATAATTTTTTAGCATAACAAGCTACCTGAAATGGGCTGACAAAACTGTATAATGGTAAAATGTATAATCTGTTCTGTAAGCAGTAAATACCTGTAAGAATAAAAACCATTCTTGATTAAAACCATGCTGGCATTTCATTTCTACCTCTCACTTGATTAATAAAAAATGCAATGCCACAGGAAAGCCACCTGTACACAAATCTAATTATTACAGACCATAAGGTAACAAGCTAGTTGGATGACATTTCCTAAGCACAATCATTTACTCCACAAAGCCCTAAAGATCATCCTGCAAGGGACAAATGCAATGAAACTCAATTTTCATTAAAATTAATGGTTAAAACATTACATTTCTAAACAGTATAAATTAAGAAAAAAACTGAAAGACCTGTAACCTAAAAAAAATAGTCTGCATCTCAAAGCACAAGCACACTGGAAGCAGAATGAAAGGCAGATCAATCATCTGCAAAAGGGAACTTTCCCATGTGTCCAATGTGCTATGCCTTGAACTTTATTATTGAACGCTGAAAAGATTTGGCCTGCTACCCATCAGCATTTGGAAAGTTCCAAGTTATCTCCCTGATAAAATGATTGCGTTTTCATGGCACCAATAAATTAAAATTATATATAATCTCAGAGAACAAGCGTTAAGAGTATTCCTAATTTTATACAGTCATCTGGATATGAAGTCATGACACCAAGTAATTTTTTACAAGTACTGTGAGAATAACCAGGAGGCTCTATTAACTTTACCACACAGTCTCATTACAACTTTTAAAGTACTCAGCAGAATAAAATGATAGTCACCATGAGTCCTCCAGATCCATGGGATCTTGAACAGCGAGCATGGAAACTATTGCTGCCTGCACAAAAAAGAAAGCTAAGGGGGTGGAATAAGGAAGGAAATGCCTTTTGCAACTTGGAAGCTATTTACAATTTGATGATACATCTCCAGCTCAGAAAATAGACAGCAAAAGATGGCTGCAAAATAGCATTCAGTCAAGGAAATCCAGCCCCAAACTTAGAGTTTCTTCAATAAATACAAACCCACATATCCCTTATAAATGCAAAACAACATGAAAGTTCTAACTGGGTCCAAACTAAACTTCATTTAATGGAAAACAAGGCTCAGGTTTGCTTGGAAACATACACAACTTATGCTGTAAAAGAGTGGGCTACAAGAGGACACAGCAAGGGCTTTTCATTAAGGGGACAGCACAAGTTCAGAGCTAACTAGAGCAAGGATTCTGTGAAATAGGGAGTTAGGGAACTTCTGGGCCATCTAAGCATTCAGTTTTGATTAAAGGCAAGGCATAACTTCAGGAAGCAGCTATATGGAAGGTTTGTAAACATCTGCAAAGCTCCTCAAAAAGAAAAATTCGACAGCAAAACTGTAAACAAGGAAGTTCAGCCTTAGCTCTCTTCCCACAGCTGTAATAAGCCTATTTCATGCCACAAGTTTGCCACCATTCCAAGGCAGAGGACTGCACAGATGGAAATCCTAATTGCATGGCTATCACTTGGCCCATAAAACAATAATTTGAATTCTCTAGCTGCATTAAAGAATGCATACTGAACTCACACCACTGCTCGGGTCAAAGGAAAAAAAATCAACTGGCTACACACAGATGTCAGATCAAATCCCAGTGAAATATGGCAGGCCTTTTGCACACTTTATGTCTTCCATCAGCTTCCTGCTTTCACTTGACAACACAGCGGAATTTTTGGGAAGCAGAGATCAGATATCTTAATCTAGCTGAGATTTCCAACCTCTGCAGCAGGGACTGTCTAATGCAATGCATAAGGAGATTGGCATAAAAGCTGAAAGTACATCAGCATAAATCCTACTCCTCCAAGTAAAAATTATGTCATCACCATCATGAAATAGAGATAAACTTCCTAAAATGAACCACTCCATCTTGAGCTGCTGTTGGATTCTCAGTGTTCCTGGAGTGTCCATCCAGGCTGTAAATTCCTCAAAGCAGGAAACATTTTATCTGCAGTAGGAAGAAAAGACCGCCAAGCACAAGGTCTGTGTTAATACACACTGAGCACAGTCAGAGCACACACACACCTCCACCATATCTAACTAGATATGCCATTAAATAATAGCCCACTTTGAGCAGAAAGCAGGAAAGTTATTATTTCCTATGTAGCTTGCAAGCAGTGTCACACACACCTCCACCATATCTAACTAGATATGCCATTAAATAATAGCTCATTTTGAGCAGAAAGCAGGAAATTTATTTTCTATGTAACTTGCAAGCAGTGCTTCCAGCAGGACTTCCAAGTAATTGGGTTGTTCCCAGAATTCCTGGGAAACCCTTTCCCTCCTGCAGCATGCCAGAAAGCACTTCAGCATGAGCATGGATTCCCCACAAAAATAAGACAGGAATGGAGTACAAGGGAAAAAAAAAAAGGGTAAAGTTCAGAAGATTGCACAATATTTTTCCAAAGGCTCCACAGAAATCCTTTTGCAGAATGAATACTTGAACACAGATGAAGTGAGTGGAGGTTTAGATTAACTGTTTGATCAGCTGAAGGACATTCAGATGGGATTTGGGGAATTTACAGTTTGTCATGGGCATGGGAGTCCACCATGGACAAAGAGAAGCACCAACAAAGGCTGAAACTCTCTTATGTCATATCCTAACAGAATTGGCTTTATCACCACTTAAAGCAGGTCTCAGAGAAAGCCTCCTGGTCCTCTCCACACCTCACCTCAGACCAGGACAGCAAGCCTGGGAAAAGCTGTGTCAGTGAGAACAAAGTGGTCCAGGTCCTCTCAAACCACAGCAAGACCAGGAAAGATTTTAGCAGATCACATCCCCATGCCAGATGCCTCATTTCTGGCATT
The DNA here is from genome assembly GCF_014805655.1 of Passer montanus. Lineage (NCBI taxonomy): Eukaryota > Metazoa > Chordata > Aves > Passeriformes > Passeridae > Passer > Passer montanus. Next base: position 2,312,811 of record NW_024366592.1, read on the forward strand.
ATTAACTGATTTCTAACATTATTAACTAACCAGGAGGAATATGAAGCCTTGTGAGAAACCTTGGACCTACCTTAAGATGGTCTGGGGGTGAACCTAAGGCTTTTGAGGTGCATTTTGAGGCTTATTAAATACCTAGAGCAGCTGTTTTGAACACAGCTCCCAGAGCCCCTGATGCTCTGCACAGAAGCTGAGCCTGGTGCTGTGCCATGGAAGTGTCCACGGCTCCCAGACACAGAGCAGGCTGAGGGCAGCCCTGATCTGCTCCTCTGGCCAAATATAGAGAACTCTCCGATTACACAGAGCTTTCTGAGGTGGCAGAGAGTGGAAGAGGGGAAGGAAAGGCATTTCTAGGAAAACTCAGACATACAGTGGCTGTAACTGGAGCTCAAATTACTTTTATCACTGCAAGTTACAGATCTGTGGGTCAGAGCTTCCCTGCAAATCAAAGCCTCTACATTTGGCTGCCTTTTAGAATTTGCATTTGTTATTGTCACAGAGCAAACCACAAGGCTGCAGATAAAAAGCTGCCTGGAAGGTCATCAGCCCTGACAGGACCAAACACAGTTTCTGATTTGTGTTGCTCATGTCCCATGCACTTGAGCCCAGGCACAGACCCTTAATTTGCACTGCTGGCACCTGGATGCCCAGGCTGCTTTGTGTATCCAGTCTGTCCTGGTTTGTGAGCTCAAATGAGACCTTGTGCCCTGAGTCCCCACAGTGCACACGCTGTTCACAGAGCTGCACAGGATGTTTTGCAGCAGTGATTACTTCCAAGTCCCCTGGCTACTGTCTAACATCAAATCTCAGTTTGTTTTCTCATCTCTTATCATAAATCACTCTTGAAGTGACTGCCAAACAAATGAAAGAGAATGCTAAAAAACATACAGGAGCACTCACCAAGGAAGCTAAATAAACCCTCATTATAATTAGACTAAAGCAAGGACCCACCCAGAACAGTTAGCAATTCCCCCAAGCAGGGCTGCTGTTCCCATGCAAAGCATCTCTCAACCGAAGATTTCTTTAGGTAGGGCATCCCCAAATAATTTAACTTCTCCCAAAAAGAATAAAAGTTCCTAGGTTCTTGAACTGCTGTTGTTTCACAACACTTATAATTATTTAAAGAATTCTTCATGGCCCTGACACTAAATGCAGTCTTTCAGCCTTTCTTTCCCAGCTCAGCTTTTCCTGATCTTGTATTTTCCAGAAAGAAGCCTCTGGAATCAGCTCCTGTGCTGGCCTGGCATGAAAGTGAAGCTCTCCTTTTAAGCCTTGCCTTTGGCCTAAACACTCAGTTCTAATAATATTTGAATGTCATCATTTGATCAACACCAGTGTAATGCTCACAGCTTACCAAGACTGCATCAGAACAGCTCCTCATGGCCCTCTAGCTCAGCTACAAACAAAAATTTAAAATGTAAAAAAAAAAAAAAATCAAATCTCTCAAAAATTTAAAGACATACTCCCTCTAGCTCAGCTACAAAAAAAAATTTAAAATGTAAAAAAAAAAAAATCAAACCTCTCAAAAATTTAAAGACATACTTATATGCATATATACATAAATCTTCTAACAGTTAAAGTAAAATGACTTCTCAAGCTCAAAGCTGAAAACAGATGGCAAGCACAGCACTGAGAGTGCTTTGGTAACCCAGCTACAACTGCTTATAAACACTGGTGTGGGATCCTTCTCTCACCCACCCCTGCATACTGAAAATTCTCCCAGCTAAACCTCCTGAAGTTCTCATCACTCCTTTTTCCTGCTATTTCCTGGTAACATTGAGGGTTTGTTTTCTTTCAGGACAGACATTCCCTGCTGTGCTTTTCCTGGTTTCAGACTATTTTTAATATTTATTTTAAGCTGCTATGGCAACAGGGAATAACAGATGGTAAGAGTTAAAATTATGCCACAGGAGACATTTATCATCATAGCTCTGCATAATGTGAGCTCTTGTCCTCTGAATTTCTCCCCAAGCTGGACACTCCCCTTGTTATTTTATGATGGCTACACTAATGAATGTATATGCCTAATGAACAGTACAAGCCTCCCAAATTTATCAGCACATGTTTGATGGGCTATGGAAATTGCATTAATGAGAAAGTGGCCATGTTCATTTCTTGCCATTTCTCACCACTACTGGAAGAGCCAGGCTTCTGATACCAGATCTCATGCTTTTCTCTGCCCACAAATAAATCACATTCATTTCTGAGGTGCCAAGTTCACCAAAAAAATTTAATTAACAGCACTAAGGTAATTGAAATCCAGAATGGGTAACATAAGACCTGTAGGAGCATTTTACACAACTCTGGTCCTTTAGGGGGATCATGTACATCCCAAATAATCTACTCACTCTGGGAAGGATCTGACAAAGCATAAATACAGTTACCACTACCTTAGAAAAAGTTGTATGCACCTGTGAGACCTGAATCTGAAAGGTGGGGAGTACTGGACTTGGGGTTCACACCTCAGAACACCAGGACAGCGTTCAATACTGACGTCAGGAAATATTTGCAAATGTTATTCCATCTTTCATTAAGCTTGGGCCAGCTGAACCAGTTGTACTTGCCACCCAAGGTAGGGATGCTTGGCTGGCAATGAACCTGACATCTTCTCCTTGAAAGTCTAAAAAACATCTCATTCTAATGAGAAGTATTCAGAAATCACCAATTTTGAGAGACAAAATATTTTGCAGCACATCTTTATTAAAACTCTTATGATCCTATATGTTTATTTCCTCCCTGTGTGCCTGGTTGGTTCCAGCAGGTAGTGTGGGCATTTGCCATAGTTGTCTATTTTGGAAATCAGACTATTTGTGATGCATCACCTTTTTGTAGGTATGATATTTCATTTTTTTAGGTTCTATTCTCCCTCTGAGGCCTGGCAGCTTGTGCAATGCAGCAGTTTCAGGACAAGCAGGGAACATTTGGCTCATACTATCTCAAGTATGAGATACCTTCAACTATGTTTGGTCTCCTTAGGATACAGCAGTCACAGAACATCAAGCAAATTCCAGAGGACCAGCAACCTTAAAGATGTTAGATTAATAATGCTCAGAGTTACCAGGCAATGCTAACAAAAGATACCTGTATACATAGAATCACAGGTTTAGGTTGAAAAGAACCTTTAAAATCCTTTAATTCCATCCCCCTGCCATGGGCAGGGACACCTTCCACCAGACCAGGTTGCTCAATGCCCATCCAGCCTGGCCTTGAACACTTCCAGAGATGGGGCACCCACAGCTTCTCTGGGCAATGCATTTCCACATCTCAGCTGAAGAATTTCTTGATATCCAATCTAAACCTTCTCTCTTTCAGTCTGAGCCATTCCCCCTTGTCCCAGCACTGCATGTCCTGGTACAAAGTCCCTCTCCAGCTTTCTTGCAGGCCCCCTTTGGTTGCAAATCCTGTGGAACATCAGTCATCTCTGTCCTCCACTTGCTCACCAAACCATCAACCACAACTCTGAGTGCAACCACCCAGGCAATTCCTTACTCACTAAGCAGTCCATCCTTCAAATGTAGCCACAGCTCTGAACAACCACTTGCTCACCAAACCATCAACCACAACTCTGTGTGACCACCCAGGCAATTCCTTACTTGCTAAGCAGTCCATCCTTCAAACCCATGCCTCATGTAGCCACAGCTCTGAACAAGTTTATGGAAATAAACACTAAATTGTGAGAATCTTCTCTAAATAACTTGTTTGAGCTTTAAGCACAGCAAAGAACTTGAGACTAGAAATCTCAGAGCTCTGCTCTCCAAAATGTTCAAGTTGCTATAAAGTAATGGCTTACAGCCCCAAGCTAGAATGATACCCAAAATGAATATCAAATGCAGATTAAATTCTTTCTAACTATACTGAAATCCAGAACATGGGGATCAGTCCAGACTTTGATTACTATATGTACTGCTTTTCTTCAAGTTGTTCAAATTACTTTTCATAAAAGCTAGTCATTATAAAGCTGGGAACAAATGATCTGGAACAGCAGGAATTGTTATTCAAAGGCAGTAGATATAGAACCTAAAAAAATTAAATTTCATACCTACAAAAAGGTAGGGTATCACAAATAGGCTGATTTCCAAAACAGACAACAATGGGCAATGCCCACACTACATGCTGAAACCAACCAGGGACACAGGGAGGAAAGAAACATATGGGATCATAAGAAAAGAGTTTTAATAAAGATGTGCTGCAAAATTTTTATTGCTGCAAATCCACAATACAAACAAAAAAAGCATAATTTTGTTTCCAAATTAGATGTTTGGTGCCTAAGCTCAGTAAAGCAGATGATTTGTACAGTTAAAGCTACAGATGAAAAGAATTGCCATTTAAAAGACTCAAGCACTCAAAATAGAACCTGAGGATGCTCCTGTGTCAAGAGCAAACAGCTTCAAAGGGGTGACCAAACACAGGAAGCAAGTTTTCACAAGGAGGAATTGCCCCCTTGCTGGATTTCATGGCTGTCCTGCTGTACAACACCACACGGATTACAGACTGTCAGAGCAGCTGGGCTGTGACCATAAATGCCTTCAGAGGATCTCCTCAAAACTAATTCAACCCCTGCCAAAGGGTCTCTGTTTCTGTGGCTCCTTATCTTGTGTGCCAAATTGCACGTGTCCAAAGCCCATGCAAGGCTCCATGAAATCAAAGGAGCTCACTCAGATACTTGGCCTTAAACTCAACAAGACATTTGCCAGCATTAACTCACATGCCTACATTCTTGTCTGGACTACTGTGAGCAGTTTTTAGATTTCCAATTCCCCAACAAAATTATAGGCATCTAACTGCGGCAAAACCACAGAAAAATGGTGAGAAGTTATTACCATATTCCATATTTTGTGTGTCTATTGGGTCGTGCCCCAGTCTGGGTATTTAGGCATGGTAAAAGTAGCATGAGGTAATCCCTCTGAGTGATTTAATTGGGGGTTTTAAAAAACCTTTCATTCTGACTAAAATCAGAAATATGAGATACTGGACTGATTTTAAAACACAGTGATGTAAACCATGCATGGTCTCCCTCTGAGATTTGTGTTTACCTGGAAGTTTTATTCATGCATCTTTCCTAACCTTCCTTGTCACTGAGCACCTCAAACTGCACAGAACAAGTGTTCCCACTTGTGAGACATATAAAAACTTAAATTATTTTTTAGGGAAATTTCAGCCTCTCTTGCCATATTCACATGAGACTGTAAAAGGCAATTATGGAGTTTACCAGCCCTGAACAGACAAAGAGAAAAAAATGCCAATTTTGGCATTCTATATACTAATAAGCAACTTAAAGGATTTGGGTTTTCCCTTGGGTGGTTGCCATGCATTCCTGGAGAATCAAGAAGCCATTCCAAGCTTCCCAAGCCATTCCTTCCATATAAGGGGAGTGGAAGGAAACGCTTCCTGGGATCTGCTCTCCCTTGCAATGAGTCAGCTGAGCAGGAGTGATATTTTTCACAGAGTTCCCTCCCAGCCAGGTGGTCCATGAGAGCCCAAGCCCAGCAGGCAGCACTGGCAGAGGGCACAGCAGGAGCGTGGTGCCCTCTGCTAATCCCCAGCAGGAATTAACAGCGTGGCACACAGCTAATTGCACTGCAGGGGCAGCGAGCCACAAGTGCTGCAGCAAGCTGAGAAATGGTTTCACCCCTCAGCAGGGAGGGGACAGAGCTCATTGGTCTGAGGCAGACTAAGACCCAGGTAATTAATCCTGCTGAGCCATCAGGAGCACAGTCAGCCTCAGCAGAGGAACACTAAACCCTGCCCTGTGCTTATCCCAAATTGCAGAGACAAGCAAAACGTCCCCTCAGCCTTGAGCTGCTGAATTTAGGAGCTTGGGAGGAGATGGCACGGCTTCTTTAGCCCTTCCAAAACAGAGCACCTTAGTAACTGCTCTGCAAACACAATAAAAGTGGCCAAAGACACTGGTACCAGCTGTGTCTGCTGAGTTATAAATAGAGCACACTGCACAAGCTCTCAGTGCTTAGGATCTCCTCCAAAGAAAGGCAGGCTGACTGAAAATCACTCATTTTCACATCCAAAGGCTTCAGGAAACCCCTGCCTAGGAACTTTCTTGCTGTTAAAGCAGAACAAGTTCTTCCAAGCAGATTTCCCCAAAATTCTTGCCAGATGCAACCAGAATCCATTTGTGCCCAGTGCAGCTGGTAACACATTTGTTCTCACTGATATCATGGAAAGGCAAAGGAGAAATTAAAACATGGCAAAGTCACACTGGCACCATAGCTCATTCAGAGATGACAGCACCTTGGTAGCTGAAAGCACAGTTACTATATTGAGAGAGGTTTTAAAATAATTTTGGATGGAAGAGGTACAAAAATTGATGCTTTGGGGAAACAAGCAATCAGCTATAAGCTAATCATAGATTACATTTAGCTTAAATTAGCTTCCTTGTTAGGATATTTCAGCAGAGAAGAATGTTATAATTGACTCATTTCTAAGGTTCAGAGGTCCTGCAGTTGTGTACATAATTAGTTTATAATTAAAAATTACTTTTCCTTGGTTTGTACAGCCACAGCAGTGGTTTAGCTCAGTGTTATCACCAGCTGTCAAGTGCAGATGGTACCATGGAGTCAGACTACCCTGCCTTCAAGGTGTTATAATCTTATTTACTGCACAGAACTTCCCTTGTTTAAGAACATACTTGACACAATTTGTGTCCTGAATATGCCTCTTACTACCCAAAAAGTATGACCAGCATCAGATCAGAATTGCCACAATTACTGAGAACTTGAAATAAGAAAATATTTTCCATCCTTTAGCAACACCTGCCCAAAAAGAAGCTGCTGAACTACTCTCCAAGTTGGGCAAACCAGCTGCCCGTTTTTAAAGCAGAAGAGGCAGGCAATCTCCATAGCCACACTTGAAAATGTAACCAAGGGAAGGGAAGAATCCAGTAAATTAAAGGGGTTTTTAATGCAAGCAGTTGGTTACATTTGGAATTAATCATCTCACTAGAATGTTATATTGTTAGGTCAACTCCATCTTGCAGCATGACCATGGTGAAATAAAATCACTGACATCAGGACAGAGATTGAGAAAACCTCTTTGCAAAAGCACCAAAAACCAGTAAAGTACACGGTCTGGAAACTGGTGAAATTACATATTTCACAATTTTCAAGTTTCCTGCCTTTAGGAGACTTGACTTTATACCAAACACAACTACCAATTAATTTGCTGCATGTGTTTACTTGTGTTATCTTAAATATGCAGTAGCTGGGTTTGCATTTATTTTGTAATTTTTCTAGGAAAACACATGGAATGGTGAGAAAAGGAAAAAGTTCATCACCCCAGGCTTGACAAGAGAGCAGAGACTCCACTGCAGAGACACCATATCAACTTCTGTCTGTCCCCCAAGTGCTCACACAGCCCTGACAGCAGTGCCTTCTACTCCTGAAGGAAGCAGCAGTAAATAAAGTGGTGCCAAGGGTGGGAAAGGAAGATGGGTTTGCAGCAGCTGCTTAGTCCAAAGGAGTTTTCCAACAACTGCCAGCCACAATTTTCCCTCAATGCTTCTGATGCTGTCCACTCAGATGTTAACAGACTGGCCTGGCCCATAATGACAGTTTCCCTCAATGCTTCTGATGCTGTCCACTGGCCTGGCCCATAATGACAACCCTCCCAGTCCAGTGGAAGCAGAAGAAGTCACCACACCAGCAAAAGCACTACTGCAGGCCACTGTTTATGGGTTACAGCCCACATCCTTCAGCTTCACTTCCCAGCAGCACAAAACACGGACAGCTTCTTCACTCCTTGCAAATTATTCACTTCCCCCTGCCCTGGGGACAAACATTTCAGCACCTTCATCTCCTGATAAGGGGCCTCCAAGCAGCCAAGGCACAGATTCCATTGGGGCAGCAAGGGCTGAGGGACCACAGGTGGCCATTCAGCTGCTGGGACAAACCAAATTCATGCCAGGCCCATGCTGCATGTGTTGCCTGCATTTGTCTTAGACACAAATGCTGGTTTTCTCTTGGAACTGTGCCTTAAAAAAAAATAAATAAATAAAGGCATACTGAAGCTGGCCAAAGTTTAACCAATTTTAGGCTTGCAGGATGGTGGAGAACAAGAAGAATTGATATCAGCTGAGCATCCTCCTCAGTGCGCCATAAATAGAATTTAGCAAAAATAACAGCTTCTTCTAAAAGAAAGCTAGAAAGCCTACAAGCCAGCTTTGGATATTCTGGAGACAAACTCCCGCAAAATTAACACTCAGGTCTGCAAACCACAAAATTAACAGTCAGATCTGAAAACTTTCACTGTGATGAGAAGTGAGACTTTTTGATCACAACTCCCCTCCAGCAGCCAATAATTCTGGTGGGAGCCCCAGGGCTGAGGCAGCAATAACCAAAACTCCACTGGGGACCCCCAGATCTGCAGGTCCTGGTCCACCCCACCAATACCCCACAAAATTCAGGTCACATCTGACAACATGGTCATTTAAAACAGGTTATTCCCTCTGCTACCTAAGGATTTAAAGCCAGCTCATACAGATTATGTCTTCCTCCAGGCAACAGGAACATTCATCTTACCTGAAGGATGCAATAAGAAAGAATGATCTCTTGTGCTGTAACTATTACACATACCCAGTTTTAAGATTAACAGGATTAAAAGTTCTTATTCCCTATCCACATGGACACCACGTGTGTAAGGAAACGCTTTAATTAAATTCATGGAACTACAATGTGAGCCACAATTTAAATAATAGAAAAATGAGGTATTGAATTTCCAAGGATATTTTGTAATTGGAATGAGAGCAGCTGCCAAAAGACAAAAAAGCTTGAGGGCAAACAGAGTCTATGGGTTTGGGCAACAGCAGGTAAGCAGAACACTGAATCTGAGATTGATTACATGGGTTTGTCTGGTTTGAAAAGAAAGACTGAAGAATTAGCAAAGTCCTCTGAAATAAATTCACATATAAAAAAAATACCAGCATCTGAACACACTCTATTGACAAGATGAAAGCAGCAGTGTCCTCTCCCTGTGAGGACACATTCTCCTGCAGAGAAGGAGAAAGTTTTGTTAGCATGGTTTCACAGAAGTTACACCTGGATCAGGTAGAATTACTTATTATCTGATTAGCTCCTGTCTAATTTTTGCTAATTCTTGGGTAAAGATCCAGTGTGTGCTTAGAAAAAAGTCATCCTCTAAAATACAAACAGCTGAGGGAAGCCTTCACCAGTTTTTGTGGTACTTCAACAAAGATGTTCCCAGTGCAAATGAACCTTGCAAGGATTCCCACAATTTGCACTGCCATTAAAAAAAAAAAATCACCTTACTGCAGGATCTGGGCAAGCATCCTGGCCATCTGAAGCTTCTAGGTTCTCTTTAAATGAAATCAGCATCTCCTGTCCTCACAGCACTAAAAATGGGGAATTGGTAATGCTTATAGGACAGGAGCAGCAAGAGTGCAGAAAATGCCACAGCATAAACACTGCCTGGAGAAACATTTACCAGACCATCAGGTGCACACTATGCTAAACAAAAAATTGAAGTATTCTTTACTGTCCAAAGCCACAGCTCACAATTAAGACAATAAAATGCAGAGGTATCAGACCTAACCCATCTCCCAGCTCTGCAGCAACCACTGCTTACTCAAAAAGAACAAATATATGCATAAAAATAAAAAAGTCTGAATGAAACTCTCAAACCCAATTCCCACAGGCTGCCCCAACATTAACTATAAATATTTTAACAGGTCCATTGTTCTAGCTTAAAAACAGAAGGACTAATAACATTTTACTTCAACTTTTTCAATAATTGGCAATATTTTAGAGCACCTGGAGACAAAAGCTCATGGGAGAATTACAGGTTTCATTGGAAATGATGGTCAGACTATTGCAGAGGGGGAAAAATGGATAACTCTATATTTTTCTGTGTCTCATTAACTTAAACCAAGTACAGAATTTGGGAGGAGTCTGACTCATGATACTGGAACATTCAGTGTTGTCAATATTGAATAAACCCACTGTCACACCTTTCTACATCTCAGTCTGGACAACAGAATTGAGCACAGATCTGGATTTGGAATCCAGAAATCCATCAAAGGTCAAATTTAATCATGTCAGCCATGCAGTTATGAACCACCCCAATGGACTATGAAATCACTCTTATAAGTGAGCAACTACTGCAAAACCAATTACAAAGAGCATAAAGGACCCAATTGTTTTAATTTCAAATTAACCAGGTTTGTTTCAAGTCCAAACCATTGCCAAAATAAACCAGGAGGCTTATAGTTACATAACACAAAAGGCAACCTAAGAATCCCCTTCCTGAGGCAATGATGGCATCCAATCAATTTAAGTTCACATTATTAATTGTGCAGCAACAGAAGAGGCAGAATATTGGGGCATTAAATACCAAATGTCCTCACACAGCTTTGAAAACTCCCCACAGGGTCAGATGCCTGAAGACCCACCTCACAACTAAGGGCCAGAACAGAACATGTGAAGGCACATATTTCTTATCTAGGCACATAGATCTATAAACCCTCATTTTAAACAAATCTGTTTCTTCTGAAACCAATTTCAGACCTCTGCCCCTTTATTTTCCAGCAGTGGGCTCCAACTGCTGCCAGATCTCTGTTTATGTAGATGGGAAGAAATTCCATTTCCCATTTAGCCAATGCCACAAAAATGACCCTCTTAATTAGCTTCAGGTTCTTTTCCAGAAAGTTTACTGGGGGTCATAAGAGCACTGAAGCCACAGCAGAAAGAGTGGAGGAGCAGCTTGGTTCTTGAACCCAGCACTCCACATGAACCAGCCCAGCCTTCCTGCACTGCCCTTCTCCAAAGGGCCCATCCAGGGCCACAAGAGGAGATTGCATGGGCTGCACATCCAGGACAACCTGTGAAACTCCTTCTGCAGAAGGCCAGGAGAGCCAAGGAGTCCAGGAGCACTCATGTGAGGGCAGTGGGGTGCACCTGGATAGAAACACTCCAGGAGCCATGAATGCTGTGCACCACCCTCAGCTCCACCTGCCTTTCTGTGCAGGCAAGGTGATTGCTCCCCAAAAGCTCCTTTCTTTGCCCCAGCCCTGCATTCAGTATTTTTAAGACACTTGCAGCTGCTCATCTCACTGAGCTCTTAAAGCCCTTCTGATGCCAGTCTTATTGAAAAAAAAAATCAAGCTAAACCTTCCCTTTTTTTATCCTAACACTCTTGCAACTGCAATTATGATGATTTCTGCAAGTTATCTGCACCCATCCCAAGAGCAAGGCTGCCACACAGGTTATCTGGTGCTGCTTGACCTTTTCAGGTAGCTGAGAGTACACATGCAATTTAAAACCAGACATGTTATTGCCTTTCACTCAGCCACTGACTGAGGGATGCACAAAGGTGTGCAGACATTCTGCATGGGAGAAGGAAATGAGAAGCAGGTTCAAAGCACCATATTCATTAAATTATAGGGGAGGGGGACAACAATATAATCAGGTTTTGCTGAATCTATCATCACCAGGTTAATTTCAAGCTACGTATTTTCCTCTTACCTTTGCGAAGAACTTCAGCACAAAATTTCCCAAAGGCTAAGGGCAACAAGTGGAGGCAGGACACAGAGCAGGCAGCCTCTAGGGATGCTGGCTACATCAACAGTTCCATGCACAGCAAACCCAAGGACCATCCAGGAATCCTCTCAAGAGCAGCAGAGAACAAAGTCAGAGAGCTGGAAACATAAAATGCACCCTGCAGAACCCCACAGAGGAGACAGCCACCAAAACCACACAGCCAACAGCAGCTCAGGAGGAAAAGCCAAGTGCAAGGCTGGCAACAAACAGTGCCTTACTGGGGCTGAGGTTAAATAGGGCTCCTGTGCCCAGGGGAGTGGATGCAGGACTCAGGTGAAGTTGATCAGGGACATCAGAGCCAATTAGGGCTCTCACAACGAGCAGCTGGTGCTCATCACCATAAGCAATATGACAAAAAAAAGTGAGCATTCAATAGAATGCAATTTATTTGGAAGGAAATTCACTTATTCTCAACACTGAAGAGATAGCTTTCGGATTTTCACTTGAGGTGCTCACCTCCACATTTTAGCCATGTTTTTTGTTCTGAGAGCCTCATAATAAGTATGTGATGTCATGCTTTTATGGCACTGATGTACACATCCATTGTCAAATAAAGCATGTCAGACTGTTTACTAAACAGATAAAATTAAGTCCTCCACAAATCCTGTCACAGCCAGTTTCTGAAGTAAGACATCAAAGATTTCAAATTGAGGCTACAAAGACATTCCAGACATCTGGTGCAAATTCTAGGGAAGGCTTTAACATGGATCACTCCTAAACTGAGCTCATTCTGTCTCATATCTCCTGGTACAGGGCTGCATTCTGGTTTTCATGAATGGTTGGAGAGAAAGAAAACCACCAGTCTCTTAGGGGAAGGATCCTGTCAAGAAATTCCCACAGTCAGTGGAAGCTCTCCAAAATGACTGCGACCCACTGATGTGATCTTCCACATGCAGAGCCCCCAGCTGTGAAGCTGAGGGTCAAACTCACGAATGGTTTCACCCCCAAGGTGTTGGCAAGCAGCAGATAACACACCCTGGCATCACCCTGCACTGCCCCATCAGCCAGGGCTGTCCCTGCACAGCCACCTGAGCAGATGGCAGGGGGTAGCAGACAGGCTTGCAGCCAAAGAGACCCTGTCCCCCTTGGAAATTATCTCCAACACCTCTTAGGCCTCTGTGTCCCATTCCCAACAGCAGCTGGCCTCACCTTGTGGGAGTGGCTGTAAAGCTTGCAAACGTTTTGGACCCTGAGATGCCCAAAAACCGTGGCCACTGCATTGCCAGAGGTAGCGGCTGCTGAGGAGGCAGCAGCTGGACAGACAGATTGTTTGGAGGAGACCTTTGACAGATTTTTTAGAGGAGATCTTTGACAGATTGCTTGGAGGAGATCTTTGACAGGTTGTTTGGAGGAGATCTTTGCTCTTGCTGCTAGATGTCAGAGCTGGGAACAGCACCATGCTTCCCTTCTCCTCCCCACTGGGGACAAAACTGGGTTTGGCAGCAAGTCCTCTCTTGGTGTTTTTTGCAAGCACACGTAGATGCAGCACCACATCCACCCACAAACAGGGGGAAAATATGGAGTGGTTTCATCAGTAACAGGGAATCTCTGTCAGAGGAAAATGGTGCCACTTAGAGACATTCCTCACTGTCTTTTCCAGCACAGCCTGGGACAGGGAGTGCCACAGGAAGAAGAGGGGCTGGACCATGAGTGTTAAAGGCAGAGAAAGAGTCATAACAGGCCAGTGAAAATAGAAAATGAAAGATTTCCCAGCCAAGTCATAGGGATTTTGCATTTTGACTCTGCTCTCAAGCTTCAGTTTTAATTGTGCTTTTACTTGGTACAAAGCAGTTTTCAAAAACCAGCTCAGAGGCACAAAATGAATAGGCACAGCTCTGTGAGGCTTGGAACACTCCGAGCTAAAATGCTGACTGTTATCTTGGGCAGCTCACAAATAGTCCTTACGCAAGCTGGGAACTGCTCCAGCACTGCCAGCTCTGCTGGAACTCCTGACCTTTTCCTGGATGTCAGATGGGAATGATTTTTGGTCTATCCGGTCTGGACTCAATTTGATCCCAAGCAGCAGGGCAAGGAGAGAAAAAAGTTTATTCTCTAAAAGCTTTACATACTGGATGCTTAAAATTTAACACTCGCCCCTTAGAGCTATATTCCCAGCTTAGAGCTGGTAAGAAGCAACATGTTTTTTGCTTTAATCCTTTCCAAAGACACATTCCATAAATTGTTAGCATCCTTGCCAACCACTCAGTCTCTTAGCGAGCCCACATACCAGCTTTAAAGTAAGCTCTTCTAAAACCAATGCAACAGTCCTGTGGGTTAAGTTTATATTATTTCCAGATTCGTATAGCTGCAGGCTCCTTTTTAAAGTTGCAAATGATAAGTCATCTCTTTGTTGCCAGTACTTTTTTTTTTTTAACTTTGTTTAAACTGTTCACTGATGCACTTAGTGAAAAACAGACTGTACTAGCTGTAACTTAGCAGTGTATGCTGTAGCAACTGGAACACAGTCTGCATTTTGCAGCAGGAGTGGTGAAGAATCCCGGTTTGGACAATTCAGTCTATTAATAAGTGCAGTACAGGTATCAGTACTTAAATTCAAGGAAAAAAGCAACATATTGCACTGACACAGCACCTTTCATCCCAAAAGACACCAGTTGCACACTCTCAACAGCATAACCTGTCTGAGGAAGCTACCCCCAAAAAAAATACAAAGTAGAGGACTTCCTGACTTCATGTCAATTAAGCAGAGGGGGGAAAAGCCACTCATAATACAGTCACTCCTCCTTCTGGCCCACTGGGGTTGGGTAAATCCCTGATTTCTTGCTGATGGCTTTGTGTGTCCCTGTCCTGATGAGCACAGAGAGCAGCTCAGGGAACTTCCAGAGCACTGGAGTCCTTGCTTTCTCTCTATTTCCTGAGAGACTGGAGAAATTTCATGCAAAAATGACACCACTCCCACATTAGGTTTTAGAAATTTATTTGTATTATATTCTCCTCTTTTCAGCCTTTACTCTTTTGCCCAGTTTTTTCTTCCACTGTACACTGCACCAACCCCACCAAGGCTCACCAAAATTCTATCTGGAGCTGAGAAAGCATTTGCTTCTCTTCATAAGAGGAGTTAATTTTCTCCTCTATCTTCCCTGGGTTTGAACACCAGTCCTTTCTCTAGTTTCTCTCAGGAATTTGGTGCCAGAAGCAGAAACAAAGATGAGGAAATGCAGAAAATTCCAGGGAATGATGCTACCCTGCATCTTCAGACCTCATTCCACGGGGCCTCTTCCACTCTTGCTCACACCAGAGCTGCTCTGGGTAATCAGTGGGAGCTCTTTGTTTACTGAAAGCAGAATCTGCTTTTAGCTCCCAACTGAAGTGTGGAGATGTGCAGTGGTGCCCAGGGAAGGCTCTGAAATAGTTTTTAAATTACACATCCCGCAAACTCATCAGCCTCCAACTTAACTTTGATAAACAACTGGGAATTGGTACTGGGAGCTCCAGTCAGGACTGGATTGAGGCTGGCTGGCTTTTTTTGTAAGAATGCTACATTTATCAGTATACTGTGTTTGACCCTTTTTATGCATCAGCTGGGAAACCAAAGCTCCCATGCCTGCCTGTGAACTCACACTCTGGTTCTGCAAACATTTCTATAAACAACTTAATCCCACATACTTGACTGGTCTCCTAATTGAATATTTGCAAGGCTTTGACTTTAGTGTAAACTGACTTCACAGGAGACCATGCAGCATTTTCTATACTTTAAAAGCGAGACTGGCATTAAAATTTAAAAAATAAAAATTTGGAAAAAAACACAACCCAAAAACATTTCCTCCATGCCTTAATTCACCCTAAATTTACCTTTTGTCCTTCAAAAGAGGAGAAAAGGCAGGATGGACAATCAGAGTGAGGGTGGAAAAGCAGAGCTGACTAACAAGCATGCCCAGATCCCCTTTGTTTGCTCTCAACTGTTCTGGTCAGTCTGAATGCTTGGAGGCCCCCCAGAAATTCAGATATGGTACATCTGCTTCTAAAATTCAGATCTCTAAGCAAGAATATTCAGAGGGAGGTTTTGGTGAGGTTTTTTTTTGGGAGGGGGAGTTTTTTGAGGGTTTTTTTTGTTTTGCTTTGGGGTTTTTTTGGGTGTTTATTGGGTTTTGGAGTTTTTTTGGTGATGGTGGTGGTGGCTGAGCTTCCTCCTGCCAGTGCCTCGAGCTGAGGGCTGGAACACCCTTAGGACAAGCCCTGGGCTGGCACAAAGCTGTTTCCCTCTCATTTCCCTTAAATGGTGTGTCTGACACTGCACTTGGTTACTCCCTGACTGTTTACCTAAATTCTAACCATGTGATTCCAGCAAGTGGTTTGTAATTCCCAGGCCAGAAGGACCCACATCCTGGGATGTCTGGCACTGGCTGAAACCCTGAGATCAGCCCCAGCTCTGGCTGGGAGCAGAGGCACCCTCAGCCTTTCCCAGCACAGCTGGATGGCTCCAGGCTTCCAAGGGGAACCTGGGAGCCACTGAGAGGATGAAAAGGTGCTCCTGGGGCTCATCTGCTGAGGCAAAACAGGCTCAGCCCTTTGTCCAACCATGGCTCAGTAGGATGGTGCTGAAAACTCAGCAGGGTTGGTGGAGAAAACTCTCTTCTCCAGCTAAGTGAACGAGGTCAGGGATAAAACAGAGACAAGCTGGGGGCTTCTTTGCCTTCCCCTGCCTTTGCAGGCTGTGGTTTCCCCCATCAGCACCAGTTTCTCTGCTGGGTCAGGCACCCAGAAAAGCTTTTTGCTGCAAGTACCATCCAAGTGGTTTTGTTCAAGGCCATCATTTGCTTTAATGAGGATATAAAATAAATCCAGATAGGAGGGATAACCAAGCTGGTTCAGGACTGGGTCCAACAAATTTTGCCTCAAATTCTGCTGGCAACAGCGAATAAATTCAGTGCCAGCCATTTTCTCCTGATGCTGGAGAAGGAGAGGAAGCTTTCCTAGCTGATGGGATGCTGTCCCACTGCTCAGCTGGCAAGAAGGGGAATTTTGGGACAGAAGGTCAGGAGAGGGAGTGTTCCCTGGCCTGCAGCCTTGGTCCTGCTCTCTGTAAGGGCAGGAGCCAAGAGGACCCATGAGTGCACATGCTGGGAGTGAAAGGACACTAATTTGTTGACAGTTAACAAAGCTGATATTTGAGGGATGTGTCATAACATTCCAAGGAGCAAAACTACAACAATGGAATGTGTTTTCACTTGAGATTGTGTCTTTTTGGCTAATGGATGCAGAGAGAAACAAAGGATGAGCCTCTCTGAGAGAGGGGGAGGTGAAACTCACAGTTTGGAACCCTGCAGCCACCCCAAAGAGAAGGAGCAGGTGGTGAGACTCACCTGGGCTCACCTGTAGTTTCATCCCAGATCTCCACACACGTGGAGAGAAGATAAAGGCTCATAACTAAACTCCACCATGTCCCATTGCTGGCACAAACTCTCAGTGATATCCACAGGGTTTGGATAAGGCCCCCAATGAGCTGCCTTTGTGCCTTCAACTCCAGAGGTGCCAAAAGTGGATTTGGGGAATATAAAACAAGAGAGAAATTCCCACAGCAGCACTGCTGTCTTTAGCTGGTGCTCATAGAGAGCCTGTTCCTCTGCCAGCTCCAGAAAACAGGACTGGTACAGGGGGACTGGGGATTTTTTGCTTTTTCCATCCTGCACCATGTCAGACTGGGTCATCCTCTCTTGCATGTCAGCTTCTCCCCAGTGACATTCCCTAAAATAAGAGTGCCAGGGCTATCAGGCCTTTCAGAGAGACAGAACACAACAATAACACCAGTTACTGCTCCCCATTCAGATGGAGCTCTTAAATGTGTTCTAGACAGAGGGTTTGGCTTACTTAAGGACAGCAGGGGAAAAAAGTCTTTGTTCAAGCATTGTTCTTCCTTCTGGGCTTTGTTTTTTGTCCCACAGTGGGACAGGTTTTCAACACAATGGATGGAAATGTGAAGTCACAGCTTTGAGATGGCAACACATCACATTCTGAGAACTAGAATTTGCTTTTGACCTTCAGCTGTAAAGGCATTAAAAGATTCATATCTCTTGACTGTGTCACTTATATGCAAAATGAGTGTGTTTATCCTGTCCTGCAAGATCTCATTAGGAAACACATCTGATATTCTAATGAAGGACAATTTTCACTCAGGGCTCATGGAGGATTAGCAAGCTCTGGATCACTTTTCACCAACCCACCAAGCCAGAGCTGAACAGCAACAGCAGAAGTGTCAGTGCATCACTGATGGAGCCTGTCCTGATGGAATATTTCGGGTTCCTGCTCCACCAGCTGGAATCCTGAGCAGTGAGCACGGTGCAGCAGAAGTCTTGCCACACAGCACTGACCCATCTCAGGCCTGTTGGCATCCAGGAGGTCAGCTCACAGCAAGCCAAAACATCCACCCTGGCACGCCCACGAATGTGCAGCAGCCACTTTTCAAACCTGAGCACTCTGGGCTGTTACAGGTGCACAAATGGATCTGGAATTCTGCAGCAGCCAGATGTCTAGAATTGACTGGGCCACTGAATTGCCAAAAAAAACCAATCAGCTATTTGAAGGAAGTAACTGGGCTGGCAAGTCTACAACCTGCAGCAAAGGGAGTCAGAGTCCAACCCATCCTTTTAATATAACTGCTGATCATCATTATTTCCTGGCTATAGAGGATGAAATAAATTGCTGATCAGCTTTTAAATTAAGTTATTAGTTAAATGTAGCTGCAGCACACACACTGCAAAGCCTGCAATAGCAGAAGTTGCTGCCACAGAGGAGTGTAGAGGAGTAGGTATTTTGAAAGTACAGTTTCATATAACTATCCAAAAGAAAGCTGGGAGAAATCCAGGCTGTGTGTACCTCTGAGTCAACCGACTTGAAGCAGCCAGTTACCACCCTGCCAGCTGAAGCTAAAAAACAAACACATAAACAAAAAAGGAACCCCCCCATAACAATTATCCAGGGATGCATTCCACCAGGGATGGCAAACTCATGAGCTGCACCTGAGCAGCCCAAATTTGCAGATCTGCATTCCCAGCAAGGAGCTGAACCTGCTCACCCTGCTGGGCAGGGCCAGAGCTGTGCCGTGATTTCACACACGGGCTCACTGGTGCCTGGCTTTCTGCTCTGAGAGCTGATCATTGCAGTGCAAGCAGCAGTAATCCCTTGGGGCAAGGCACATGTCAAGGTTTACAGTCCAAACACACACAGAAATGCAATCCATTGGCCCAGCTCTGCAGCCAGGGAAGGGCTGACACCACCCATGGAGCCTGGATCTGCTCCTTCTCCTCAGGGCTTGCTTTATCTCCCAAACACAGAACTCTTCTCCTGACCAAAACAGACAACAGAAACCAAAGCAGAAGTGTGCTGCTTCTCCCTGTCCTGTCCTCATTTCACTGCTTACAGTCTCTTACCCCACAAACCCTACTGAAAAGGAGGGTGCCCCTGATGCAGAGAATGATCTGACTCTATTGATTCAGAATGCTGAACAAGGGCTTTATTAAACTTTATTAAATTTATATTATGTGGCATTATACCATACTATATTAAAAATATACTATACTGTACTAAATTACATATTACAAAGAATACTAAAGAAAACTCTGCCAGTCTCTAGACAATCAGGACACAGCTTCAAGTGGTTGCCTAAGGAAATAAAACAATCTAGCAGAATCTAACTGACAAATCACTTCAAGTAAACAATCTTCTTAACACACTCTACACGTATAAAAACAACAGGAGTAGCAAGTAGAGATAAGAATTGTATTCTCTTTCTTCTCTTTGTGCTTCTCTAGGAAAAAACCTAGAGAGTTTCTAGGGAGAATTATGTCTCTGTTCAGAGAATGGGAATGCCACAAAACCCCACCTCCCAGTCTCCTTTCTTGTCCCCTCTCACCCAGACTCGTGTGATGCTCCTATTGACAGGAGCTTGTCTCACCTTTGAATATCTGAATGCTTCTGCATTGCAGCCAAAAATGGCATCCTCTTGTCCAAAGGGAAACACAGCGCATAAAAAACCTCCCCACAAAGCAGGCATTAATGTTGTCTCTCTTTTCCCTGAAGATGTTTTGCCACAGCAGTGTCTGCTGGGCAGGGACAAGTGATATCATGATAAGAACAGTATCCTCATGATAAGGACAAGAATCACAGCTGGACAGGAAGCAGTGAGCAGTGCTCCTGGTGTAAGAGGAAAGAACAAGTGACTAAAGAAACAGGCAGAGGGTGAGGTGAACCAGCTCTTTAGATATGCTCCTTCCTTGTTCTCTATTCTTGCCAGGGCCCATTTTTATATTCAGACACATATTGAGGCAGTGTTGCTGGCCCTGGACACTCTCAGGCAGCCCCTGCTGTCTCAGCAGCCTCTTTCTTACAAAGAAAACCATTACGCTATTTTTTTCTTTTTCTTTTTTTTCCCCCCAAATCTGACTTCAGGAATGGCTGATGAATGACTTTAACGTTTCAAACAATCAGTTTTGGTCAGAGATCAAGCAGGAACCTGGATGGTAAATGATTGAGGGAGTTATTGATGATGACAGACAGATGGTTAGCAAGAAAGACTAATACCAAAGTTACCTCCAGCACCTCTGCCCCAGTGACCCATGAAGCAACATTTTATGTGACCATCAAGCAGAGGATCAGATATCAGATATTATATCAGATATTTTGCTCACCCTGTGCACAAAATACTTCAGAAAACAGCTGTAACATTTAGCATCCTTTGATCTTCCTATTGCCTCCCAATATGCTCATTGCCACTTTGAATCAGCCTCCTGATGACTTCCCAGGGAAAGAGGAGACTTGTCCCAGAGCCCACGTGTTACACAGACATTCTGAACATCTCTGGGCATTAAACACTCTGGAGCACACTTGTTTTGTGAGAGGGAGCCCTGGGTGCTCCTGTAAATCATGGCTGAGGTAATCACATTGCTGTCCACGTCAGAATTTCCACTGTCACTCCAGAGGAAAAATCCCTCTTCACTTCCCCTGTGTGGAGAAGTGCAAGTGGCACCCTGCCTCCTGTCCAGAGGAAAGGGAATGATCCCTATATATGGGCTCAGAAGTGACTCAGGAGCCTGCACGAGGCAAGGCACACATCATTATTCCACGGGTAAAGCTTCTCTAGTCAACAGCAGTGAAAAGGAAAAAAACACCAGAAAGTTTTCACATAAAACGCTCAGGAAAAAAATGTTTCCAGGCTTTCCAATCTTTTGGAAGTATTTGAACTATTTGAAACCTCCTTCAGCTTATGCACTAGAGGAGAAAATAGTAAGAAAAGACAAGGATTTGGGTCTATAACAGGACCAGGAAGTTTTATAAGCCATTTTTAATCACAATATTTTTTCAAACTTCCCCCTCTCATTACTCTCCACAAAGATGTAGAGAACCCACATTTTACTGCTGTCCCCTTTATAATTCTCTGACTTTGCTGCTTTGGTGCTTTAGGCAGAAGTAAGTGCCTACCCAGCTCTGGCTTGGATTTTGGGGAAATATCTCTATTTTGCATGGATTCACCTGCTGCTTTTTAGGACCTTGCACATCCAATAACCTGCAAGGCTCAAGATATTCTGTTTTGCAAAGAATCAGAGGGAAAGGACGCAGGACAGGGCAAGCTGGCAAGAGTCAGGCAGTGCTGTCACCAGTCCAGAGATTCTGTCAGATCTCCACAACACAGAAAGGGGGAGGTGATACAAAATGATGGACAGAAAATTAAACCAAAAGGAAGAGGCAGAGATCCTCCCCAGGCACTCCTTCAGTGTATCTCTATAAACAAACAAACATGTTAACAAAGGAGAAGCAAAAAAGTCAAAATCCACTTTGCCACCAACTAAAGAAAGCCCTAAAAAGGGTTAGGGACTATGAAAGCCAAGACATAGAAGAATCTTCAGAGAAAGAGAAGTGCTGGAAGTTAAAAAAGGCAGTGAAACATAAGATGACAGGGAGAACTCCATCAAGATTAGAAAACATTTTTATTGTACTTGGCATTAACAGCTGAAGTCCTCTAACTGTGCTAAGATGTAGAAGGAACATCCATAACACTCCATTGTATATTCATTTAACATCAAGAAAACTGCAGTTCTCTGGGAACATGAGGCCTCCTTGCTGCCAGCTGCCTGCTGTGCCAGCCTGGCTTCTCCCCCTCCTCGCTCTGCTCCTGGCCAAGAGCATTTCCAGAGGGGGATAGCGAGCTCTGGGGCTGGAGTCTGCTGTGCCACCAACCCTTGGGAAACCAAAGTGCTTCCCTGGGGACACCACCCTGCTGCCAGGGAGACCCACCCCTCTCCAGAGGAGGGATGAAGCCACAGTTCCATGACCCTGGTGGAGATTCCCAGGGTTAGAAATGGCCCCTGTTGCCTCAGCACCTGGTGTTGTTAGCCCTGGCGTTTTCCACCCTGAACCCCGCAGCTCCTCAGTTCTCCACAGCCACATGCCAGGGCTGTGCAGGTGCACTGCCATTGCATGGGAATGGCAAAATGGCATGGGAATGGCAAAAATTATATGCTGAGACACCTCTGTTTGTGACATTCTGGGAGAAATTCCCCCACTGAAAGGCTTGGCAAGCTCTGGAAGAGCTCTGGTTTAACCCCATCCCTGAAAGATTTAGTGTGTGTGTAGATGTGGCACTTAGGGATGTGGTTTAGTGGTGAGCTTGGCAGTGCTGGATTTACTGGGTTTGATGACCTTAGGAGGATTTTCCAAGTTCTCTGCAATACCTCTGCTAAGCAGGAATATCACAGCTTTGTTGGACTGTTCTCCTGAAGCACAGAGTGTGACCAGGACACTGAAGAACCTCTCTTCCCTGTGCAAAGGGACTTTCTCTCCATGTTTCCAGCTTCTCACAAAGATGCAAAGAATGGGATTACAAAGTCATTTCCATGCATGGAATGTCAGTCACCAGCCCAGAACTTTGTCCATCCTGGGCATTGCTGAGGGAAACACACCTGAACAAAGGATCAGCAGCCATCACTGCTGCATTTCCTCCTGGTAAAGCAAATTTCTTGGTGGGGCACTGGTTGGTGCAGAAAAAAAGAGGGTTTTGCTTACAGTGTTTCACTTACAAGGAAAAGCTTTGAACACTTTTCATGTCAGGGCTCAGCAGGCAAATCCTGGAGCAGGTAAGTGATGAGTGACTGGTGTTCTCAGCCCTCCCCTTTCCTCCCTCTTCCCAGGCTGAGGAATACTCAGTGTAGGATGCTACACAAAGGCTGAGCAGAGCTTTGACAAACACAGTGCCAAGCACATGGCAGAGACTTTCAAGTGGTTGTGCTGAGGCAGTAATTTCATGGTTTGTTCCATTCCAGACTTTAACCTCGGTGCCAAGAATCAATGCCACACAATAATGAAAAGTCTAAAATAAATTTTAAATACAGAGAGAGAGAGAGAAATGTGATACAAAATACAGCTAAAAATAAAAGAGCAAAAGTAAGCAAATAAGGAATGCTCAAAATGGGCATGGCAGTTTCCTCTGGATCAAAATTAAGATTCTGTTACCACCCAGTCTAGTGAACCTGGAGTGGATCTGGAAGACATTAAAGACATGGAATAAAAAACACAGAGTTGAAAAATTATATTTGATTACTAATTAAAATGAACTGCAAAAATAACAGCAGTGGGCTGCCAATATCATTTGTACTTCTGTAGTGCATCCAAAGACACTGTGTGGAATTGCACTGTTCACTCTTTGAAAGAGGAACATTTGAATAAAAATGCATAACCAAGTTTAGGACTTCAGAAGCAGCGCAGAGACATCAGCCCATCCCTTGTATGTTCTGAAGCTTAAAAGCCAAGCTCCAGCTGGGATTTGAGACAGGGATGAAGACCTGCATGGATCAGGCTCAGAACAGACCTGGTGCTCATGCTGGGCCCACAAGCAAAGGGTGCAAGGGGATGATCTCAGGTGCCAACTCATATCCTACACAAGATACAGCATCTTAATTTAATGAACCTTTTTGGCCTTTCAACTACAGAGTGCATTGAACTCCATAAAGTGCCTTTGAACTTTTGTGGAAATGTCTTTTTATACATGTATTTTTATTTTTCTATAATAGATGTCAAGGCTGGCAAAAAAGAAAAGCAAATTATGTGGGGGTTTGGGTTGGTTTTTTTGTTAAAAGCAGAGTCTGAACTAAGCTGGGTTCTGCCAACAATGGATTTGCTCTGGACAATCTGGGCTGTGACTCCACCACATCAGCCATGGTCAGGGAAAGCAGCACAGCCCTGCTGGGAGTATCCCAGAGGAATCGCAAGTGTTGGCAGATCCGTGGCAGTGATCCCCCAGAAAACATGGATCAAGAGCTTCTTATAGCTAAAAAACTGGGTCTCTCACAAGGGATTAAAGATGGAACTGTGGCCCATGAAAAGCTGCCCCCAGAAATTTTGTCACCGGAGGAGCCTTTGTCCCTGTCCCTGTCCCCATTCCCCCGTGGCAGGACTCCAGTCAGCACACACAAACCAGCTCAAGGGAAGTGAATGAGCTCCAACATGAAACTTCCAAAGGACCAGAGATCTGAAAAACTAATCAGATGGCTGCTTCATTTGTACTCAGGAAGCTGTGGCATGTTTTAAAAAGCTCGACAGTCTCCTTTGCCTTTGATAAATTACTTACATTAGCCACCCCAAAGGCCTGCTCAGTAGCTGCCACCCCACTGTAACATCTTGCTTTCTTCTCCACAGGACCTCCATAAATTCACTGTCCTCTCCTTGCAATCCATCTTCCTCCTTCCTTCTGTCAAGGAACCACTTGAGCTGCTTTAATTCAACCACATTTTCCCAGGCACAGCTAAAAGCCTTTGCTTGTGTTCATGGCAGGAAATGCCTGGTCATCTGTTAGGTAAACTGATTCATTAAATACAAAAATCCAGGGCACTTTTTGGTCTTTTAAAAGCAGTTCTCAGTCCAGTCCTGGTGTCCCATTTCCTTAATACAGAGTGTCTTTACCTTTGTCTAAACCCCATGACAATATTTCCAGACCCTGCCAGGGGCAGCAGTGGTCAAGACCAGCACAGCTCTTCCACAGGACACCCACCAGCTCCTGAACTTCATCAGAAGGCTCCAAGGTCAGATATTTTGGCTTCCATGGTGTCAAAAAATCAGCAGTCAGTCACTTTGTTTTATGCTGTCTTTTGCCCTTTGAATGCATTTAGCATTGCCCTAAAGGAAAAATAATAGTGGTTTGTCAGATTTTTACAATTTCTAATCAATCCAGAACTTTTCCCCTTCTGCATCCTTTCCCTCTGCCTTTCTGTATGTGTTCCTTAGCTCAGGAAAGCAGATTCTGTTTTATTCTGATTTCCCCTAGGCCAGTTTTTGATTTTTGTTGTAACTTTACCTGCAAACGTTATTCTGCTCATTGGGTCAGATGTGAATTTTTGTTGATAGCGTTGAAGATGACAGCCAGAGACATGAAAATGGTGCCATGCAAAAAGAATTATACCAGGAGCATTTAACAGCAGAGCACTGTACAGAGGGAACCAGTGAATCAGACCCTCTGTAGATAATATCCTATCTCTTAAGATAATATCTTTTCATGTTTGTTTTTGTTGTTTTTTGGTTGGTTTTTTTGTTTTTTTGTTGTTGTTGTTGTTGTTGTTGTTGGGGTTTTTTGTTTGGTTGGTTGGTTGGTTTTTTGTTTGTTTGTTTTTGTTTTTTTGGGTGGAGGAAGGGAACATTCTTTATTAAATATATTTTTTAAACTAAAAAAACTGTTTTCACTTAAAAAGCCAAAAATCCCTTTTAACGTGGCAGCCCTGTGTCTTCAGCTTGCATGTTTGCACAATATATACATATTTTTAATATATATCCTATATTTTGTGTATTTTATATATGTGTATATATATGTGTGTGTGTATATGTGTATATATTTTATATATAGTATATATATGGCATATATGGTGTATGTATATACATATATACACATATATATATATATACTCACCATGTATATATGGCATCTATTGCATGAGCCTAAACAAACTCAGAAGTAATAACAGCAGTTTTCAAGTAAAATTAGGAAACTTCTACGCAAAGAAAATGGCACTTAGTGTGCACTCAAGTGTGCCCAAAAATGCAAGTCCCAGCAAGAAATGCCGTGGTCTCTTTTTTCACCTGTTCTTTCTGGTTTCCACTCATGGTTTGAATGAATGTCTCTTGGAAGGAGAAAGGGCAAAGGAAAGGGGGAATACGACGTGAAATGTGTCTGGCAAGGCAAGGTAGAAGAAGGAATGGGCAAATCCTGTCCCCCCTGAGCTCACCAAGGGTTTGGCAGCACCAGAGAGGGTCCTGAGCACCTCTGTGCCTCTCACCCTGCCCTGCTCTTCCCTCTTCAGTGCCCAGCAGGACACAGCCCCTCACACAGGCTCCAGAGCCAGCTTTATTGCACCACAGATCTGTGAGCTGGTGCCCTTGTGTTCCTTCTTCTGTAAAAGAGGAATGTGTTTTGGCTGCTGAACAAGAACTGTAAAGATGGGTTGTAACAGATACACTTTAAACCCCTTAAACCAACTTTTTTCATTTCATCTCTTTGCCCTCCCCCCTGTTTGATTCACATAACAAGCAAATCCACCCACTGAACATAAACATAAATAGATTTTCATGGGAAAGTTCATTTAAAAAAACCCTCAAGTCTTTTTTATTTTAAATAATTTAATAGATATGTCAATGAGCAGCTGTAAGCTAAAATCATTGTCATTTTCACTCTTCTAACAAAATCAAAACTAGAATCTGCCTGGGTAATTCCCATCTTTGCATAGGTCAAATGCATAAATTATGCTACTTTTCCCCAGGCCTCCTCCACAGCCAACACTAAGCCAGGATGAGCAATAAATTTCCTCACTAGATGGAGCAAGAGCATCTAGATAGTAGCAGGAATGCCAAAGTTCTGTAATGGGACTCTCACAGCTGGGACAGCCCAGCTCCATCCACTGGCCTTGGAAAACCACAGAGCTCCTGTCTTTTATCCCAGCAATGTCAGTGCTGTGCTTTTGAGCAGTACTCAAAAACTATGGGGCATTCCCTGGACTGGTGAAGGTCTTCACACTGAGAGGGGTTCTTGCCACCCTGGTTCCCAGCCCCAGTAATGCTGTGGCTGACAGACCTAGACAAACCATGCTCCTGCTGGCTTTGTTTCTGGAGAAAAGGGAATTTTTACTGGTGGTGTCTCTTGTCCAGCTCAGCCCCCATGGGCAGGTTTGAGCTACCAGTGGTGCAGGTGTGGCATTCACATTTTCTGGATTTTTTCCCCCAGGAATGCTGTCATGAGACAGGAACTGTCCTTTTTGCCACCTTCCTTTCAGAGCGTGACGTATTTCACAAAATGCCTGGGTAAATAATGTTGCATCTTCAGAAGGCTAAATTACGACAAATAAGAGGCAGAGCAAGATGCAAACAAAGGCATAAAAATGTTCTTAAAATGCCAAGTATTTTTGTAGCAGATTACAATGGCTTTTTTCCCCTCCATCTTTGTGTCTTCACAAAATGTTTTCCTGTTGGAAAAGAAGCACAGACTTAAAACTGACTTTTTTCCTGTTTTCTTAGATGATTTTCCATTAAAAAGGAATTCTGAAAAAAATGTTTCAGGAAGTACCTTTTATCTCCACCTATTAATATTTTGCCTTATTTCATGTGGAAAATGGGGTTGTTGGTTGTGCAGTTTGCCCCTGTCCCTGACATATTTTGAAGCCCCCTGTGTTCCTGCATGTGTCCACTCCAAGTTGCTCCTAATTACACTAATTAATCTCTGACTTTGAGCAAAGCAGCTCCCAAGCATAAATCACAGAATCACAGGATGGTTTGGCTTGGAGGTTTAGGACAAACAAAGCCTCTTGTCCTGGGCTCCCACCCAGAGCTCAACCTACAGCAGCTGCACCTCTGCCCTGAACGTGGTCCTCAGCAGGAGGAACCTTCCAGAACATCCACCTCCAGCCCCTGCCATGGGCAGGGGCACCTTCCTCTAGACCAGGGTGCTCAGAGCCCCATCCAGCCTGCCCAGGGTGCTCAGAGCCCCATCCAGCCTGCCCAGCGCATCCACAGCTTCTCTGGGCAGCCTCTTCCAGGGCCTCACCACCCTCACAGCAAAGCAGCAGGAGGACCCTTCCAGAACATCCCCCCCCAGCCCCTGCCATGGGCAGGGGCACCTTCCTCTAGACCAGGGTGCTCAGAGCCCCATCCAGCCTGCCCAGGGCATCCACAGCTTCTCTGGGCAGCCTCTTCCAGGGCCTCACCACCCTCACAGCAAAGAATTTCTTCCAAATATCCAACCTGAACCTGCTCTCTTTCAGCTTGCAGCCATTCCCCCTTGTCCTATCTCTACTTGCCCTTGGAGTCCCTCTCCATTTTTATTTTAGGCTCCCATCAGGTATTGAAAAGCTACAGTGAGGTAACCCTGGAGCCTTCTCTTCTCCAAGCTGCACAATCCCAATTTTGTCTCAGCCTTTCCCCATAGCAGAGGAGCTCCATCCCTCTGTTCATCTTGGTGACCTCCTCTGGGATTCCTCCAAGTCAATGTCCTTCCTGTGGCATCTCCACTGTCTCCCAAAAACAAGGAGAAAACTGAGAATTGCTGTCAGGGAGGCTGGAGCTTCATTATTTGAAATCTCTCTTACCTGTTGGTTGTACACAGGTAAAAACAGAGTCAGCTGTGCAAAGGAAGAATTCCTGAAAGGATCACTGGGGTCAGGATTGAGCTCTTAATTATCAGATGCTTCCAATTAAACTGGCTGCAAAGTAGTGACTGGATGCTGACATTAATACTGTAAAATATGTTTTACAGTTACAATTGCATCAATGAGAACCGTAATACACTAATTTCCTGAGGCTGTTTTATTTACTTCAAGTGGTTTGAGCTGGAGAAACATAACTGGGAAAGCATAACAAATGCGTATTTCTTGGTGGTTTGCCTAGATTTGTTACAAAGCTGAAATCTAGACACTGGTCAAATGGTTCCTTATGGATATTGGTCATAGGTCTTTCTTTTTTACTTTAATTTCCTGTTACATTTCTATTTAGAATTTGAAATTGTCTGTCCTGAGAATTTCCCTTGTGGTCGCTCCACTTCAATCAGAGAAATTCATGTGGGCATTTTCTAAGCTAAGTATGCAGGTCTGAACTTTTTCTCAACTGTTCAGATTGCAGCTTTCAACACCAGAATTCTGCAAAACATTTAACACTCCAGTAATGAGAGAAAAGAGCTCCCTCCACCTTGACCCGTCTCCCCAGCAGGACCTGCTGGAGCCTACAGAAAATGAAAAGCAAAGTTCTGTGAAGCACTGGACTTGCTAAGGAAAGATGTGGATGTGTTTCTCTCCTGAGTCACACTGCACTGGCCCTGATGAAATCCTCCTTGCTTGTGCAATCACAGCCCAGAACCAGGAGCAGGGTTCACGAGGAGCACATCCCCAGGATGGCTTTGGACTCTGGATTTGCCTGTGCTGCAGCTGAGGGGCAAAGACATCAGTCTGCAGACATCCTCTCAGGATGGTTTTGGGCAGCACAGCACACTGCAAGGCATGCTGGAATAGCCATGGCCCTAAATGCAAAATGTAAAACACATCCTAAATCAAATCAAGTCACGCTGGAGCTCCCTGAGTCACCGGAGAAAAGAAAATAGTGGGATTATCTATTAATCTCACCTCAATGAAATGTCTAAAATAGGTCTGATGATTCACATCCTAAAAGGACTGCTAGTCCTTCTTATCAATGAAAGGAGCCAAGGGAGAGCCTTGTTCAAGGGGGATATTTATACTGCAGACATGTCCAAGGAGGTGAGGTAAAGCCTGTCCCATCAGCCCCCCTTGGTAAAGAAAACAGTGTTATCAGGGACAAGCCTTGAAGTGCTTCATCAAAAAAGGCAGGAACTTTTCCTCTACTTCCAACTTGGCATCATGGTTGTTTAAATTGAACTTGAAAAACTTCCTAGCCGTTTGCAACAGCACTTCAAGGACTTGTGAGAACAATCTTCATGCCTTTGCAGAGCTGGAAGTGGCCAGGCTGTTTTTGGACATTGATTTATTTGCATGAATGAACTCTTGCAGAGATACCTATGCCATGGTTCTACCAAAGCAATCTAAATTGCCACTGAAGACTTCTGAGCTCTAGTCTCTCTACAATTTTTACAGAATAAATGCTTATTCATAGTTCTTGTAGCACGAGTGAAGAGGCAGGGAAACTCCATTTTAAAAACAAATGGATCTTTTAAGCACATTGCAAAAATAAAATGCACAAAGCTGATGTAAATAGAAGGTAAGGTAGAAATCTCAAGCTACCCCAGAAACCTCATTTTATTACTCAGAGCTCCATTAGGTTGCTGACCAGGCTAGAATTCAGGATTATTCATGCTTTGCAATGTCTAGCCCTCTTCCTGTGTGTCCATGGAGGCTGCTGTCGTTAAGGGCCCTCCCAGGAGTCTTGCAAGAAATACTCTGACAAGATACAAAGGTTGCATTTCAAAGGCTGCTCTTTATTTCTGCATCCAAGGGGGAAAAGAGCTCGTGGGGAGCCTGGCCCTCTCCCTCTGCAGAGCAGGACCTCCACAATTTACTGCAAGGAAAACAAGGATCAGGATCCCAGGTTAAAAGAATCGAGGTGAGCACAGCAGATAGCTTTTCACAGATACAGCTTTTCAATATCCTGAAACATACAAAAGGAGAGTGTAAAGAGCTGAATTCAGGGTTGTGTTTCCAGTCAGGAGTTCTGTGGTCACCAGTGGACACATTGAACACACGAGGGTTTGTCCAGCAGCTGGTCCTGGATGCCAAGGGCAGCTCCTCCTGTCCCTGTGCTGTCTCAGACACCAACACACGTTCACACCCTCTGCATCCCATTGAGACAGCTCTTCAAGCGACCTGCTTTTACAGAAATGCTGAGTTCAGTGGAAATTATTGTGCGTAACACTCAAAACCAGGGACATAGGAGGCAAACCTATTAAGCACCTTCTGAACCGAGACCAAACAACCAGGCTTTGTGGAGCCTTTTTTCTCATCTCCATGAAAACCACGACAAAGCTGCACAAAACTGGAAAATAGATTGCCCAGTGTTTTGACAGCCTTTAGATGATCCTCTGGGGAGGACAGGCATATCTAATATAGAACACCTAATATTTCTGTAATTGATTTTTCCATTCATTAACTCAACCAATTCTTCTTCATTCCTGGCACACCACCCTTGGCTACTGAAGGAATTAACATCAAGCAGTGCCTGTTAAGTATGATGGTTTTTTTGAGGTCACCTGATGAGGCAGTCATATTTTCTGAAAAATTTTTTTTGCCCAGGATTCTTCTCCTGGGAAGCTGAGAAGTCTCAGAGAAAAAAGAGAACAGTAGTATCTAATTTACTTCTCCTTAGTTTTGCTGCTTTGGAATGTAGTTGGAAATTGTTTATCCACCAGGTGATTGTTTCATTCGTTTCCTGGGAATTGTTTTGACTCAATGGCCAATCAAAGTCAAGCTGTGTCAGACTCTGAAGAGAGAGCCACGAGTTCCATTATTATCTTTTTAGCCTTCTGTAAGTATCTTTTCTGTATTCTTTAGTATAGTATACTTTAGTATTCTTTAATATAATATAGTATCATAAAATAATAAATTAGCCTTCTGAGAACATGGAGTCAGATTCATCATTCCTTCCTTCATCTGGGAACCCAGCAAATACAATAACCTGATCCATGAGGTGATGAACAACCACAGATCTCACCAGCAGTGGTGGAGGCACACACTGGTCCTTGGCCAGCCACAGCAGTAAAAATTCATTTGTCATGTAGCACAACAGAAACACACTGCAACAGCCCCTGGGGCCACAGAGCCCTCCTACTGCCTCCACCAGATCCTGCTGTGCACCAATTCCACCACTGCCAGCTAGGAAAAACTGCTGGGCATCATGGTGGGAGAGAGCTCCACTGGAGGAACAGAGAGAACAGAACAAGCAGATAAAAATTGTTAGGAGGAAAACAGGTCACTCAGTGTTTCTCTCTCTCACGTGGGTGGCTTTTTCCAGCTCAAATATAAAAATCCTCGTTTTCCCCTGTGCATCGTTGGAATGCAGACAGGACTGTAAAATATAAAATGTGATCCAGCTGGAAATCCATACCTCAGCACAGCAGTTTTCAGGCTTTTTCAGATGTATCTCCCCCTCAAACCTTTTCCACACTTGACCCTGTCTCCCCCCATCTCAGCACCTCTGATCAGCAGCCTGAGGCTGGCAGGACACACCATGGAGGAAGGTGTCATGGAAGGAGGCTGTGTGGGAGCACCTGGAGGGAACTTTGTGGTTGGATGGAGAAGTTCAGGGCAGGGCCACATCAGGGGACAGGGGAAAAAAACACAAACCTGAGAAGATGTGAGAAACACAGTAGCCAAAGGCATCACCCAGAGCCAAGGGATAACTCTTGCCCCCAAACAAACGTGAGTTTTCAGCCAACTGGCATTTGTTTCCTCATTGTGCAGACAGCAGCTT
Organism: Passer montanus; assembly: GCF_014805655.1. Taxonomy (NCBI): domain Eukaryota; kingdom Metazoa; phylum Chordata; class Aves; order Passeriformes; family Passeridae; genus Passer; species Passer montanus. The sequence continues at coordinate 2,344,781 of NW_024366592.1, forward strand.
TCTATGGAAACCATTTTGGCATTTGCCAGTGTTCTTTTTTTTTTTTTTTTTCATTGTTCTGAACAAAGATGTCAGTATTTCTGGTGGATTCGGACCAAATCTGACTCATGCTTTCCAAGCTAAGAAAAAAGGACCAAAATCCAAGCTCCTGTGGAATTTGAGTTCTAAGGTATCAGAAGGGAAGGGCAGAGAAGTTCAATAAGGAACTAGAGGACAATAGGATAGAAAAGTACTAGTGCTAAAAGGAGGTATTTCTGGCCCTGGAAAACACTTGAGCCAACCACACAGAAGGGAAAGCACAGAATATAAGATTTCCAGTATTGAAACAAAGTACTTTTCGTTTCTGTAGGGTCTCCTAAAGCTTTCACCTGAGAATATGAGGTCTGGGAAAGTTTATTCTGTTTTGCTGTTGTCCAACAAAAATTATTTATCTGTTCCCACAACATCTCATGAAACTGAAATGTGTATGTTACTTAAAAAATTCCTTTAGAGACATGGGTTGAAATATACACCAAGGGCAAGCACAAAGTTCATGAGTTTTGCATCACTAACGAGCACTTTTCACACTAATGTGTTAGGGAAGGTTGCAGAACAAAAATGAGAATTTACTTTGCAGGAGCCTTTTTCTATCACCTACAGGCTCACTCTACTTGGGTAACTCACACCAGTCCACATATTTCAAGATATGACAAGCTGTAAGGGGGGTCTGATCTGTATTTCTCAAAGCTCAATTTGACAGATGCATGCAAAATGCTCATAAATTTCCACAAATTCTGACAGGGAGAGAGAAGAATACAAGAGCCCTTGGGAAAAATTAGTACAAGAGTATCTGAAATCAGATCCCTGAAATCCAAGGCACCCTCCAATTCATGTTCTTTTTGATTTGGCATTTGCTCATTGCTGAGCACCTTTTCTCAGGCAGCACTGAGTGCTCTGGTGAAGCTGCTGAGGTTAGACCAAAGCAGGATTAATCTGCACGAGCGACCCTAGATGATGACTGCAATTTATTCCCCAGCAGAGCTAACTCACCCTCACACCACTTGTTACTCCACAGGGCAGCTCTGGCTGTGAGATAAAACGTGCTGCCTCTCAGGAGAGGTTGATGACACCTCGCTGTCCCCATGTGCACACAGGAGTGCAAAATCCACCCGTTTTCCTGTGCATCCTTCACCACAATGCACTTGCTCCACCTGTTGTCCACTTGCTTTTCTACAAGTCCATCTGCAGCTGCAATTTCTGCAGTTGCTTTTCCTTCAGGGATACTCGGGGATCTTTATGGCTGCTTTCTCACTCCCAGCACAGCCAGTATCACTGCCTTCCACAGAGACTCTGGAAAAAAAACAACCTGCAGTTCAGGAGCAGCTGAAGAACCACAGATTACTTCCTTTTCCTGTAGTAGTCACTGAGCTGGCAAGTGCCTGTCAGGAAAGCAGGGTGCACTGGGGAGTTAATTACCCAGCAAGGCATCCCCAGTCCAGGTTAAGGGATTAATAGCACATGCACATCCCTACTTTCCAGCTCTTCTGCTAGATCACCACCAGGAACAAGGAGAAAAAAATAGCTTTTTCTGCAAGAAACAGGCAGTTCCACTGAACAGCTCTGGCAGCACCAGGGTGCTCCATAAGTGTATTCAGATGTGCCAAAGGTGAGGAAATATGTGCTGTGCTGAGGGGGAGCTGGGACAGACCTGAGGAGAACATGGCTCTGTTAATGAGGCAAGAATGATTGCAGACAGTGCTGGGGTCCCACTAGGGCCACAAGTGCTCTCTGAAGCCTGGCAGAAGTAATTGCAGCACCACAGCAACAAGCACAGAATAATCTGAGCTAGAAGGGATCCATAAGGATCATCTCCATTGCCACCTCCAACTGAGCTGTGGGTCAATGCCCCTCCTTTCAAAAGAGCCAGCAGAAGCCACCTTCAGCCACTTCATTGCACTGGGAGGGACAGCACAGCACAGCTACAGCCTTAGTCTGGTGTCTGCTGCCCTCCCCTGCTCTGTCAGCATAATGGGGAGAGCAAGGACAGGGAGCCTCTGCCCCTGCTCCCTTCTTTTCTGCAGTGTGGGGACACAACCTGGCTGCTAAATTCTGCTGGAATAGCCCCAGGAAGGCCTGGCTGCTGGGTGACAAGGAATGAGGCAGTGGGAAGGGGAGTGCCATGGCACAGCCACCCTGCTCCCTGTGCTAAGCTGAAATTGCCTCTTATATCACCCACACCCAGAACCTCTGGCCACCTTAACACAGAAGAGGCAGCAACAGGTGCTCAGCACAGCTGTCAAAGGGAGAGTCCAAACCCTTCTGCACCTTCTATTTGAATCATCAGTGAGCTCCCACCACAGCTCTGAGCTTCCTTGAGCAGCAGAGCTGTCATGTCAGCTTCCTCTCCTGCCCATGGGTGTCACATTCACATTTTCTGAAAAATCCCTTCGCCCAGGATTTTTCTCCTGGGAAGCTGAGAAGCCTCAGAGAAAAAGGAGAAAAATAATTATCTCATTTGCTTCTCCTGTGTTGTGCTCACATGTGGAATGTGTTTGGAGATTGTTTACCCACAGGTGATTGTTTTTTTGGTTTCTGCTGTGAGTTATTTTGACTCATTGGCCAATCAGCACCAAGCTGTGTCAGGACTCTGGAAAGAATCACAAGTTTCCATTATCATCTTTTTAGCCTTCTGTAAGTATCCCTTCTGTATTCTTTAATATAATATCTTAAAATAAGAAATTAGCCTTCTGAGAAGATGGAGTCAGATTCATCATTCCTTCCTTCATCTGGAGGCCCTGCAAATACAATACATGGGAATGTAAGGCTGGGGAGATGCTGAGGCCAGCAGAGAACACACACAAGGCAAGTGTCATTTATTGTCAACTTTGAGAATGAGCACTCTCCACAAACTAAAACTTAAAAAAAGGAAGAAAACGTTGAAATTTTGAAAATGTGACTAGGTAGAGTCAGTCTCTCCTCAGGCTGTGCAGACCAGGTTCATAGCAAAGTCCTTGGCACAAAAGTTTGGCAGACTGAAACCAAGCTGGTCTTCAGATGGTCTTTTCCCAACACAGGAAAGAGTGGGCATGGCTCTGGAACAATGTGAGGTGTTACTAAAGCAAAGTGCAAAAAGTGACTGGGGAAAAGGGAGGTAACACATCTTAAATACCAAAACAATTTTGAATTGGTTGGCAGCAGTGCCACATTATTATAAGCAAAATTATCTACATCAGTACACAAATGGCTCAGACAGATCTGTTCCACTCCCCACTCAACCTCAACACAATCACAAGACCAAGTTTTTAAAAGTCTGTTTCTTTAGTGTGCTTTTTTTTAAGCCCCAGAGCTGTGTGTTCCCCACTTCTATCTGAATGTCTGACTTTTTTTGGTACTTTTACACTGCCTCCCATTATCCCAAGGCTTTCTGTGTGAAGATCAGCAGTAAGAGGCAGCCCTCAGCAGGCTTGCAGCTCCATGTGCCTGTCCCTGGAGTCCCAATTCTGCTTGGCGTCAACGTGCTTTGGAGAGTGAAAGGGTTGGCTTTGTCTCCAGAAGCCACAGCTTTAAACACACCATCAAAAAGTAATGCTTCTTGCTAAAAGGAAAAGCAAGCATGGGAATCAGTAAGCATTTGTTTAGAGGCACTGTTCTGGAAGTAAAGTTCCTTGTTCCTAAGTAAATGCCCCCATAGTTTTGAAGGGGTATGTATTCCCTCCAGCACAGCTTCTGCACATGTACACACAAGGAAGTGTTGGCTCCAGCACTATTTTAACCCAATTGACTGCATGATGTGTGATAAACAACTGTTTTAGAATTTTTGGAATCCTTAAGGTCAGTTTTGTTTACTTATCAGCCCTGAAAAGGAAACAAAGGGGATAGGAGTAGAAGAAAAAAAAAAAGACTGAAGCCAAATTAACTTCTATTTCAGGTGAATTTATTGAGTTATAAAGAACCTGCCAGCTCCACCATATTTACAAAGGTTTTCAAGAGGATCTAGAGCTATTACTGCTACTGAGCCACATGTTAAAAATGCATAAAACAAACCAAATCAACAACATCCATTATGTAACTTTAAAAACACCATTTACCTGATAGAACTTTGAGGCACACTCAAACATAGGGAAAAATGCTTCCCAACCACAAAACTCTCAAGCAGGATTCTCATTTTTCCCTCTGATGTAGCTATGCCTGAAGATCTTGGTGTCTGACACCTTGGAACTTGGTGTCTGTTCTTCAATAGACATGGCTTATGAATCAGGATTTTAAATAAAAGGTTCCTTGGAATCGCAAGGTGTTAAAACAATCCTAAAGAGCAGAATAAAATCCCCAGTTGGTTCCATTTGATACTTCTGCAAGGTGTTATTGCTGCCAGATGTGCACATAGAATCCTGTCATCACTGTGGAGCCACAACCCAAGGAAACCAAGTCAAACTTCCCAGAGCACTGTCACTGTTCACATCTCAAGCAGCACTGTAGAAACAGCACCTCCTGCAAACATCACACTGGTGCTCTCTTCTTCCTGGCCACGACTCAAAGGATGATTTCAGCTGCAATTAATGCTCCCTAAATTCCCTCATCCACCTTTCCATTTCCCTCCCCACCCACAGAAGAGATCATGGATTCTAAGGGGAGGAGAGAGCCTGTCTCCCAGTTCAGCTGGGTTCATTTCCAAGGGCATTCCAGCTGCATGTCACATCCTGAAGCAATTCCACAATGCCAAAGGGATGTGGGCATGCCCTGTGTGCTCACACACCTGGGTTCATGCAGTTCCACTGGCAACAGGTGGCTCTGCTAGTCTTGTTTACAAGCCTACAGTAACATTTACTTGATATTAAGCTTCACACATTAATGTTTGGGGAAGAATTTGCTCCCTTGAGTGCCAGTGACCCTTCCCAGGGCTTTCACGGGTGAAATTTGCTGATCAGCAGTCTAACACTGTAACTCTCACTTGTAAACTATCAACTAAGATTCAGAGTTACCCTAAACACAGAAACTAAAACCCCAGAAAGTAAGTCAGTATCAAATCAAGTAGCACAGAAGCTGCTAATGGCATTTCAGAGGGAAAAAAACCAAAACAACCAAAAAACATTGAAATATGTCTCTTGTACAAAGAAAGATGAAACCTACCAGCTTTATGTTTAAAAGAGAAACTTTGTTTCTACTGCAAGGGCTACAAAAACAAAACCAAAGAGAAGCCCAAGCACCATTCATGCATGAGAAACTACCTTCTAGCAAGAAGTCTTTTATGGAGTATGTGCTACTCTAATGTGAGCTGGCATCAGACCTGCCAAGTCTTGCTCCACACGTCAGCAAGGCTGTCAGAGGCACACCACACTGTCACACTGCTCTCTTCAAAAGGAAAAAACAACATCCTCTCACACTCACAAAGCAAGCTACAGAGCTGCTCACTGCAAAGCAGCAGCTCCTCTAGGATTTTAAAACTTTATACACCTATCAAGGAAGTTCCCATCAACACTGAGATTTGTAGCTGGGCCATGCTGAGACCATATTCAGCTCAAGCAGCACACACACAAGTGTCACCCATGTTGCTATCCAAGGTCAGAATCAGGTGCTCAGGTGTTGAGACAGTGGTTCAGATGTAAACTTTTTAACAGTTTCATATCTGCAGGTAAGATGAAGGACAAGTCTTCAGAAGTGGGATCACCCTGGTGCTCGTGTACATGAAGAGAGCACCAGGCTGCCACACTGCACCCAGCCACAGGGTGAACTGCTCAAATCCAGTGCCAAACACTCAGCAGGAATCAAGCTGTGACTGTGAGGAGAGGTTTACAGGAGAGCTCTTTCAGGCATGGCAGAATATCTTTCCTTACCAGCAGGATGGCTGAACAAGCTGCACCCAGCAACACTTGTGACATGCTGCATGCATCTCTTGCAGCCCTTCAGAGAATTTGGCACAGATAATGGTACTGTGGAACACATTTACCTTTGCAACTCAGGAAAGCTTAGAGGGGTTTTTCCTATGTCACTTTTGCTGGCATGAGCAGGAATTATTTATCAACTGCCTAAAGGGTGATGAAACCTCTAGTACACCTTACCAAAGTGTTTCGGGTGCCTCACAAGGAGCTACATAATTGAAAAATTGAGCAGAAGAAAACCTTTGTGCTTCCTTTGTGGACTAAAATCTGAGTTAAAACCTATTACTGCAAGCCAGCAAAATGTAGCTATGCTAGGCTTTGCAAAGATGGTGGAGGAAAAGGGACTCCATCTGCATTCCTTAAAAACCAAATACAGAGTAAAAAAAGACAACAATGATAACTCTAGTAGTCAGAACATCTCTACAAAATTCTCTGGACCGTGAACTGCCCACAGAAGACTCAAAATAACAAAGGCAGAGAGTTGTCCAGCTGAAGGTGTTCTGAAAGACTGAAGGAAACCCACTGAGAACAAACTGACACAGCTGCTGTGACACAGAAAAATCATAGTTGGTAACAGAGTTATCTGGTTCCAGTGACAGTTTTAGTGCCTATACATCCTGGACTAAATTACTCCAGTAAGCTGGTGCTTGTCTCCTTAACAGATCAGGACTGATTGCTGGTAGACACCAATATCACATCCCTTTGTTTCTCTACTGGGCCACCCTCAGTGGTGGATCTGGGGCAGGCTGCCCTGCAAGTTTCCATGACCTGGATCATCTCTTCCCTTTCCAGTATCAAAAATCTCAAGCTGCAATCTAAATTCCAGTTTTTGAAAAGGCAGAGGGTTAAACTACCAACCTGAGACTCAACAATTGTCCCTTCCAATTATTTAGTGCTTGAAATTGAGACATTCACACAGTGCAACCTAGCAGTCATACACACATTGTCACTTACTACCACACTGAACACAGCTCTGCTAGACAGTGGGATTTAACTTCTCAGCTGATTTTACTTTCCCTTGATCTTCCACTTTTTTGATGGCAGCTTGGATAGCCTCTTGATCTCCCAGAAACTGGTGAGGGCCCAGAGGGTGCAAATTCTCATCGAGTTCAAGAAGTATGGGCACACCAGTGGGGAGGGTGACATTGATGATGTCCTCATCTGAGATGCCTGCCAAAGAAAAACAAAACAGAGTTACACCTCCAGCCTCCACTGCCTATTGCCTTATTTCTGAGGTTACCCAGTCTCAAAACAGTCAAGGACACATTCCAGCCTCCATGAACACCACCAGCCACTCAAGGATCAATTCCCAGCTAGGCCACACTTTAGGAACAGCTGAAGGAGAGAATTCCCATCCAGGTGAAGACAGTTTCTTCACTTTTTTAGCCTACACGTGTGAAATAAACAGGAAGAGACTGCCCTGGAGACCACACTGTTCCTTTAATACAGGACATGGAGTACAATAGGCTCCCCTCCATCATTTCCCAACTCACACATCCCAAAAGTAGCTCACACATGCTACTCCAACATGAAATAACCTCTGCTACACAGCCAATACAGATTCTTTAGAGAGGCAGGATAACAAGGTTAGTCTTTCTCTTAATTTTTCTGGGCAACTCTTATCACACAAACTGCCATAAAAATCAGTATTTCATTCTGCTTGTGTGAGAATCACTCTTTGCCCAGTTTGATTTCTCACAAGCAAGTTTATAGCAGGGTCCACAGTACTGTTCTCAGAATTCCTTTCCACTTTCAAATGAGGGAAAGAAAAACGAGGCAGAAAGTCAACTCATACAGCTTGGAGGATTCTTCTTTTTTCCACTTAACTAAAGGAATGTGTACCTGGAAAATAATATTTATGTTATGCAGACATGTAATTAAAATATTCTGGGCTCTCATCTCAATGAAATTGCTGGTTATTTTTACATTGAACACGCATCCAAAGCCTCCAAGTGAGTTTCAAGACCAAACATCCTAGTAAAGTTTCCACACAAAGTCTAAATAATTGCATTAAAAGCAGTGACTGCAAAGACATTATCTCTCAAAAAAATCAGGCAAAAGAAAGCTAGTGCCATTGGGAATGTCAAAATTTCCTCCCCCCCCCCTTTCTAGAAGCATTGAGGTCCCAGCAGCAGCCTGCTATGGTGAATCAGGGCAGCTTTGGGTAATTCACTCAGAAAATGCACACCACCAAGCTTCTGAAGTGGTGACACCACATGAACTAGACCAAGGTGCACCAGGCAAACATCCTCCTGGAGCAGCTGACAAAACAGATGGGCCTCAGCACACACGGGTGTAAGTTTACCAGAGATTTTCACATTAAGGAGAAAAGCAGAGCCACCGTGTTAACAGGAAAACACACACGAGTCCAGCAGCTCAGCAACAGTGGGGTGACAACAGGCCAGAAAAAACAGAACTGCTCGTGAGGTGAGGATCATATTGCCCTGCCCAGAGACTGCACCAGCACCCTAGTTCAGTGACCTATTCTTGCTTTATGCTCAGCACTTGGGTGAGCCCTAAGTTTCAGAAGGGCACAGAGCACCAGAAACAAACCTTTGCAAAGAACTTGCACCTTGTTAAATATTGAGCATCAGTCCATTGAAACAAGCCACAATCAGCTGAAGCAATTCTTGCATAAAAGGGACAAATAATTCACCTGGTGTAAGCCACAGAATCAGACCTACAGGGAAAAAGCCTCAAAGAACACCTAAAATTTAAAAATGGATGGGAAAAATACTGCAGCCATTCACCAGGCACAAGCACAGTTCTCAAGGACTTGGTTTGCAAAACAAGCAGCCAAGCTGCCTGAGCTATTATTTTGAGGATTCTTCAGCATTAGATTTTAACAACACCCACATCACCACGTATATTCCCAGAGAATCCATGCCTAGGAAGTGTTCTGACCACCTCCTAAGTTCAGCCTCCCAGACTAAACCATTCATATACACACAAAGCAGATGAAGTCATGCAGGAGAGTTCAGGCAAACCACATAATGTGGGCAGGAGACATGATATTTAAAAGTTTCCTCTGGAGATGGATTAAACAAAACTAGCTGTAGCTACATGGATTCAGAAATGCATCTTACTGTTTTTACACAAGACCAAGTGACCACAATGTCAACTAGTACTGATTTACAAAGCAAAACAGTGCAGCCTAGGATAAACACACAGCAGCAAACATGATGGTTCTCTCCTCAGGAGTTTTCCCCACACAGAAGTGCAGCCCCACAGGCAGAAGTCTGGAAACACAAGCTGAAGTCAGATAAAACCCTAAAGAAACAAGAGTGCCTGTTGCTGTGTATAGCATTTCTGTTCTTCAGGAAGCAAGGAGCTGAGCAGGCTGGTGACACAAGCTCTTTGGTTGTAGGAGAGCTCACCAGAACCCTCCCCAGCCAGCAGGCCAGGACAGCAGAGGGATCACACCTTGCAGCAGCAATGGCTGCAGTGGGAGCTGACTGCTATCCAGTTACTCCATGTGCTGTAACTAGAACCAGCTGACCTTTTCCTGAGCTCCATCCCTGCTGGCCTGAGTCACAACCCAGCCTATAGCACAGGGAAGGAGGGTGAAATCAGGGCAAGACCTCAACTGCTGACTCCTAAGTGCCATGGTAAATAAGACCACTGAAGTAGTAACATGCTTCCCTCCAGTTTAATACCAAAGCCTGGGTCCCAGCACTGCTGAAATACTGTGCTGCTGGAAGCATTTTTTACCCAAGAAGGTTTAAAACCCAAATTCTACCTACTCACAGCTGTGAGAACCCACAGATATTGCTGAAGCACTCAGGATGACTTCCTGAGGAGCCCAGAGAAAACCCTGAGCAGGCAGCTGCACTCCTCAATGGCCACCTCCCATGCTCTGTCCTGGGAACACTGCTCCTCACCTGTACAGCAGGGAGCAGGTAGGCACAGGAACACTACAGTAACTTGGTACAGCACTTATTAGAAAAGAGACCTTTCAAAATCACATTTAAAATTCCTCTCCAGCTCACTTATCCTCCATTTAACCAAACTGGGTAACCAAACACACAAATACCTCCAGGCAAGCTCAAGAATTCACCTTCATGTGGTAGCCCATGGAGTGTTTTGAAATATTTGGACCTTTAAAAGCCCTTCAGAGACAAACCCCACTGATTTTGAGCACCTACAGCACTTTCAGAGGGGCTGGTTCAGCTTCCCCTTCCCTCTCACCTGTTCTTACCAAGTTCCTCCCTCCTATTCTTATGGTCAGAGGAACCCAAAACCCACAAGAGCAATTGAGAATAACAACACCCTCCCCTGTGCATGTCGACTGCACTTGAGGCCAGATGATTCATCCAATAAAAGATCATACACAAGATCAAATGCATCAATTCAGCCACAAAAGCTTGTTTAGTACTGGTGCTTTGTAATGGAGTTCCAAATCAGGTCATAGCATCTCATATGCTTAATGAAAACACTGAAGCTTTAGCCTAGTAAGGTGAATATTCAGAGCCACTTTCTGCTCTCCCTGCAAGGCAGATCTACCTTCAACAGGGCAAAGGAGGGAAACAAGCAGAGTGTTAGAACCTGGCTTTTGATCTTGACAGAATGCCACCTTGCTGTGCAAATTTTAAGGAAAGAAAGATGGGTGGGCTACAACCATGGCTGTAGTATATAATTTACATTTGTTCCACTCGTGTCTGCCAAGACTTTCTGTCTGTATTAGGTTTGCACAGCAGGCTTTAGTAGTAGGGGGCTACAGTGGAGCACCAAAAAATAACTGTGGTGGGTTGGTGGTGTGGCTGACACCAGGTGCCCACCAAGCTGCTCTATCACTCCTATCCTCAGCACAATGGGTGGGGAAAAAAGATGCAAAAATAACTTGTGGGTCAAGATAAAGGCAGTTTACTAAAGCACAAATAGAGGCCAAGCACAGAAGCAAAGAAAAACAAAGGATAACAAAGGATTTCTTCTGTACCTCCCATCAGTAGGCAATCCAGTCACTTGCCACTACTCAGGGCTTCAGTGTGCAGAGCTATGGCTTCCATGTCATCACAAATGCCCTTCCTCCTTTCTCTTAGCCTTTCCTGCTGAGCAGACACCACAAGGACTAAGGAATATCCCTTTGGTCAGTTTGGGTCAGCTCTCCTGGCTACATCCCCTCCCAAGAGCTTGCCCAACCCCAGCCTATTTGGGGACAATGTTGGAGAGACATTCCTGATGCTGTGGGAGCTCTGCTTAGCAGTGGCCAAAACACAGACCAAGATGATTTGCAATAAGGCCCAGCAAGCTCACAAGAAATCAGCACTTCAACACAAATGGGGCAAGGTGTCACAAATTTTACACTAATACCTTCATAAAGGGACACTGTCAAAAGGATTCCAATATGAAGCACTAGTTATTAGATAAAGAGAAAGCTATCCTCCCCCAAAGAACTGAGAAAAAAAACACCTGCAAATAGATCCTGTGCATCCAAGATGCTCATTTAGCATGACAGATTCTACAGACACTTCATACACCTTAATGAGGTCCACTCTGTGCAACGAGAAAACAAGAACAAAATCCAGACCCACAATCAAGGCCTTCTGAGCATGATACTGTTGCTCCAATGATTGCATGCAAGTGTAAAGCAGAACTACATTTCCAGCTCTTTACTCAGAACAAGAAAAGACAGATTCAGAGAATTGCATCCTGTTTCAAGAAAATACCTCCTTGAAATAGTAACTGCAAGGGATACTCTGTAGTCTTTTAAGAAAAAAATTCAAATTGACATGAAAACAATTAAAACTGTTTCATCACATCCAACTGAAGTTTGCTTCCTTGACCAACTCTGTACTTCCCCCTTGGAGACCACAGACATTCTTACCTTGCCCAGGTAAGTAATACACACTACAGAACAACATATGAAGCTCCAAGCCATTGAGTAAGGAGGAGAGGGGAAGGCTGAAACAAAGGCCCTTACCTTCCACGTGCTTCAGCAACGCCCTGCTGCTGTTGCCATGAGCAGAGATAAGAATCATTTTGCCACTTTTCAGTTCTGGCACTATCTTTTCATTCCAATAGGGAAGGAGTCTTTCAAGCACATCTTTGAGACTTTCAGCCTTCGGGAGATTCTCCTGGGAGACGTCGCTGCATTTGTAGCGGCGGTCGTTGTAGATCTCTGCGTAGTAGGGGTGAGATTCAGAGATGGGAGGCGGGGTGACATCGTAGCTCCTCCTCCAGATTTTCACTTGCTCCTCGCCGTGATTCAGAGCCATCTCCGCCCTGTTGAGCCCGATCAGCGCTCCGTAGTGCCGCTCGTTCAGCCTCCAGGAGCTCTGGATGGGGACCCACTCCTGGCCCATCTCCTGCAGGATCAGCCAGGCGGTCTGGATGGAGCGGCTCAGCACGGAGGTGAACACGAGGTCGAACTCGAAGCCCAGGGCTTTGAGGTGCTTGCCACAGTTCTGAGCTTCCTTTATGCCATCGCTGCTCAGCTTCTGGTCCACCCAGCTGCAGAAGCGATTCTCCTTGGTCCAGGCTCCTTCCCCGTGTCTCAGGAGAACGAGCCTGTACTTTGCCATTTTGGAGGGAAGCTGGTCTGGCATCTAACAGCGACACATCTGGACAAAGAAATGAGACAGACCCATCAAACATCCCACAGATAATGCAATGTAAATAGCAATAAGGCAGTGAAAAGTAAACAACTATCAGAATCAAAACAAGCAAAGAAACAAGCATCTGCTGAGTATGATTTTACAATTTTTATTCTTTTTTTACAGTTGAGAGTGGGAGGAATTCCAAACCAGGAGACCTCATGTGGGAAGCAAAGTGCCATCCTTCACCCAGCTTGTTGCAACTAGCCAATGAAACAATTGATTAGGAGCAGATTTGTACAAGCTGCTCCAGCCTATAGTTTCCCTCAAGTGCTTAAACAGAGCCTGTCACTCAGTATCACAGGCTCCCAGAGGAGCAGATCTCCCTCACTGGGGAGCTCTGAGGTGCCACAAGCAGCTCGAGCCCACCAGGGCTGTCCAGGTCCTCACTGCTCCCAGGGAATGCAGCAGAGAGCAGCTGTGGCCCTCAGCCAGAGGAGCTGGAGAGCAGGACCACAGAACTGCAACTGGCAGCTGCAACTGCAACCTTATCAGCTTTTCTCAAAGGAGGTGTCAACATAGTCACACTCTGCACAATTTCCTCATATCCCCATCCTGTCCTGCTAATTAAGCCAGTCTCTGCTTGATTTTTTCCTCAGGCCACCTCCTCCATCGTTCCTCCACACTCAAGTGTGACAACACAGATACTCTGGGATGCAATGAACAGCCAGTGAGTCCTCATTTCACTGAATGCCCAAGTGACCTCACAGATTATCCCATCCTCTTCCTGACTTTCAAGTCTATTTCTCCTCTCCTGCCTGTGAATTACAATGCCAGGTTCTTAGGCTTTTTGTGCCCACTCCAAAAGCAAAAACATTAATCCTGATGCCTATCTGCTGCCCTCATTAAGTCAGACAGCTACACACTCATAAAGTCAAACAGCATTTTCCTCTTTTTTCTTGACCAAGCAACATCTCATCTGGATTGTCTTCAATGGCAGATACATTTTGACCACACACCCAAGGGCCTGCCAAGGTGGTCAAAGTGCTGCTAGCAGATAATGGCATGCCTGAAAGGGCCATCTAGCACAGGACTGCAACTCTGAAAGCTCCACTGATCCCTCTGACCTGAGACAAAGGCTAGATGGCAATGGACAGTGCAGGGGGAAAAATATAAAAATACAACTCTCTGCACTGGGGGGACTGCTGTACCTTAGATGAATATTAAGTGCCCTCAAAACCATGGGCAGTGGGAGACTGAGCTCTGATTTCTGCACACCCAAGCTTAGGCTAGGTTTCCATGACACACTTAAGGAGCTCCCCTCAGATCAGTAGGAGCTGCTTCAGCCACACTCCAAGCAGCTCAGATTCAGGCCCCCTGTGACCCTGAATTAAGTCAGCAGGAAGGGTTAGGCCCATGCATTCTGGGTTTTGGGAAACACCCAGCACAATACCAGCATTCATTTTAACAGTCTTTCAAAAAAAAAGTGTCTACAAAAGTTGAATTCATTAAGAGACTCGGGAATCTGATCTTGCTTGCAACAGCAGCTTAGTTCTCCTCTAATCTCAGGTTAAGACAGAGTCTACATCACACAAGGGCACTCTGCAAAACCCCCCCAGTGCTGACTTCTGCCTAATGGCACAGCTCAGGATTAAAAAGCCTCTGGGGACTGAGATTCTCACAGAATATCAGGAGGTATTGTTTGACACCAACAGACAGCTGAAAAATACAAAAGAAAGTCTCCATTCATGCAAAGGCAGGCTGAGATTTGTGTAGGGCAAGAAACATCTCAGACAAAATCCCCTGCATGGCCCACTTTTTCCACTCCCAATAATGAGCTGCACTTTAAGCAAAGAAATCAGCTACTGTCAGGATTCAGGTGTCATGTCACACCAGGTCCAACACTAGGCTGCACCCTGTAAGAGCCTAGATTTATAACCAAAACAAGAATTTGACAGCATTTCCACCTAAAGCGACTGGTCCTTACTCAACATACCAGAGATAAAATTTAAAAATTGCAGTGTTCACAGCATGAGCTACTACACATAAAATACCTCCACAGAAAGCTCTAGCCCTGCAAATACTTCATTATTCAGATTAATTGATTCTATTATCCACAGGATATATAATCTAAAAAACCAAATTAAGACCCAACAGTAGGGGTGATGCACCTCTTTGCCAAAGTTTAGTTGGCATTTTAGCTGAAAGAAATAAAAAAATTAGTTAGTATAAGAGATACACTTACACAAAGACCTGGGTATCATAAATTCCAGTTCACTTATATAAAACATTAGGCAGAAGCACACAAATTTAGAAAGAACTAGCAAGTCACAGCGTTGTTTAAACATCAGTCCACTTCTGGAAGCATTTAAACTAGAAAGCCTTAGAGCAACACATGGAAACAATCCTACTCACCTTTCCTACAGCAAAGGAACAACCTACACAAATCCCAGCACGGGCTCCAGAGCTGCTTTATACAGAGGCCAGCACACACTCTTGGCTGGTTACCTGCAGGGGAAGAATAAGAATAAGAAGAATAACTTGGCTGGTTACCTGCAGGGGAAGAATAAACACCAGTGCTCACAGAAAGAGCAAATGGCAGTGCCAGCCACCACTTGCTCTCGAAGCTGCTAAAAAAACCAGAGCACACACCGCTTGTACGGGCTGGGAAAGCCACTAAATGCCTTCTCCCAAAAAGATGCCAGCGCACAGCTCCTGCATTTCCACCAAGGGAGAGCTCCTGGTCTCCCACACGCCGCGGGACATCATTTGCCCCCTAAGACTTGTTTAGGCTGCGTTACCACAGCGCTGGTGTGCATGGCTGAGGTGCGCAAGGCCAGGCCGGCTGGAGCCCGGAGCAGCAGGCTCAGGGGAAGGTGTCCCTGCCCATGGCACACCTTGGGGTGGCCTTGAAGGTCCCCTCCAGCCCAAATAATTCTGTTTCACTCTGAGGGAGCAGAAGCCGGAGCCCAGCTGAGCGCGGGAGGCAGCGCACGGCGCTCGGGTAACACCGCACACCGGCCGATCGAGCACAGCTCTGGGCTCCAACACCAGAGGCGGCCGCTGCGGACGAGCTGCCCTGCTCATCGCCTTTCCAAGGGTGAGCACCTGCGCGTCCCTGCCCTCCCCGAGCACGGCGGCCCAGCCACAACCGGGGCAGCACCTCCCGGACGCCCAAACACCCGCCACAAACACACACACAGACACGCTGGGACAACACCACCATCCCTCCCCGGAGCAGCCCCGCCGAGGGAACCCTCCCGGGCATTACCGGGCTGAAGCCGCGCCGCCGCCTCACGGGGAGCGCCGCCGCTGGGCCGGGCCGCCTGGGGGCGGGCCGCGCGTCTTATTGCCTCCGCGCCCGCCATGGCGGCGCGCGCTGATTGGCCGGCCCGGAGGATGGACAGCGGGCTCAGCCAATGGGCGCGGCGCGGGGCGGTGACGCGGTGCCCCGGCGCTGCCGGGCCCGGGGATGCTGCGGCCGGCCCGGCCCGGCCCTCTCCCGGCCGCGGGAATCCCGGCTGCGGGAATGCCGGCTCCCCCCGCGGGCCCGGGCACCCACAGCGCGACCGGAGGCGTCCAAACCTCTGGCTACTCCCGAAACCGCTTTAGGACCTTCTGGTTTTTGTTGAAAAGCGAGGGGCTAAATTCTAATTACTCATAATGAAATCCGTAGCCTAAATAAATAAATAAATAAATAAATAAATAAATATGCGAGTCTTCTTAAGGATCGTGCTAGCTCCCTCATTCCCACAGGCTGTAATCCCAATCTGAATTGATTATA
Source organism: Passer montanus (assembly GCF_014805655.1). Taxonomy (NCBI): domain Eukaryota; kingdom Metazoa; phylum Chordata; class Aves; order Passeriformes; family Passeridae; genus Passer; species Passer montanus. The sequence goes on from NW_024366592.1 coordinate 2,360,953, forward strand.
AACAAGTGGATGGTTCGAAACAAGAGGGAAGCGCTGTGGGATAGATGATGTCCTTCAGCGCTTCTATTGCCACAGGTCTGAATTTATTTCTAAAAAGAAGCAGGGCACGCCTTTCATACCCCATCAGTCACATTTTCTTCTCCAAATGCTTACCCCTGAACAGCCACGAGGTAAATCTCAGAGGACCACAAGCTGGATGTACACCAAATGTGCTCTGTCATCCTTCCCTACAGGGGATAGAGGTGGTCTTCCCTTTTTAATAATTTGAAAAGATGGCACATGAAAATAAAAGATGGGGGATTCAGATTCTTATAAGAAAAAGTGACAGGAGTAAACTTAAGAAAATTTGGAGTGGAGGTATTAAAATCTCTAGTGTGCTGTGAGGAGAAATGGTGTCTAATTTTACATTTATGGGGCTATCTAGATGCTAAGATGTCAGTGGGAAAGAAGGCTAATCCAGATGAAACCTGCTTTGCTGGGCTCACAGCACTGTGTGGTAAGAGTGACCAGGCTGCTGGTGAGCAGCATCCTGCTTCTCTTTGGTGGTTACTGCACTTTGTTCCTCATTCATTTGGGGAGCTCCAGAAAGCATTCTGCATCTCAGGGAGAACACCTTCAATGCCTTTCCTGACTGAGCTATTCCTGACCTCACCGCAGAACCACAATAAAATCTGCTGCTTCTGCACTGGATGTGCATTTCTCTTAACAGTTACACATAAAATCTTTTTCACCTTATCCACCAACTTTAATATTAACAACTGCCTTTCATTTCTGCCAGGTTTGTCTAAGCCAAAACTTAAGAGTATAAACCCTGTGTAATCGAAGCAATACTCAAGTTCACAGTGTAGAAGAGTTTGATTTGCTCATCAGCTCAAGCTGATGAAGAGAAATGGTAAGGGAAAGAAGCAAAATTCCTAGAGATAGAAGGAAAAATGTCTTTTCTTGAATATCAGCACTGTAAGAACACAATTAACAGAAAGAAACATTCTATGCCAATATGCAGTTGTGAATAGACAGTAACCCATGCCACAATCCAGGTGGGAACTGATCTCTATGGCCATTAAATACAGATTTTTTTTGTCTCCTTTAGTCTTTAGGCAAGACCATTTCATTAGCATGGCAAAAGCAGCCTGATGACTTTGATTCACATTTCAAAATATGCAAGGACAGAAGAGTCAAAGGCACATCCCTGTGCGTGACTTCTTGCAGACAGCTACACTCACTTGGCAGCTATTATCTCCCAGACCAGCTGGGTTGTGTTTTTCAGGGTCTCTGCTCTGGAGCCCTTCCAGGCTGCTGCATTTAGCTGGAATGTTTGTGGCAGAATTAGTCCAGGAAACTCCTTTCCTCAATGCATAAACTTCTGCCAGGGCGCCAGTGCAATTGCACCACTCTGAATAAAGGCCTGGAGCTGAGCAAGGCAGAAGCAGAAGGAAACAGAAGTGGAAAGAAGAAAGGCTGATTAATGATTGATTAAAACTGTGGCAAACAGGAGCGTTCTTCACTGATTATGCCCTCGGTACTCTTTCACAGAATAGTTACTTTGTTCAAAGCCAGATCCAGTGTTTGCCACGGAGCATTGCAGACACAACCATTTTAATTTCCAGAAAACCCCGAGCTCTTTGTTTACAACTACTTGATGCATGATCTGTCTTCATTAATACTCTCATGCTCAAAATAAAGTTCTGTAATCAAGTCCTTGCACTCTTTAATAACCCTGAAACCCTCTATCTGTAAGTTGTTTTCCTACTGCATGAATTTGTCTCCTTTTCTAGACCCTCCCTTCTCCTTCCCAGCCGGGTGCCCAGGGAATCCTCCCTCACCTTTTTCTGGGGTGCAGGCCCATTCATTTTCAACACTTGACATTTTTTTCCCCTACAGAAGACCTAGATGCTGCCTGCTGTCCATGCTGTTGTCTCACATTCCTGTTCTATTGATGATGGCCCATTTCCACATGAGTACAGAGAAAGCTCTGGGAGTATAACACACTACAAAGAGAAAAACATCCTTACTGCCTCCTGAGCATTCAGAATTACAACGCTGTAAAGCGACCCTGCCTAAATCCATCTCTACATGCCAGACCTCGGGTAATACAAGGAAAATGAACCTTTTTCCATCAGAGCTCAGGGAGCGGGAGCAGGCAAGGACGTGCCAGGCTCCCTTCTCTCTGCTGGAGCCTCTCACCACTCCTGCAGGACCCACACACGTGGTTCTCAGCATTCCCTTGGCTCGAGCACACCTGTGCCCGGGGAATTTTTCATCACACACCTCCCCCTGTTTGTCAACATATCACACCACCACATCTCAAACCAAGCCTAGGATTGCCTCCAACTTGGGGGTGCACCTGACAGAGCAGCGAGGCACACCTTGCACACCAGGGAGCCACCCAATTACAATTTAAACTCCTTAGCAAAAGCCCTTTTTCACCTTTTGTTTTACTAGTTTAGGCACTGTTTGACACCTGCTGAATATTAATACAATGCTGCTTTAGTGTTTTAACACAGTGGGGCCTTCATCCTGTTTGGATATGGAGGCAATACACAACTTCAGTAGATTCTCTTTATAACAAAACCAGAAGTGTAAGTCCATGTGAAGAGAAAATGAAGTACTCTACCTTTTTCTTCTTCTCTCTCTCTCTCTAACTGCATTACTTGGAAAAATCTGTTAAAAAAAAAAGAGTGTGTAAGCACTTAAATAACCCTGCATTTGTCACCAGAATCAGAGCTTTAGTCTTTAAGTAAGTGCAGAAGTTTTTCTGAATCATTAATACCAAATAAATGACTGAGAAGGAGGAAGAAAATACATAAAAGCCCTCATTATATGCAAAACAGATGGAGGGAAGCTGCTTTGGGAGGCATCGTATTCTAAACCTGAAGTGGGAACTGAATTTTTTATGTAATCCCAATGGCTGGGTACTGCTAATGTTATTCTGAAGTAAAAAAGATGACTTCTGTCTGTTCCTCTGAAATATTAACTAAAAAAATTATTTTATTTCTGCATATATATGCACATTTTCAAGCTGAGAAATTGGAAAAAAGCTTATATTCTCTATGCCCTTAAAACCATTACATTGTCATCTTCAGATAAACACCTCAGCACAGCAGGTGCCTAGAACATACAAAGAAGTGTGTGGAACACAATGTTCTGAAGGAATCCTCATGAATACAGTTCTAGTCTTCAAAAATGCCTCTAAAAAAGTTTTACAAGGTATCAATGGCTGGGAAAACAAAATTCTTTCTCACAATCAAAAGTTTTCCCATTTCTAGAGCCAGAGACACGATTTGAAAATTTACAAGGTTCACTTTTAAACTTTGTGGGTTGGGAGGGGTTTACATTTCAGATTTTGGGTTGGAGCATTTCACTGGTTTTTAGTCACAGTATTGTACAAATTAACTTCTTGTAGCAGCATCAAAAGCAAAGAAAATCCTGTGATTAATCTGCTTTTTTTTCCCTCCCATGATAAACAAAGTGCTCCAGACACCAGACGTCAGTAAGGAACTGTCTGGGAAGAGATAATTTTAAAGGGCTTTGAAAAAAAGAAAGCAGCAGGGTGGTGTCTAGTCATGATAAGTTATTTTGAAAACAGACTGGATAGTGCTGATACTGGAACATGATGACAGCACGTAACAATCTGGGCAAATACAACCAAAAAGGGTAAAATTGGAACTTCAGTGTCATTGCAGAGAATGGTGAGAACAACAAACACTCACCACACATACTCAAGTTCCTGTGTATTAATGTCTTGCTAGGAAAAACAATGGTTCACCTAAAAAAAATTGTTCTAAAGTCTTTTACTTCCATGTTGCAATGAACTTTGGGTTAACTAACACCTTGTTGATGTGTGTGTAGAGTTATCTCTGTATTTATGATGTTTGTTTTCTCACAAACACTCCACAAATCACAAAAACCTTTCTGGTGCTTCTGGTGTTTCTGTCCATGGTATGTGGCTCCCTTGCATCACAGCAGTTTACAAAACAAGACTGGCTGAAGTTCAGTTTGGGTTTTGAATGGAGCACAAAAATGAGCTTCCTACGTAAAAAGTCTGTCCTATGTGTCATGGTTTGATAATGTCAAGAGAAGGACTGAGTCACTCTGTTCTTCTACTTTTACTGTAACTCCTCAGAATTCACTGGGGCTGCTCCTGACCGTAAAAAGCAACAAAATCAGGCCTCTCTTTTAGAGGATTGTTTCCCAGGAAACTTTAGGAGTTAGGTTGCTAAATAAATAGCTGTGTATCACAAGTTAATTCATGCTTCCTCCCCCTCCACCCCACCTCATTTCTTTAACAAAAAAGGAGCCTGAGTGAAAAGTCAGACAGGACTAATAAATCATGCATGATGGGGAGTCAGAATATCCAACTTCCCAGAGTTTTTCAATTCTAATTTTCATCTGTTTTACTTACATGGAAAACCATTCACTTAAATAATTTTGTACCTGACTTCCATTATTTTTTTCTATTCAGAATTAGTCTATTCCCCTATATTGTCACCAGATCTAGCTATCCATGGAAGGGCCAGGAAAAAATATTTTGCCTGTAATTCAGTATCTCTTTTTTGTCTCACAAAGAAAGAGACTTTTCTCCTTCAGCACTATCCAACATTCAACATTTTGGATGGGTCAAGTACTTGTTTAAACATTCAGTATTGCTGTCCTTATTCTTCTCTGTACAAGTCTGCTTGTGTAATGTATCAAACAAGGGACTGAGCCAAGATCAAGACAAGGGATGTGTGAAGGGAAAAATGGGCACTACGGTCCTGCCCTTCTTAAGAAGGAATTTGCAGAAGTAGATGACATCTGGAAACAACTTGTGTTCTTTTTGGGGAAGGGTATAATGTGTCTAGAAAGACACCACAAAATGAGGCCCATGCTGTTGGACTAAGGCTCCTTGCCCTTCTCAAGATGCAGAAACTGTAGAGATGAAGAAGCCACTTTATCTGCTCTTATGGTTGCATGTCATTTAGGGGGACAGCTGGGAGCACACACAGGCCAAACCAATTTTCTTGGCTTCTGCAGCAACCCACATGTGGCCACCATCTCTTCCCAGCCCCTGGGGCTCCACACAGGTCCTGGTTCAGGACAAGCAGAGTCCCCAGCCAAGACAACTGCTGGAAGCCTCGTGCTAGAACAATGTTCAGCCATGGCTTCCTCCCTGCTCATCCTGAATTCCTTCTGGAAATGACAGATGCTGAGAGTGTGGGAGCCCATCTGACCCACCCTAGAGCAGACCTGGAGCACAGAGTGCAGCAGCTGCACAGCCATGGATTAGTGAAGGACAATGAGCCCAACTCCTGTGGCAATCACTGGACCTCCTACATCCCCACTAAACATTCAGATTGCCCACGGGTCCTGCCATGTGACAGGAGAAACACCACATGAGGTTCTGCTCTCGCATTTACAAAACCCGAGTAACTCAGTCAGCTAAAACCATCTGGCTCCCCTGTTGTGTACGAGTTCAGGTTATAAAGCAATTTCTATTCAGCTCTAACTGTACAGATTCCACAGCGGTGTTTTTCACGTTGTTGCTAATCAAGATGAACTCATTGGTTTTACTGCGTGCTTCATTTTGTTTTGTTTTTTCAAACATGAAAAACAAATATTTCCAACACTTTTCAAAATTTCTGCATTTTTTCAAAGGGAAAACATATCTCTTCCTGCACTTTTAGGACATTCAAAGCATCCTTTTCCTTGTCAAAACCAGACATGGCTTACTGCTGAAACTTGAAAGGAAGAATGAAAATATTTGTCCATGAGAACAAGAGCCTCTACTTGGCAAGAAAAGTAGTCAACTGTTCTCTAAAGTGATGAGCTTTGGAAAACCTACAGTCTGTATACAGGAGAAAGGAAAATCCCATTCCTGTGATAACCATGCCTACCAACAGAACTGGACAGGAATGTAGGTCTGGGATGGGCAAATTTTCCGTTTATAGATGAGATGGGTTTGGATGCTGGCCCTGGTGTTCTTCCTATTTCATTGAGGTTGCCTATCCCCTCATTACAAACCCCATTCTCCCAAAGAAACAACTGACAAGGTTTGGTCCATGCTGATGCTTTGGTACCTGCTCTTTTTGTAGGGCTTGACCTAGAGAAAATCAAGCAAAATATTTGCCAGTCCCACATTAATCCACCTCTCCAGTCTGTGATCAGAAGGTTTCTTTTTACAAGTTAAAGAAAAGACACAAAAGACACTGGCATGTTTCTGCTCCCACAGCAACCAGTCCTGGCCTGTGCAAGGAAGTTGCAGTTTAATTAAACCATTTCAAAAGCTGATGCTGTTAAATTAATGTGAAGTCTTTTGGAGGATGGATGTTATTTTGCTGGAGTAGTTTCTGCTGTTTTAACTGAAGTGGTAAGGAAGGGATTTAAGCTAAATCAATACACAACATACTTCAACTGATATGTGTCCAAAAAAGGCATTTGCATCAGCATAATGAAACAGTGCAAGATTTTCATGTAGACAAGACTCAGAAGAAAATATAACTATATTATTCTTTGGAAATATCATGAACATGCCTTGTTTTGCCCTTGTCTGCTGTCAACACCTCCTCCACTGCCTCCAGGGGTCTGCTCCCCACTGCCTGACAGTTTTATTAACTATATCTTCCTGTCCTGTTTACCCTCAGGTACCCACTTGTTGGCAAGTTACACTTCTCTTTATCACCAAACCACCACCCCATTTGATGTAGTTCTCAAGAACTGTAGCTTCTTGCAGTTCTGCTAAGTTGAAAGGTTCCTCTTCAGGGTAGTTTCAACTTGATGTTCCCCAGATTTTCCCCTTTCCTCTATTAACAGTAAAAGTTACTCCAGCTTCAGAACACAACTGGCTGGGCTTTTCTGAGAACCCAAAATATATTAGTTTCAGGCTTCTGGTGTGCTGTGGAAAGGTCAGGCTGTGACTACTCCTTCTGGAAAGCCCATCTTTCTCCAGAGGGTGACATACAGTGCATGAGAAAAAGTTCAAAAAAGGCCATTTTGAGCAGCTACTTTGTCAGCCTTGCATGATATCCCAGCACCTCTTGAGCTCACTGGTTTACACTAGAGTGGGAAATGTCCTTGGGAAGAGGGAAAAGGTCAATCCTTGCCCTTACTGTTCTTGGTTTGTCCCCCAGAGTCCAGCACAGCCGAGCCAACACTGGGATGCAGAGCTGAGGAGTTTTCTCTGCCCATTTTGCTGAGCCACTGCTGCTGCACTGAGAGCTGCAGGGGGATGCCAGGGGATCTCTGGGGATGAGGAAACTGCTGAAATCACAACATGCAGCCATTCCCAGCACACCAGGCCAACATGCTGAATAGGTTAGGCAGAGTTTGGTACTGCACTGGCAGAACAAAGAGCTGGCACTCTTGGCAGAGTTTTGAACAAATGGCTTGTTTCCAGGCTGAATCCATGGCAAACTTCCCAATGGAAGCAGCCTCTGGCTGCAAATGTGCACTTAACAACCCAGGTCTGTGCAGCACACTCTGCCTCCCAGCAGCTGCACATGGCCCACGGTCCCCACAGGTAGCTGCAGCCAAAAACAGCTGCAGCTGTTGAGCACACGAGAGTGCTCCCAGGTGGAGTAAATCCAACCATACTAAATTTTAGATAGTCCTCATGCTTCTCCTCAGACATAAATATTGAAGGTAAGTACCTTGTTAAGAGGAGGGAGAAAACAGACTTGATTCCCCCCACCACCACATACATGACAACACTTAGAAGTGCAAGTTTTGGAACATCTTTGAGACAAGTGGTGAGCTGAAGCAGGAGACTGTCTCATACATTTCAGTGCAAAAGACAGCAGGGAAAAGGAAATTATTTTTTGTGTCTTTAAGGATCAGACAAATCAGAAAATTGATGATAACTGGCTAATTTCCTCTTTAAACCCAGGTTTGTATCTTTTGAGTCCCTACCAGAAAGTTTTCAAGTCTATTTATTACAAATATAAGCCACCTTTATTTTTTTTTCTTCTTACCCTTTTTTAGAAAAAGAGGCAGAAGAACAGAGACTTTCCAACTTGTCATTATTACAAAAATTAAGGAATACAATACCCAATTCAATCTGCTGAGTTAAGTCTGAAGAAATGCAAAAGCAGTGGCCATACACAAGTTTAACTCTGCCCCCGTGTGTGCAAACATTAAAACACATCCATCCACCCTGGATCCTGCTCTGGTTTTGTGCTAAAGGGTGTGTTAGTTTGTGGCAGTAATAATCTATGGCATCCACAATGACCATGAAGGTACAGGACACCTTTTCTCTTCTACTCACATGTCATTGCATTATTAAACTCCTTTATGACTGCACTGGCTGCTAAAAAAACAAGCCATAGACATGAGCCTGCTGCCCACAATAATAAAACAAGGAGAAGTGAAGAAAAGACAGTTCTAGAATTTTACCAAAGTTACGATCCTGTTAAGACTGGGCAAAAACAGGGACTTAATTTTACTTCTCATGTTTGGCATGCATGCCTTCTATGAACTTCCCTGTTCTACACCTTTCAGCCTGAGAGGAGTGGTTACCAACACCTTTGGAAGGTGAAAAGGAACTCCTTCCTGTGCAACCTCACACTGAGGTTTCTCCAGCATCAGCACACAAGGTGACAAGGCTCCATCAAGGGGGACACGCTGCTCCAGCCAAGGGCTCAGCTCACACTCACACACCCAGCAGTGAAGGAGCAGCTCGGGATCAAGGGGCCTCTGCATCACACCCTACCCTGGGACTGGGCAGGAACGAAACCTGGGTCTTTTCACTGAATGAAACCTGCTCTCTCAGGAAATCTGTGGGGGGAACTGCAACAGGGTGTCAGAACCTCAGCACATGGCACAAGAGAGGCACAGGGGCAGGACAGGGCACTGCAGGAGCTGATCCCAGCAGAAACACCAGCCCGATCAGGGCACACCTGCCCTCAGCCCTTATCTTTTGATAAGGCAAAGGTTCGCAGGGCACACTGCTACCATGCCAAGTAAATCGCCTCGTCAATTTTTAATTGATTTCAGCTTTCACATTAACCTTTGTGAGCTGGCTGTACAGGGAAAAAGCCACAGCCTTGTTTGCTGGATATGGGAGGACCCAGAGCACCAGTGACGCCCCAGCATTGTCCCCTGCCCTGTTAAACCAGACAGGAAAGAGGCAGCTGTGGTGAGGCAACCAGGAGGGAGTGCAGGACCATGGCGACCTACGTGCAGCTCAACACCACTGCCAAAATGCCCCTCGTGGGGCTGGGCACCTGGAAGGTAAGAGCTGCAGGGTAAAGCACCTTACTGCAGTGCCCCTGGTGCAGCTCTGGAGAGCTGTCCTGGTGCCTGGGGCTCTGCTCTGCCTGGCTGAGAGTGAGCTGGAGTGGAGCTACAGATAAATGCCTGGAGGTTGATTTTTATGCTGCAGGAAAAAGTAGATCAGAACAGCACTCAGGTCACTCCTGACACAAGCTTACAGCCTCACCCCATCCTGTAGGGAGAGTTAGGATGGATGCACGGTGACTGCACCCTGCTGTGGTGACCCGGCAGTCCTGGGGGGTGGATAGCTTAGTGCAAAAGAAGGGAAGCAGGAAAAGGCAGAGGGGACCAGGTAGCCCGAAGCAAGGTAGTGATGCAGAGGTCAGAGACCACTCGGTGTCATCAGCAGCTTGCTAATGACACCCTGCTGATGCTGCAGCACAGCAGAGCACACGGGCTGCCACTGCCTGGTGCTTGTTCCAGCGGCTGGGCTCAGAGCACTGCCAAAGGGGTGTCCCTGCCATTGGAGGTGTCCTTCTGGGCACCTTGGGACAATGCAATCTGCTCAGCACGTGTCCCAGGGAAGCTGGGGTTGGTGAGTTTCCTTTCTCATTACAAAAATCAGGCTACTTAGCTGGAATCTGGAGTTAATTCTTACCTAAGTAAAGGTCGGTGGCAACCACTCTTTGTGGCTGGTCTTACACCTGCTTGGCTTTGCCTGCTACATGCAGTGCAGAGTTCTGTGCATGCTCAGGAACAACACTCAGATACAGCACTGCCTCTGAAAGCCCCCTGCTGCCAAGGCAGACCTGGGGAAAAGGGGTGGCACAAATGATGGGTGAACTCATGGAACCAGAGACTGGCACACGCTGCCCCCAGAGCCACAGGCCAGAGCTTGCCACATCTGAAGAGCACGAGGATGGTCTCATTCCACATCATTTTCCAAAGAACAGGGAGCATTCCCGGGCTGTGCAGGAAGCACCCAAGAGCAACAACCAGGAGGTCACAGTCTGCCCTGTTTTTGTCCCCAGCTGTGGTGCACCTTCCACGAGAAGCCTCTGGTGAAGGGAGCCTGCCAGAAGACTCTTGCTGACCTGAAGTTGGATTACCTGGATCTCTACCTCATCCACTGGCCTTTTGGCTACAAGGTACAGTAGCAGCAGGTCTCATTCCCGGGAGAGCTCCTCAGCAGAGCCAGGAGCAGTTGCAGCACCACTGCTGCTGCAGAAAGAGCCCGTGCCTGCTGTGCCAGCACTGCCCTGGTGCTGCCCACCCTGCTCTGCTGTGCCCTGATCTGTGCCCCTGAGCGCTGCCTGCACAGCGTCCTCTGCCCTCCTGATAACAGAGAGGCAGCACCAAGGTCAGGCCCCTGGCTGCAAGCAAAAGCTGTGCCTCTTTCCCTTTCCTGCACACACACAAGGTGTGCTCTGCTGCAAGAAAAGCCCCTGGGACAGAGGGGTGCAGTTTGCTGCCTGACAGGAATTCTTTCCTCTGCAGGCTGCAGAATCACACGGTGCAAGTGAACACCTCCATTTCCCATTTCTCTCTTTAATCATCAAATCCTTAATACAGTTCAGACTGAGCTGGCCTTGCCTGTAGGAGCCTTAGTGTTGTTTCACAGGGTTTGGATTTCAAAAAGATACCTATCAAAATCACTATTCTACCTTATGCTCTTGAGCTCAGCTCCATTCCCCCAATATTGTTTTAGTTAGCTTTATGTGGACAAATTTGTTAAGTAAAACTGCACAATATTTATTCCAATAATTCAAAATACTTTGGCCATACTGTCTAGTTACAGGCTGCTCTAATTTTTCTAATACAGCAATTTCAACAGTGAGCCTCCCCATGGGACATCTGTCAGCAGACGCACTCCAGTATAAATGCCTGGGTTAACAGGGGCAAAGTCAATCCTCCACAGAGCTTTTTAAAAACACCTAAAGAAACTGTTGTTTGAATAATAAGTTAATTCATATAAGACTCCAGAATATTGTTCTATAAGTTAACCACTTCCCTGCATGCACTTTGTGGATCATCACTTCAGACAGTCCAGTAGAAACCTTTATTGGGATAATAGATGACAAAAATGCATGAAATAAGAAGTGACTGAAGAACTAGTTAAGTTATGGTGAGAATTACTTGATTTTTTTAAATGCTAAAGTATTAGCTTTAGCTCCTTACATCCCTGTTGGGTGATTTTACACAGCTAAATAACCTCTGTGTCTCAGCTGAAGTTATTTCAAGCCTTTTCTCTCTCTCTAACAGGCTGGAGAGGAATTGTTTCCCAAAGATGACAAAGGCATGGCCATACCCAGCAACAGTGATCTTCTACAGACGTGGGAGGTAAGTTCAGAACAGAACAGGAATGTCCTCTGTCCTCATCAGTCTTTGCCATGCTTCCATTACCTTCAGCAGTCAGAGAACTGTTGTCCTGTTCACACAAAATTAGCTGGGAGGAACCTAAGGCAGTACAAAATAGCTTTTCTTAAATGGGGATGCTTAATCCTTCCCTGGTTATTCCTATTCTCTGAGTGTCTTACTTGACTGGAGCTGCACAAGCACTTCCAGTGGAGATGCACACCAGACTGAAGCTAGAAAAAGTTCACTGTGGAACAATAACAACTGCACAGTTGTTATCACCACGATTCTTGTGCCTTTCTTGAGTTGCTCAAACAAATTTCACAGAAATAAAGACATTTTGGGTTGAGATCTGGCCTACAATGTGTGGGACAGCCCTGCAATGTTTGCACAACAGTGGATTACTGAGTATCATCATTCTTCTCATGCAACTCAGTGTGAATTTCTACACACTCAGGGAATGAGAATTTGGGCTTGGGTGAGATGGCATTAATGTGCCAGCACCTGCTTTTCCCTCAGAGAACTTTGCAACTTTAAACAGTTCTTTTGTGCTGCTTGTGGTGGGAAACAAGTCCCATTAGGAAGAACATTATCATGAGCTGCCTTGCACACTGGATGATGACTTTGCTATTTTAGGCCATGGAGGAGCTGGTGGATGCTGGCCTGGTAAAAGCCATTGGAGTCTCCAACTTCAACCATGAGCAGATTGAAAGGATCTTGAACAAGCCAGGACTGAAGCACAAGCCTGCAAATGTCCAGGTGAGCTGCAAAGTGACTGCAGGTACTGGTTTTGTGGGATTATAAATTCCATTTACAGTGGAATGAGGAGATGGGAAAAGGGTGAACAGAGAAGACACAGCATGTACTTTAAATCCCTCTCTATGGATATTTCAGAGTACAGCACTTGGATACTCTATTTTTTTATTTTATCACCTTGCTCAACCACTGTTTAAGGATGTTGGAGAATCTTCCTGAAAACAGCCTTTCTGGAATAATAAAGAACCCAGAGATGAGCTTTGGGAAACACCCCCCAGCAAAAACTGTATAAGCACTTTGTATCAAATAGGTGGTTTAATATAATAAGGATGGGTATTGTCATGCAAGCCACTGTCAAATTAGGGAAAAAAGCAGTCTCTAATTGGACTAGGAGATAACTTATGGAGCACAACAATATCACAGCAGTTCTGCCACTGTCAGGCTCTTTGTTTTTGTGTTGGCAGATTGAATCTCACCCATACCTCACCCAGGAGAAGCTGATCAAGTACTGCCAGTCCAAAGGGATTGCTGTGACTGCATACTGTCCCCTTGGCTCTCCTGACAGACCATGGTAAATTTGCTCTGCAATCTGCCAGGGAGCTGGTGGGGGTTATGGCTGAAGCACTGAGACTGCACATACACCACTCATTTCTTATTTAAACACAGATCTCTGTTGCTGTGCTGGATCTTTCTGGGGATGGCTGGGCAGTGATCCTTTAGCACCCTTGCCATGGCCTCCTGCAGCAAGAGGGCTGGGATCTTCCTTCTTCCTGCTTAATTTACACTTTACCTGCATAACTACATTTACTGAGTGTTAACCCAGCCCTACTTCTTCAGAGTTTAATCAGCAATCCTTCCATGGTACCATTCCCTGTTCCATGGCTTGTGGATGGATGAGCAGGCACAGCTTGCTTGGAATCCCCACACAGGAACATGGCAGAAACATCTTATCTGGAATCAGCAGTGTTCATAAAATAATCCCTCATGTCCATAAAACAAGTTGTTCTTCATACTTCAGTGGTCCAAGTGTGAAAGTGGATTCTCCAGTGTGGAGCTGCTCTTGTATTTCTCTTAGGTTTGTTCAAAGAAGTGATTTCCACTTGTATCTGTATTTAGGTGTTTGACTTTGAACTGACTAAAGAGGAGATGGCAACTATCCTGACCTTCAACAGAAACTGGAGGATCTGTGAAATGAACGTGTAAGTGATGCTGCTTGTTTTCTTCTAAATCTTAAAATCTGTGTCACTGCTTCTAGGTAACATGAAATTCATTTTTTTAAAAATCACACCAACTCAAACTCCAAGTGGTTTTGGTTTGTCCCAAAAAATAACATTTTCCAGAGAGGGCTTAATGTTTTCACTTTAAAAACAAAAAAATAAATGAAAGGAAACTACATTCTATTTTTTAATTCTTAGTTTTCAGGAAACTCTCTTGAATTACAAAAAAATGGGATGTTCAACTCATCTCTGTCTGTATGAGAGAAAGGAGAACATGTATCTCCACCTGTTCTTGCTGTAACTCTGTGCTGCACATCTTCCCTTGGTGGCTCCTCCATGCACACAACATATCTCTACATCACATTTAGATCATGGGTGAAAATAACACTCCCACTTTCATTTCTTTCAGGTCCAAAAATCTCAAGGAATACCCTTTCCGTGCAGAATACTGAAGGTGTTTGTAACATGGCCTTCACTAGACCTCTGGTGCCATCTCCCCTGGTGCTGCCAGTGAAGACGTGGCATGTTTATCCCACAACATTTGGGGGTTTTGGAAGAAAAAAAATAATATTTTCTACAGCACCACTATTCACTGGTTGCCTTAAGTCTTGCATCAGTAGAAAACAGATGTTGACAAACACACCCCACAGATCCACAATTTCATCAGAGGGGTCACGCATTTTAAATAAAATTAACTTTAAAATGCAAAAAACCTAATTGGTGGGAAGTTTTCTGTCTAGTGTGGGAAAAACCCCAAACCCTCGCAGCCAGAGATGCACAGAGGGGTGGGGTGCAGTCACCTGCTCTGTGGGGACACAGATCCTGCCTGGGACACTCAGCATTTTCCCCTGCCATCCCTCAGCACCCACCTTGTGCCCCCCTCACCAGCCACAGCCCTGGTTTTAATAGACAAATAAAAGATTTATTACAGAGCTTCCAAAAAAAAATAATAATAATGAGGAGACACAGAGAGATTGGTGGGACCTCGGAGGATGCTCCTGGCTTGGTCTGAACTCACTGCAAGAAAGGCAAATGTCTTAAAATCAGATTAAATCTCTACCCCCATTTTATTCCTGCCTTAACAAGCATCTGGAAGCTGAATGCACACCATTCAGCAATGTAAACTTTCTGTTCCAACACACACTCTTTTCTCAAAGGCCCTGCCATCATCTGACCATCCCAGCCACACTTTTGGGACGGAAATTGTCACCTCTCAGGGACTGGCCAGAAACCCGGGGCAAGATTAAAGGGAAAAGTGATTATCCTGTCTGCCTTCAGTTAAATGAGGCAGGAAAATCTTGGGTGTCCAGAGAAAAACACACCATTGTATACATTTCAGATTTATGCTTGTACCTGAAGGAATTCTCCGAGCACAAGCAAAGCAGCCCTGACAGGCTGTTAGGGAGCACTCGGAGGATCCTGCTGATAAATTAATTTATTTTTCATTGCTCTTTAAACACGCCATCCGCACAGCGTATTTTGCCTCTCCGAAATTGCAGAGTCAGTTTCTAAAGTGAAATTAAAAGGCCGCCTACTGTTTATTTGTACATTTGTGTGTTTCCTTCTGAAATACGGCCCGAGCTCCCTCCCACAGGGGCTCCCTCCCACACGGAGCTCCCTCCCACTGCATGCCCCATGGCCGCCCGGCCAGCCCCATCGGCCGCAGTCTCCGCTGCTGATTGGCTGGCGCGGCGGGCTCGCGCGGAACCGGGGGAGCTGATTGGCTGTGGCCGCGGGCTCGCGCGGAAGCGGCGGCGCTGATTGGCCGCGGGCGCGGAGGGGAACCATGGCGGGCATGGCGGGGTGCGTGCGGCTCGGGGCCGCCGCCAGCGCGCCCCTCATGGGGCTGGGCACATGGAAGGTGAGGCGGGCACCGCGCTGCGGGACGGGGAGGCAGCTGAGAATCCCTCACCCAGACCTCCCCTGCCCTTTTTTCCCTTTAGTCCCCCCCAGGGAAGGTGACGGCTGCGGTGACGGCTGCCATCGATGCCGGGTACCGCCACTTCGACTGCGCCTATGTGTACCAGAACGAGAAGGAGGTTGGGGAAGGGATCCAGCAGAAAATCAAGGAAGGCGTTGTGAAACGAGAGGACCTCTTCGTGGTCAGCAAGGTATGGCTCAGGTCATGGATTATGGACACACTGGTTTACCTGTGCTCGGAACATCTAACATTTTGCACAGTTAAACGCCGTAGCCCTGGAGGAGTTTGTACTGCCAGTGAGTTAATTCCTCACACCGTTCTCTTGTGTCCTGTGCAGCCCAGGCCTCGCTGCGGGTGCAGAGCACTGAGCAGGCCTCATCCCACTTGCCATTCCAAAGAACAGGGAGCGTTCCCGGGCTGGGCAGGACAGCACCCGGGAGCATCACCCGGGAGGTCACAGTCTGCCCTGTTTTTGTCCCCAGCTGTGGTGCACCTTCCACGAGAAGCCTCTGGTGAAGGGAGCCTGCCAGAAGACTCTTGCAGACCTGAAGCTGGCTTACCTGGATCTCTACCTCGTCCACTGGCCTTTTGGCTTCAAGGTACAGGAGCAGCAACGCCCTAAACTTTGTTTCTTGTGGATGGCTTAACAGCCCAACAATTGTTCTGCCTGACAAAGACAGTTACATGCCTGTTATCTGTGCCAGCACTGCTGTGGTGCTCAGCTTGATGCTGTGTGACTCAGGCTCTTGGCCTCTGCTCCAGAGGCAGTTGCTTTCATTCCCTTTGATCCTGGGAATGATGGCAATCTGACTCAAATCTAGAGAAACTAGAGGCAGCTCTCCCAGCTCCAAGCATAAAACATTTCTCTTTCCTTTTCTCTTGCAAATCCAATGTGTGTTAATCTCAAAATCACCCCTTGTGGGAAGGAGGGTTGCTTTTTGCTGCTTCTTTGCAGTTTTCCTTTGTGTGCTACAGAGTCAGAGAGCAAAAGAAAGCATTTCTGTTTTCCATTTTTCTCTTTAATCACCAAGTCCTTAATGCAGTGCAGATTGAGCTGGCCTTGCTTGTAGAAGCCTTAGTGTTGTTCCACTGGGACAGGAATTCCGTTCCGTCCCCATTCTGCCTGTTGCCTTTGAGATGCTCATCTTTTTTTGCATGCTTTATTTTAACTTTATATGAACAGGGCCATGAAACTCTCATGGTGACAGCAGCAAACAGCTGCTAAACACAGTTCAGTCCTGGCATCTTTTCATATCTTGTACACAGAGGCTCTTCCAGCTGTCCCAGTGTTGGTGGCTTTGCACTGAGTGTTGTCATGGAAGAACTGTCAGTGCACACCAGAGCTCTTTTCAAAAGGTAGAGCTGGTGTTGTGTAGACCAAAGTGTTGATGCCTCCCTGGAAAAAGAACAAAACAGTTCTTGCTAATTGGGAACTAAAGAACAGCCCCTGAAGGGAGCACCTGTGAGACTGGAGGCTGCAGCTTGGACTGGTTTGTTTCCCTGGGGGTGTTTGGGTGAGCCCTCACTTCCAGGGGTCCAGCAGAAAAACCTGTTGTACTGGAAACTGGCAAAAATGCCTTAAATTCCTTCCACTTCTCAGGAAGGAATGACTGAGTGTAGACAAGAATCAGCACTCTTGCTCTAGAAGTTTAAGATATTGTAGTTGAGAGCACTCAAGAGATTTTCAAGCACTTTCTCTCTCACTGACAGGCAGGAGAGGAGCTGTTCCCTGTAGATGACAAAGGCATGGCTATCCCCAGCAACACAGATATCCTGCAGACGTGGGAGGTGAGTTCATCCCGAGTGGAAGAGTCACATCTTCTGTCCTCAGCAGTGGTGTTGGCTTCAGCAGCTGCAGGATGTTCAGCCACGGATGCAGAATTAGTTGGAAAGAACTCACGGAAGCACACGGATTTTAAAATGCGCTTTTAAAGATGTGCTTCCCTTGAAGACAAACAGAGCATGTCAGGAAAAATGTGCTCAGTCGTGTCTTACCCACTGCATGCTGACTGTGCTCCCCTCTCTGCCAGGCCATGGAGGAGCTGGTGGATGCTGGCCTGGTAAAAGCCATTGGAATCTCCAACTTCAACCGTGAGCAGATTGAAAGGATCTTGAACAAGCCAGGACTGAAGCACAAGCCTGCAAATAATCAGGTGAGCTGCAAAGTGAATGCCGGGGGATACTGCTCAGGGATTATAAAGTTCTGATTACAGTTGAATGAGGAAGTGGAAAAAGGGAAAACAAAGTAGACAAAACGTGTACTTAAATCCCTCTCTCTGGACATTTCTTCATACAAACAAAACCAGAATATTTCCTTTTTGTCTCATCTTGTTGAAACTTTGGAGCGTTTTCCTAGGAACCATTCTCTCTGGAGGCATGAAGAATCCACATATGAGGGATCATTCTGACATAATGATTGACTCTTATAAAGCCTCTCAGAAAAAAATCCAAAAAGCACATAAAGACAGTCTAGAAGTTGGTGCCCTGTAGAATTATAGTCTTGTATTGTCACACAAGCCACCTGCAGGGTGGGGTGAAGTCAGCCTCTAATTAGGAAATTAGAATGCAGAAAAACCTCTGGAGCAAAGAAAAACTACAGTAGTTTTACAGCTCTCAGTCTATGCTTCTGTGTTGGCAGATTGAGTGTCACCCATACCTTTCCCAGGAGAAGCTGATTGACTACTGCCACTCCAAAGGGATCACTGTGACAGCATACTGTCCCCTTGGACGTCCTGACGGGTAATTTCCAAGTGGCTTCATGTGATTTATGACTGAGTAATGGTGCAGGTGTATATATATATATATATATATATATGTTGGTTGTTTTTTTTAATTAATGGGGCTAGATAGAATCTTTCTGAAGTGATTCTGTGTTGTTTCATCCTTTTCTCCCCCACTTTGTCTAGTTCTAAGCCAGAGGCACCTTCCCTGCTGGATGACCCCAAGATCAAGGAGATTGCAGCCAAGCACAACAAAACCCCAGCACAGGTGGGTAGGTGCCAGACAGTGGATACCCCTTCCTGTAACACAGCAATTTGGGAAACTATGTCTGAAGAGAGGGAGCAGCCTCTGTGGTGTTACCTGTGAACAATGATGCCTTTTTGTCTTGTTAAAAAGCAGTGCAGGCTGTCCATTCTGTGGCCTGCTACTAACTCTGGCCATCAGTCAAGAACATTTTCTTGACTCGTCTTCAGTTGTCACATCTCAAGTTCTTTTGAAGAAATTAAAGCCTTGTGTATAGTGCAAAACTTCTGGATGCTAAGGAAAGGAATTGACAAAGCCAGAATGGAAAGGAGACCTTCCATGGGGCCTTCCACCACTTCCCTCTCTGCTCTCCAGGCAGTGCAAGCTGGACTGCAGGGTCAGGGATGATTTGAAATGCAGCTCTGCAGAAGTGGGGACAGCTCAGGGAAACAGCTGTGGGAACAGGAGGAGGGATTGAGTTGTCTGTTTTTGCAGGTTCTCCTTCGCTTCCAGATCCAGAGAAATGTGATTGCCATTCCCAAATCCGTCACCCCCCAGCGCATTGTGGAGAACTTCCAGGTGAGTGACCAGGAGGGAGCAGGGGCTGCCCCTCAGGGATGGCTGGGCAGTGATCCTTTAGCACCCTTGCCATGGCTGGGCTCTTTCTGTCTGTCTGGAAGTCAGGGCTGCAGTGAAAACTACAGTGAAGAATAGACAGAGCTGTTGGAAACAGTGTGCTGATAACACAGTCAGGCACTGTACACTTCACATCCTGTTCTTCTGTTTCTTCCCTCTGCCTGGGAAGCAGAGTCTGGAAAATCCAAAGATACTTCTTTTCCTTTCTGTGTTTCATGAATCCATCACTTGTACCCAGCATCCTTTCTGATATGAACTTGTTCTTTAATCTCATGAATCTTGCTTCTAATTTGATTTGTTCAAAGAAGTTAAATCCAGCTGTTTTTCTCTCTTTAGGTGTTTGACTTTGAACTGACTAAAGAGGAGATGGCCACCCTTCTTAGCTTAAACAGAAACTGGAGGATCTGCCCAATGGTCACGTAAGTCACAGTTTGTGTCCTTCAGACTCTTACATTTTCAATGACCTTTGTCCTGATCTCACAGGAACTGCTATAGCTGTTCAAATTTGGTATATTTTGAAATCTGAAATAATTTTGGGGATGAAGCATCTGTTGTTATACTTCCACTTTATTGACTGAAAGGTGAGGATAAGTCATGCTGTGTATTCACTGTGAATCCATTCTCCAGGAAACTTTGTATGCCTGGAATTCCAAAATGAGAGTTCTAGTTGATAACTTTGGCTGTGTCCATATGGGAGGAACGAGCACTAGGCAGTTTTAAACCTAGGGTAATTTTTTTCTGTGGGGTATTATAAATTGATATCAGCTCGTAGAGAGGTGGTTGTGGAGGGGAATGACCATCTGCTGTGCAGTACAAAGCACAGCTGCTTGCAGATATGCACCAAGACAGGAACTCTTGGCTGCAAGGCCACAGAAGCTGCTGCTGTCTCTGTAAGCAGTGTGAATTTTAACTCTGTATCTAGAAAATAACTTGGTCCCACCAGTGTTTAGTGCTTGAATAATAGAAAAAGGGTGGAACTTGTTGGTCCTGTAGGCTGTTTCTGTACTATCCAGTCTCTTAGGTTCACTCTGCAGTTACTCAGTTCAGAGCTTCTTTTGAAAGCTCTTCTGTACACCCATTGTTGTTCTATATAGCAGTTATTTTAGCCTTGAGTAATCTTTCCTCCTTGATTTCCTCCAGGTGCAAGAATCACAAGGAGTACCCTTTCAATGCAGAATACTGAAGATGGTTTTGTCCCTGCCCTCTCTCAGGCCCCCAGGGTCTACTGAGCTTCTACCATTGCCTCAAATTGTGCACTATGTAGCTGACACACTGTATCCCTCTTCCCAGCAAAGGCACAGGATATGTGTTCAGTGACTTTGGGCTTTCTTCTTCGGTGGAAGGAAATTGTACAATTGTTCTGGAGAACAAAACGTGGGCTATGATAATTCTCATTACATGAGTGTCTCTGCATGGCTGAAATAGCAAAGGAGAAGACAGAAGAGGGAACTAGCAATTGATTTTTATCTGCTGTCTTGCATCAGCACCACTTAATGCTGCAGGGTTAAGGATATGTAGGTGCAGGAGAAAAATCTATCCTGAATAATCACATAATCACTGCCTGAAGGTAAAAGACAAAATTAACTTCTGGAGTACAGCCCAAAGCTTTCTGGGAAATAAGAATAAATGAGAGAAGTGTCCAGACCTAGAGATGAATAGCAACTCATACTGGGCCTTATTTCAGTTCCTTTTTTACAGGCTGAAACTGTACAGAGATTGATGTTCAATTTCATTCTTGAGCAAAATAAAAATATTTGAATTACTGCTGGTTTGGAAGTTCTGTTCTAATTTTAAAACTAACAAACCAAGAAGCTTGCATTAACAATGTAATTGGAAATAATCATCCCTATTCAATTTTCAATTATGTCACAAGAACACTGAGATCCTGTCTTGATCAAAAGTTGAATAATTTGGTGTAACAAGCATTGTCACAGCAATGCTGAAAAGAACAGTTGAGCAGACAGACCTTAGTATGGACTGTGGGTCAACAAGCACAGGAGACCAACACCTGAAACTGCTGGAAAACCCTGCATTGCTGTCACTGTGGGCTCATTTGGTTGGTGTCTGCTGGTGTCTGACTTTTAAAGCACAGAATAACAGAGACTGGGGGAGAGGGGAGATCAGCAGTGCTGAGCAGGTGCCTGGTACAGCACAGAAGCAGAGGGTGCCTGCTGGAAGTGGGAGATGTTAGTGCTGTTAGGTGTTAAAGCCTGCCTCTGGAGCAGTGTTGTGTTCCCTTCAGGCTGTGCTGAGCCACTGGACAGGTCTCTGCTCACTAACCATACTCTGGAGCAGTGTTGTGTTCCCTTCAGGCTGTGCTGAGCCACTGGGACAGGTCTCTGCTCGCTGTAACCATGTGAATGAGTGAAGGATTCCCCTGACACCACCTCTCCCTCCTGGTGGAGGGTGCAGGTGAGCCTGCTGGGCAGTGCTGGCACAGCTGGGAGGTGCTGTGACACTGTGGCACTTCAGGGGTCCACGTGTGCCTCGGGCTGGTGGGCACCTGCAGAACAGCTGCATTCTGATCCATAACATCCACACCAGACCAAGCTGTGGGCTCTCACAGAGGCATGTGGAGTTTCAGCTGTGTCTTGAGAACTGAGTGGTCAAGAGACTTCCTTGAGAGCAAGATGATGAACAAAAAGCAGCATTTGTGTAGGTTAATAGTTTTAGGGCCCAGTGCTGACTGACTTAGTGCTCGTGCTGTACTATGTTTAACTCAGTGTGCAGTGGGTGAATACACAAGACAAGCTTGAGCTATTTGCACTGTACATGACTGGGTTGTAGGTGTGAGGATGGATGAAAGGTGCTTGGCAGATGACAGGCTGAGACACTGAATGTCACAGCAGCATCAAGAACTTGCCATGATTAGGAGTTAAAATAACTGGATATAATGAACCATGACTGACCACTTGGTGCAGACAAGAATTGTGGGAGGAGTCTTGGTACATATGGTGTGAAGGTGCCAGGAGAACAATAACTGGAAGTTCTGGAAAGCTCTGTGGTGAAAGTGTGCACTGCTCTGGCTGCCAGGCTGTGCTGACATCGATCTAGCTTTACAAGCCCTCAATAAAACAGACTGTGGGGAAACATGACTACACCCATGCAGATATCCAAAACGATGAGGACACGAGGTGTAGGAGCATGTGTTAGTGCTGAGCCACTGCCCAGAGCCTGACACAGGTCAGGGTTGAGTGCTGAATGTCCACCCTGACTCACTGGAGTAGTTTATGAGGGGCACACACTATTATAAATCGTTAATATTTCCAGGTATCATTCTCCTGTCTCTTTATCACCCATAGCTCATATGTACCAAGACTCCTTCAGTGCATATGTCACATTCTCTCTGCCAGGCTTTTCCTTCATTGATGCACTTGGTGAATCCAGTTTAGCACTGTCACATTGTCTAGTGCTCCCTTACTCCATGACAGATGCAAAAAGAACTTGGCCTTTGTGTGTGATTAAAAAGAAAGAAGCTTTTGTTCTCAAATGAGGTGTGAAAAAAACTTGTACTTTTGGCTTGAGTATTTCATTTATGGGAGACAGGATAATGGACCTCGGACACATTACAGCAAATGGAAACTTTCTGCCCAAAATCCTTTCTAAAAGACAGAGACCTCTCAGTCAAAAAAACATTGGGGGAAAAACCCCCCAGACTAGGATGGCAGCAGGCCTCTCATGCAAACAGCTTGGCTTTGATACTGTTCTCCTAATATCACAGTCTTTCCACTGATTTCACTGTCCCCCAAACAAAACCCCGGGAGTCTGAGCATGCTCAGAGCAGCTCTACAGAGAAGGAATCCAGAGGGGAAATCAAAAGTAAATGACAAACACTGTGTTACATAACTATTTCGTGATGTAAACTGAAACATCACATCCTGCTGAGGATGGCTGGTGGTGCTGTCAAAAACAGGAGGATCACAGAGACAAACTATTGTTTGTAAGCAGGGCAGAAAAAGAGCAAAAGCAGCTGGGCATCTGCTGTGGGAAAGGCACACAGAGAAAAATACACTATTATATTGCCAACTGAATGATTCTCCAAGCACGAGCATGCAGCAAAGTTTCAACACCACATCTATTATTCTCCAGCAGCTTTCAAAAAACATTTTAAAAATACTATTCTTCTTTAAAATAAATACAACGGAGATCACTTTTCTGTTGTGACAAACACCATCCCACCTTCGGAGGGAGCCCAGAGCCCGCCCTGCAGCTGCGGGAGCAGCAGCGCTGGCCCGGCCCGGCACGGCCCAGCCCGGTTTGTCCCGGGCGGGCGGGGCCGGGCCGGGGCGGGCACGGTTCTGCCACCCTTAAAGGGCTCTGCGGGCGGCACTACCGGGCAGCACTCCCGGCTGGAGCCATGGCCGCCTGCGTGCAGCTCTACACCGGGGCCGGGATGCCCCTCGTGGGGCTGGGCACATGGAAGGTAACGGGGACAGCGATCGCTCGCTCTCGCTGGGGCGGGGTCCGCGCCCGCTGCCAGCTCCTCCGGAGGGGTGGGCAGGGAGCGGGGACAGCTCGGCTCGGTGACACGTCCCCGGTGCCATCCCCGCCATCCCGCCCGGGATGCTGCTGGGGATGCCCTATCCCTCCGGAGGTCTCCGCAGGCACAGCCCCGGCGCTGCTTTCGAAGCCGCGTTCCCCGCCGTGCCCTCCGTGCCCTCCGTCCCCCTCCTGCCGCGGGGGAGAGGTGACCCTTGGGTGTCCCCAGCCTGGGAGAGGCTCCGTCCCTCCCGTAGCCGCCAGGGATGCGCGGATCCCATCCATCCATCCATCCATCCATCCATCCATCCACCCATCCATCCCTGCTATCCCGTCCAGGCCCCTCTCCCAGCCCCTTCCCGTGCCACTGCACTGGAGCCCTTCCCGGCTGCTTCCGTGCTGTGTAATCTGGGCGGGGTCCCCGAGAATCATCCGATAACAAGGTATGGCTTTAGAAGAGCATTCATGCGTTTTGAGCAAGTTCTGACAAAGAGGTTTGCACTGTGGTTACGATGGCTACAAAACCACTGATCTACACAATGCCTAGAAACAAACATTGCTGGGTTTGTGTGAACAAGATATGCCAACATTTCCTTAATAACTCTTACACGCCCTTGCAGGATACAGAAACACACAGAATTGCACAGCTCCTCTGCCTCTGAATGAAGCAGCTGACATAAAGTTCCAGTTACAGGTGGGATGTGCCCCAGGATAAGATGAGCTAGAGCACAGTGCAACACTCCAAAGTGATGTGGATGACTGAGGTGTAGACCACTGCCCTCCCCACAGAACTAAAACTCTCCCAGCTGGTCCATTTGACTGTTTCTCTTCTTAGACACAGCACTGGGAATCAGGGACTGTTGAGCAAGGGCACTGCAGAGCTCCCTGGCACAAAACTTGGTTTCCCCTGGTCCATCCCAGGCAGTGCTGGGTGCTCTCCTCTACCTGGCTGTTGGCTGTGCTTGCCTGGGACTGGACTTAGAATAAATGGCTGGAGGCTGGCTTCAAACACAGCAGCCTGCATTTGTGAGATGATGAGTGCTTTAAGAACATGGCATGGAAAAACTCTACTTCAACCCCCATTGTATGTGTTTCTCTAGTGGCTAGATAACTAAGAAATGGCCTGTATGCTTTGATTTGGGATCTTCTTAACCTTCTTTTTCCAGTCTGGAGCTGGGCAGGTGAAAGCTGCAGTGATGGCTGCCATCGATGCCGGGTACCGCCACTTCGACTGTGCCTACGTGTACCAGAATGAGAGTGAGATTGGGGAAGGGATCCAGCAGAAAATCAAGGAAGGCATTGTAAAAAGAGAAGATCTCTTTGTTGTCAGCAAGGTAAGGTGACCTAGGATCCAGGGGAAAGCTTTGCATATGCATAGAGGGAAATTCAGAGTAGTAGGGAAAGGCTTTGTGCTATAGCATGGAATAATTAGGAGAACAGTTCAGGGAATTCTTGGTAGAATCTTCTTTTTGTCACTGTATTTTGTAGAGAATTATTTAAGATGTGTCCCACATTCTCCATTTTCATGGGACTGTGCAAAATACATGTTAGGCAGAAATGGTCCTAGAAAGTGAGCTAGCTTTTTTTCTTTCTTCAGGAAAAAGCTTTAAGACAGGAGGTCACAATCTACCTTGTTTTTTTCTCTAGCTGTGGTCCACTTTTCATGAGAAGCATCTGGTGAAGGGAGCCTGCCAGAAGACTCTTGCTGACCTGAAATTGGATTACCTGGACCTGTACCTGATGCACTGGCCTCTGGGATTCAAGGTACAGTAGCAGCAGTGCCCTTGGTTTTCTCTCCTGGGAGAGCTCCTCAGCAGTGCCAGGAGCACTTGCAGCACCACTGCTGCTGCAGAAAGAGCCCGTGCCTGCTGTGCCAGCACTGCCCTGGTGCTGCCCACCCTGCTCTGCTGTGCCCTGATCTGTGCCCCTGAGCGCTGCCTGCACAGCGTCCTCTGCCCTCCTGATAACAGAGAGGCAGCAGCAAGGTCAGGCCCCTGGCTGCAAGACTGACTCATGCTGCTCTACTTTGGTCTAAATCATCCTTTCCTCCTTTGAGGGAAGCAAGGATGTACTTTGCTGCCTGGCAGAAATTCTTTCCTCTGTGTGTTACAGAATCACAGAACAAGAGAATGTTTCTGTCTTCCATTTCTTTCTTTAATTACTGAATCCTTAATACAGATTGAGCTGACCTTTGCTCTAGGAGCCTTAAAGTTGTTCCACAGACGCTGGATTTCAAAAGGTGAGACTTTCTGACATCCATGTCAGAAGTACATAAAATACATCGCATCCTTCATGTACTTCAAAGGATCTGATGTCTCAGTCTGTGTCTGGTCTTGGCTTTTTCTTTCTGCTGCAGACAAGTTAAGACCTCCATCCTATCTGTTGCTCTTGAGCTTGTCAACTGTTTGTCACACTTGCAAAGCTGTCATGGTTAGTTTTGTGTGAACAAAGAGCTTGAGTAAAAGTGTCATGGCATAATACTCTGACAGCTGCACACTGGATGTGGAGATGTGGGGTTTGTACATCTTGGGTGTTCTGAGTTTGTACATCTTGGGTGTTCTGATTTGCCACCAACTTAAGCTGAGGCTCCCCTCACAGGACGCCCGTGTGTTTACATAAAACCTTCTTCAGTAGATGTGGCTCGGCTTAAACCTGACTTAAATGTTCCTGGGACCTTAACAGATCCTTCAAAAAAACTACCCCAGTTCTCCCTTAAAGGAATAGTAGAGGACTACAGGAAGCTTGTTTGCTCCACAAAAAATAAGTCAAGTGTTTATCTGTATGTGTTTTAGTGAGTCACCATTTGCTTGGTCTAGGAGATACATTTGACATTCCTAGTAGGAATGATTCTGCATCATTCTTACTAGGAATAACTGCTGGCAAAATTGCCAGGAACAATCTAGACAAATATTAATATTTTCTGTACTAGTAGCTAAAGCCATCATGGTCTTCAGTTGCCTTGGTATTAACTCACCAATAATAAGAGTGTTTAAATATTTTCTTTTTTTTTTTTCACTGACAGGCAGGAGAGGAGCTGTTTCCTGCAGATGACAAAGGCATGGCTATACCCAGCAACACAGATTTTCTAGATACATGGGAGGTAAGTTCATCCATGGTGGAAATCATGTTTTGTGTTGCTGTCAGCCTTTTCCATGCTTTCATTGCTTTCAGCAGCCACAAAGTTCTTATGTATTTATTGCACCATATGCAATGTAGCTTTTCAATAAATTAGGTTGGGATCATACCCACAGCCTGCACTACAGCCCTCTGACACTGGCTCAAGAACACATCATTGATTATCCTTATTTCCCATGTGAAAATAACTGAGAGTGAATTTCTGCCATCTCAAGAAAGGAGCCTTTGGAAGACACAAATACACCAGAGGTCACTCTCCCTCAAGCGACAATCTTTGCAGCTCCAAACAGTTGTCTTTCCTTGCCCATGAAGGGAAATGAAGCCACACAAGGAATAATTCCTTCAGGGCCTGGAAGGAATTTGTACACTGGTGCTGACTGTGCTCCCCTCTCTGCCAGGCCATGGAGGAGCTGGTGGATGCTGGCCTGGTAAAAGCCATTGGAGTCTCCAACTTCAACCATGAGCAGATTGAAAGGATCTTGAACAAGCCAGGACTGAAGCACAAACCTGCAAATGTCCAGGTGAGCTGCAAAGTGACTGCAGGTTTTGCGGGATTATAAAGATCCAATTACAGCTGCCTGAGGAGATGCAAAAAGGAAGAACAAAGCAGACACAGCACAATTATGCCCTCTGATTATTTCTGGGTACACATAAAGATGCTGTAGATCTGTGTTCTGAGAGGGAATGAAGTTGTGGTACACAAATTACAACAAGAACTTCTTAAAATACTTGTTCTGTTATTAGTAATGGCATCAACCTTGTTGTTAATAGAAGACAACTGTTCACACAGTATGTGTTTTTGTCATGCAGGAATCCACAATTCAGTCACCCAGTTGGAAAGGGAGGTCAGTTTTAACTTCTATACAGAAGCAGCATTTACTGACACATTAGTGGCTTCCTGGTATCTACCCTGATTTATGCAAAATAAAAAATAAAGGGGTTTTATACAGACATATATATTAAAAAAATCAGTCTTTGTCTGCATACAGCAGCCACTGCCCTTTTGTATGCAGGAGCTGCAGAAGGTTATCCCATCAAGGGGTCTTGGACAGACTCAGACATCTCTTACAGTTCTGAATTCAGAGCTTCTTGCATATTCACTAAGAGTACTGAATTCCCTCAGTCTCCAGAGCCTGCCAGTCCTTCCTCTACATGTAGAAACAAAAACAACAACAATAACAGAAACGAAAGGGGAAAAAACGCATAAGCTTCTTGCATATTCACTAAGAGTACTGAATTCCCTCAGTCTCCAGAGCCCTGCCAGTCCTTCCTCTACATGTAGCAACAAAAACAACAACAACAACAAAAAGTAAAGGGGAAAAAAAGCATCTTTTTCCTAACCTACAGCACATGAGAAAGGGGCATCAATTCATGAGAAAGGGAGCTTTTTTTATGTCTAAAACAGACTGGCGGGGAGAGAAAAGCATCTTTTTCCTAACCTACAGCACATGAGAAAGGGGCACCAATTCATGAGAAAGGGAGCTTTTATGTCTAGAACAGACTGGGGGGAAGAACAGAGCAGATGCAGCATGTCCTTCTCATCCCACTCCACCTTATTGCTGAGTATACGAGGCATTGGGGTTTTCAGTATTTGCTAAGCTACTGCTTAGAAATCTGAGAAGGCCCTCAGAACATGAGAAAGAAACCAGAAGAGAGCCTTATGAAATGCTCCTTCCCCAGAGCAAAGACCCAGAGGTACAAGAAATGTCACTGTAGAAGCAGGTGAATGATGCTTTGCAAAGAGTGGCCCATGAGGACAAAGAGCAGCCTTTAAGAGCATTGGAAGCTAATCCCTGCAGTGAGTTACAGCTGGATTCTGTCAGTCTCTGTGCTCTTCTGCTGGCAGATTGAATGCAATCCATACCTCACCCAGGAGAAGCTGGTGAACTACTGCCAGTCCAAAGGGATTGCTGTGACAGCATACAGCCCCCTCGGCTCTCCTGACAGACCATGGTAAGGCTGCTTTGCAGTGTGAGGGAGCTGGTGTGGATAATGCTTGGAGCACTGAGACACTGAGTGTATTAGCCATTGGTCTCAAAACAGATTTCTGCTGTTATCTCTCCACTGTGTAGGGCTAAGCCAGAGGATCCTTCCCTGCTGGATGACCCCAAGATCAAGGAAATTGCAGCCAAACACAACAAATCCACAGCCCAGGTAGGTGGATGCCAGACTGTGGGTACCTCTTCGTGTAACAAAGAGAGCTAATGACAATGGAGAGGACAGGCTGGCTCTTGGCTCCCTGTCAGCAGTGCAGGGGCTGTTTTCTGTGAGGCCTGCAATGAACTCTCTCTAAGTGTGCTCTGACTGTCATCATGAAAATTTTCTTCACCTGTCTTCAAGTGCTGGAATGTTTCAGTCTTCATCTCAAGTCCTCTTGCAGAGGATGAAACCTTGATAGAAGTCTGCAAGAGCAGGAAGGCTTGACTGGCCCAAACCTGGATGGGAAAGGAGACCTTTCCTGTGAGGCTCCACCACATCCCTCTCTGCTCTTCAGGCCGTGTTGTACTGCACTAAATAGTTATTTAGTTGTTTTGCACTGGGTTCTGTATTATTGCACAGGGCTGCAGGGACAGGAATGATTGGAAACAGGGATAACAGCTGTTGGAACAGCTCTGCTTCCTCCAGAGCAACAGGAATGATTGAGTTGTCTGTCCTTGCAGGTTCTCCTTCGCTTCCAGATCCAGAGAAATGTGGTTGTGATTCCCAAATCTGTCACCCCACAGCGCATTGCAGAGAACTTCAAGGTGAGGGGATCAGGAGTGAGCAGGGGCTGCCCCTCAGGGATGGCTTGGCTTGTCCCTGCACAGCAAGGGAAAAGATCCTTTATCATTCTTCCTTGCTCAGGCAAGAACACCAGGCTTTTTGTCTGTTTACACACTCTACTTAAGGTTACAGTCGGAGAGCAGGACTGAACCAAGTCTTTTTAATTATTCAGATAATTCTAGCAGCCACTTTCTGTGGTGTCTTGTATTCTGCAGACTGGAGATGAATTGCCACATGGCTTTTCACTGGCACTTGAGTGCAGCAGTGCACCACAAAAGGCTTATGTAGAGCAAGCAGTGTTAAGAAAACAGTTGTTTGTTTAACAAACCGTGCTGCTCTGTTGTTAATCCAGTGGTTTTTGACTGCAACTGGTCATTGGGATTTCAAAAAGCCTAGACAGATTAAGTGAAATATGGAAATCTTGTAGATGTGGACAGAAAGATGCATCACTCACAAGTGGCAGATGCAAGAGCCTGCCAAGTGCCCTGCAACAGCTGGCATGTGTAATTGCAACTTTGGATGAATTTTTCTATTCCCTCTGCCAGTGCATTCCTGGTGATACAGCTGCCTTTTTCATGAAGCAGTCACGTCTTCTAACCAGCTACCCTCCCTTGCAGACTTGTTCTTTATTTTTGTGGATTTTGCTTACAGCCTCTGGTTTATTCAAAGAGGTGATTCCAAGCTGTTTCACTTTTCAGGTGTTTGACTTCAAATTGACCAAAGAGGAGATGGCAACTATTTTCAGCTTTAACAGAAACTGGAGAGTCTATACAATGAGCATGTAAGTGGTAGCATTCAGTATTCTTCTCCAAACCCTAAGTTAAAAATACTATATACTCAGAGGTTTTACATCTAAATACTGCCTAGAATGCCAAGAGCCTGAATGATGAAGTAATTGGGATGTTCAAAGTGTATAAAAAAGACATACTATAGGGGAAAACAAATCTGGACTGAACCCATCCTTCAATTACAGACTTCAGATCCCACCTTGGTGGCTTCTTTAAGCAAAACTAGAAAGGAAAATGATGACTAAAAGGAAGTCTTCTATTCCCTGCAGGGGCAAAACTCACAAGGACTACCCATTCAATGCAGAATACTGAAGATGCTCATATCCTGCTCTCCTTCAGAGCTTGGTCTGATACTCTTCCTATCAAATTATCTGACTTTCTTATTGCATTTCTCCTCCTGCAGAGTCACAGCATATGTATTCAGTGATCATCTTTTGTTTATTCTTTCTGAAAGAAACAGTAAAGTTGCTCCAAAAGAATAAAATGGGAGTTGTAATCATTTTCTGTCAAAATGTGGATTGGGTAATCCACATTTAGCAAGGGAGAGACTTTGAACTACACATTCACATTTTTAATTTCTCTTGCTTCAACACAACATGCTGAGGAGGATAGCTGGCAGTTATGGGAGAAAAACCTGAGAAATGTGAACTAAAGGCCAGCAGTTTAATCACTCCAGAAGTAACTGAGAAGGGAGATTTTCCTACTTAGGAAAAACTTCCCCTTAGGGAAAAAAAATCAAAAAACAATTCCATAAGCAAAAAACACACAGGTGCGTGGTGGGCAGAATTCTCAGCCAGGTTTCCTCCTGAGTGTGTGGCTTTTCCCTGGGAAGGGCACATTCCCCTTTCCCTGCGGGCAGCAGAGGGCAGCCATCCCTCAGCCACCCGCGCTGTCCCCTCCCGGCAGTGCAGGGACATCCCTGATGTCACACAGCCCGGGGGAGCTCAGCCCCCAAAGTGCCAGCACCCCCTCTGGCCCTGTCAGCCAAATTCTCCCGGCACAAAACGCCCCTCTGGCTCCATCCACCTCCCCTTCAGCCCAGCCACCATCTGCCACTGCCCTTGGCCCCACAGCCCCAGGTGACATCAGGAGCTATTTGCTTTTGGGGCTGTGTCACCTTTCCGGTCCCAGTGCCTGGGCAGGTGGCCAAATACACATCATGAAGTTGCACACTGGGCTTCAAGGCAAAAGATCAAAACCTTGGGTGAAGAAAACGAGCACCTTAAGGACTTCTTAACAAATTTTCCCCTTTCAATTAATGAAAACGTAATCCAAGAACGTTTGCTTTGCAGCTGCCTAAAGGCAGCAATCCATAAAACCTTCTGTAATCCCCAGGCTGAGGTGAGACTTAGCTCTGCTGAGATCAAATACACATTTTTATTGAACAACAAAGGTACAATGTTACTATGCAGAGGTTTGGAGCATTGTCTTTTTAGAGAATACCTTCTCCAGCCCAGGTTACCCATGCCCATAGAGCCTTCAGTGGATTCCTTGTTTAAGCATAACTCATCCACCAGCTGCAGTCCCCTTGGAATTAAGTCCTTTCAGCAGGGATCTCATTTAAAAGTGCATCTCTGTCTCCAGAAGTATTTCTGAGTCACAGTACTGTGAGCTTAAATTCTGGCATGGGACAGGGTGTTTATATCTGTGTTAGAGGTCTCCACTGCCATCCCTTGATACCATCTGGAATTTATGTTCTTTACATTCCACCCTGCACTTTATTGAGGAATTGTTTTACCCTTATTCAAACTCCATCTTTAACATAATGATCATCAGACTGCATATTCATTATGAACTCCAGCCTTTGCCCCTGCAGACCAGTGCAGTTAACACCTCACCAGTGCAAACATAAGACACATATCCCAAACCCACCCCTTCTCCCACAGACAAAATTATCAGGATCAACACTGCAACAGTCAACATATTTTCCAACCACTTCTAAAATGCTTTCCAAGCTGAACTCCCAGCACTATCCTTGGTCATGCCACTACTCTGCCCATCTTCTGGCATGCACCATCCAGAACAAGGCATGTGTGTGACTCCTTGATGTCCCAACAGCTTATCAAGTGATACCAGCAGTAACTGTGCTCAGACCTTGCAGCTTTCAGGCAACAGCATCAGTGATCACCACTTTTTTCAGGGTCCCTTCCCCCTTGCCTGTAAACACAACTCAGCAAGTCCAAGCAACTGCAGGGGAGTGTCACCTGTGGGATCAGCAGAATCAGATTATTTCTCCTCACAGTCCTTCACTGATGGGTCCTAAAGCCTTCCTCCCTTGGGAAGGACAGTGCCTGCTAGTAGCAGAGACCTCAAACTTCCCAGAACTCTGCTCTTACAAGGCAAAAACCTGCATCCCATTTGCTTCAGTTCCCAAGCATGGACATGACCACTGCAGGGACAGATCAATATTTCTGCAGCTTCATTCTGAGCAGAGGACTGTCAAGAGAGCCCTCAGATTCTGGGGAGCAGCACTCCCACCTCCACAGGCCTACCTAACCTTGCAGCTCGGACTGCCTGAAGAGGCTTTGTCTTCACTTTGCCATCAGCTTTCAGAAAGCATCGGTTTCTCTCTTCCAAGTGATCTTCCTACCCAGCACGGGTCTGCCCAGGTGCCTCCTCTCTTCAGGCAATTGCACACTGGGTGTACCCCCCTGGACATGCACTGGCTGCTCCATTTCCACCACTGGGTATTCCCAGGGCCAGGATCAGTGCTCCTTCCAGAGTTCTCACTGCTCCACTTCTGGGCTGTGACTCAGGGGAACTGAGGAGAGAAGAAAGAACACAGAACAAATGAGTAAATGCCCTTTTCACCCTTTCCCCAGCCTCTGTTTAAGCCAAACACCAATCCACTCCCTGTCCTCCTCTCCACCCTGACTCTGTCACCACAGATTGCCTCCAGGCCATCCCAATCCCTCCCTGGAACCAAGGCTGGCTCAGAGGGTGATGCTGGGTGCCTGATGCTTCCTTTCACCACTCAGTCCTGCTTACTGAGTCCTAGAGCTCCTGGGTGGGCAGTCTGCTGTCCCCAGCGCTGCCACTGTCCCCAGGGCTGCCCAGCAGGGGTGGCCCAGCCCACAGGAGCCCCCTTTGGAGTGAGGTGCTGTCCTTCTTCTCAGCAGCCAGGGGGACTGTGGGGGACACACAGGTGCTTCCCATCTGCCAGAACTCGGTCACCCAGTTTCAGAGCCTGCCAGAATCACTCCTGACCAGTCTGGGGCAGTTCATGGTTTCCCCCCGTCCAGGCTTCCCCTGCTGCACTAAACCTGCCCTTCCCACACAACAATCACCACAGAGGGGTGGAAAGATCACTTCCTCATCCTTGGCTGTGCCTGGAGCTTGTTATTTCAGCAGATGAGATTAAAGGACAAAAAGCATCATCAGCTCTGAGAATATGGGAGATCCACCAAGATATGCTCCTGGGCTGATCCCAGCTCAGAGTGAAAAAGAGGCCAAGGTCTTCCACAGTCAGAGCTGGCCAAGCCCCTGAGATCTGCCTCCTGGCATCCAGAGGTGGAACTGGAACCCCCCACTGAGCAAGATAAATCTCCCCTCCAAGCAAAGCAGAAATTCCTGCTGTGCTTCCCAGTGATTCAAGCGTGAAACCTGCATGCCCTCACCTCCAAATCCTGGTTTAAGCTATGCCTGTGTCTGTGGGTAGCCTGTGTCTGTGGTAGCTCTGAAGCTGCACACCCTGCAGCTCTTCCCCTTCATTGTAGATATGATCACACCTTGCAATACTGTCACCTCCCTGCTTTGCCTTCAGATGTTCTCAGAGGGTCTCTCTGGCAAAAACTGTCCATAAGGACATACCCACTTCCCTTAATTTGGGCCCTGTTCTCAGATTCCAAACACTGCTGGCCACCAAAGTCACAACTTGTGGTGCAATTACAGTCACTAAATGCAAAGTCAGCAAAACACACTAAAAACTCGTGAGATTACTCCTCCTGTTCCAGTGCACGTGGATTAAGGAAAAAAAAAGAAAGCAAGACCCTCCTCCCCCTTGCAGTTCCTCAATGTCAGCGCTCTCTGTGAAGACATGGCCATGCTATCAAGGACAGGGGGAACAAAATATAGCAGGCTGGCTGTCACAGGGTGACACATGCAGTACTTCTTCTTCCCCAAGGCCCCCACCAGACCTTCAGGAGAGGGAAACAGTGGAAAGCTGACTGGCCTTACAGCTCTGAGGGGAAAGGCTCCAACTCGCAAGAGCTAAGAGCAAAAACAAAATACAGAACTTCTGCCCGAAGCCTCTTGTGACAGGATGGAGGCATCTCTCTGACTTGAAACCATGAGGGAAAATTCAACCCAAGCGGCAAGAGATGAGCACCAAGTTGTGTAAAGGTTTTGTGATCCAAGTGAAAGCACATCGCATCCTGCCGGGGTGCCTGATGGTGCTGACACGAAACAGGAGGAACATTAAAGAGGAAAACCAATTACCTTGCCGTCCTTAGCTAAATGGAGCAAAAAATATGAAGTTGCAGATAGCAGGGAGAGGCACCCAGAGCAAACGCTCGCACCTGAAGAAACTCTTCACATGTGAATAAGCAGCCAAGCCTCCCAGGCAAGTCTGGCTTTTTCCATTGCGCTGTGACGTCTTCAGCAGAACAGCGAATGCTTGTCTGCAAAAGCATCAAAGCCAGTTTGTGACGGGAGACTGCTGCCTGCGATTACAATCGTGCATTTTATTCTGCGACGTCCTCAGCACCTCCCCACAGACAGAGGGACAGCGCGATCATTATGCCGCTCATTAAAAACTCACTGCTCCTCTTCCGAGACTTTCAAAAAAACCTCTTCCAAAATTCAAAATAAAGCCGGGCTTTTCTTAGATCCGCTCTACCCTAAATCACTCCTAAGCCACAGCTCGCAGTGGAAGCTTTGGAACAGCTTTGCCTGGCTCTCAGAAACCAGGCACGCCGTGGGTTTTGCCACAAGACTCGGGCAAGGGGAACACAAGACTTGGGCAAGGGGCACCACAAGACTCGGGCAAGGGGAACACAAGACTTGGGCAAGGGGAACACAAGACTCCGGCAAGGGGCACCAGCCGGGGCCACCACCCCTGTGAGGGGACACGGGGCTCGGCGCGCCTCAGCCCCCGGCCCTCGGGGACAGCTGTGCCCCACGTCCCCTGTGCCGGGAGGTATGAGGCGCTGCGGGAGTGTCGGTGTGCGGTGATCCCGGGGGCTGCGGGCCGATCCCCGACACGGAGCCGCAGTCGCGGCCTGCTCCGCAGCCCCGGGCTCGGCGCCGCCCCGGGAGCCGGAGCCGGGCGGGGCGGGCCCGGCCCCGCTCGCTATTAAAGGCGCGGGGCTCGGCCGCAGCCACCGCGGTGGTGCTGCTGGCGCGGCCATGGCGAGCTACGTGCAGCTCAACACCGGGGCCAAGATGCCCATCCTGGGGCTGGGCACGTGGAAGGTAGCGGGGGGCGCTCCCGTGGGCTGGCGGCGTGAGGGCGATGGGGAGCGGGGCAGGAAGGAAGGAAGGAGCGCGGCTCGGGCCCTGCCAGCGCCGCCGACACCCGGCCCGGCCGCCGCCGGGATTCGGCTTTGTTTTAGCTGGGGCTTGCTTTGGATGTGGCGGCTTTCTCAGCTTTATCTTGCCGTGAGAACGGCCTTCCATGCTGTGTTGGTGAGCGGTTTTTTTGCCATCGCTTTTTTCAGTCCGAGCCGGGGAAGGTGACGGCTGCGGTGACGGCTGCCATCGATGCCGGGTACCGCCACCTCGACTGCGCCTATGTGTACCAGAACGAGAACGAAGTTGGGGAAGGATCCAGCAGAAAATCAAGGAAGGCGTTGTGAAACGAGAGGACCTCTTTGTCGTCAGTAAGGTAGGGGTCTGGTTGTACAGGATGTACCAGGGGATACCTTTTTATCTTAAAGTAAACCCTCGCTTCTTTACTTACCTACTCTGTTGTGCAGAGTGGAACAATTCAGAGCATCACTTAAGCCACTCCTGAGATTCCTGCTTTACCTCATCCTGCATTGAGAATTATGCAGGGTCCATACCACAGATTTGTGCGATGCTTTCAGCTTTAGTCTTAATAAGTGAAACAAGGCTGCTTCTGCTATCTGCCAGGACACCGTGCAGTCATGGGTGCAGCCACATTGCCCAGTATCACGGGCCAGTGCTGCTCACAAAACAGCCCCACTTGAAGAGCTGTGGGATGACCTGGTTTCACATCACTTTCCCAAGGGGACAGGCACCCTGCTGAACAGTACAGAAGAGTTCCAGGAGCTTTAACCCAAGAGGTCACAATGTGCCTTGGCTTTTTGTCTCCAGCTGTGGTGCACGTTCCACGAGAAGCCTCTGGTGAAGGGAGCCTGCCAGAAGACTCTCACTGCCCTGAAGCTGGATTACCTGGATCTGTACCTCATCCACTGGCCTCTTGGTTTGAAGGTACAGTAGCAGCAGTGGCCTTGGCTTTGTCAGTGAGTGGCAGTTATGAGGAGCTATATGGCTTTATAGCCCAGTGATTGCTTCAGTTGCACAGATCATTCTGTGTGTGTTGTGTAACAGCACTGATCTGGTGCTCAGCTTCACTGTGGCCATGGGAGCCAGGCTGTTGATTTTTGTCTCTTAGATCCCTGCTTGCATGGCATCTGCTGCCCTTTTGGTCATGGAAGAGGCAGACCTTGAACCCTAGGAATGGGTTTCCCTGCTGGAAACAGAACTTATATTTCTTTCCTTTTGATTATTGCTTGTGTTGTCTTCTACAAATCCAAAGTTATGCTCAATATGGTTCCCTCTTTGTGGGAAGAGGGCTATACTTTGCTGTCTGACAGAAGTTCTTTCCACTGCATGTTACAGAATCACAGAATAAGAGATTGCTTATCTCTCATTCCTGTCTTTAATCACCGAGTCCTTAAATACAATCCAGCTTTGGATTTTTTGCCATAGGAGCTTTAGCTCCTCTATTTAGATCTTTGCTATAGGAGCTTTAGCATTCCACAGGCTCTGGAGTTGAACTTTTTAGTTCCTAACTCTTCCTAACACTGTATGCCTGCAAAGGAACTGATATCTCAGTTTGAATATGTCCAAGCTTAGGCTTTCTCTGAGAACTTGATCAAGATTTTGTCTCTACCTCTTGCTACCAAGATGAACTGTTCTTTGTAACATCTGTATTTTTAAAATCAGTTTTGCACGGACAGAACTATCAAAGTGAAAATGTGCCGTGGTGTAAATAATGAATGAGTAGAAAAGAACTGGTTTTGAGTGAAGTTGACACCTGGCAGATAGTCCTAGCAGGGATACAGGGTGTTCTAACCTTCCCTGTGCCAGCAGCCTAAACAATGAGGCTCCCCATGAAAGACCTGTCAGGAAATCTGGTCCGGTATAAGGTGAACATATTCCAAGTCCTAAGTGGGTCCTTATTATGCATTTCACTGAACCACTTCACTATGAGCAGGTAACAACTGTGTATTTTTGTAAACTGGCTATAATTCTACTTTCTGTGTTACAAGTGGAGAGATAAGTTTCACCACATGGATTTCGATGAGCCAGGGGACACAATGTCCATCAGAAGTATCTGTCCTTACTGGCTTGACTGTAGGCAAAAAAACCACCACAGTACCATGAGAACACAAAAAAGAAAAGACTGAAGACTATAGATAGTGAGTATTGAAGTCTAATACATGTGTAGATGATTTGTGTAATAAGTGTTTATAGGGTCATGGTCTTCAGCTGGTGTTAACCCACCCTCCCAATGTGTTTCAAGCAATTTCTCGGGTCATGGTCTTCAGCTGGTGTTAACCCACCCTCCCAATAATGTGTTTCAAGCAATTTCTTTCTCACTGACAGGCAGGAGAGGACCTGTTCCCTGTAGATGACAAAGGCATTGCTATCTCCAGCAACACAGATATTCTAGACACATGGGAGGTAAGTTCAGCCACAGCAGGAGAAAGTTTGGACTGATGAAGGTAATGAGAGCATCAGAGACTGCTGAGAACAGAAGGCAATCTCATGTATTTGGAATTACTTGGAAAGACTCACTGGTGCAATAGCAAGCTGTTTTGTATCAATTTATCATTTTCCACTTCTAACTTCCTGTGAATTTCCATAGTCACAAAGAATAAGTCCTTTGAGTACGGGAAGCATGGCACATATATGCCAGTGCTCTGGGTTTTTTTTTTTTTCCTCAAGCTCGAATTCTAAAATTCTGAACACTTCATTTAGGATTCTTATGAAGGGAACAAGGCATGTCAGGAAGCATGTGCTATTCAAGCCCTTCCTCTATATAGTAGATGCTGACTTTGTGCTTCTTTCTGCCAGGCCATGGAGGAGCTGGTGGATGCTGGCCTGGTAAAAGCCATTGGAGTCTCCAACTTCAACCATGAGCAGATTGAAAGGATCTTGAACAAGCCAGGACTGAAGTACAAACCTGCAAATAATCAGGTGAGCTGAAAAATGGCAGAGGCAAATGTTTGATAATGTTCTTTTTTTGTGTGGTCATTTGTTGGGGTTTTTAGAAGAAAATTACATAGATTTAATTTTGAAATAAGGTTCTAGAAAAAAAGACTGGAATAGACATATTCTATTTCATAGACCACATATTCTTCAATCTCACCCTCCAGGTGATGCTAAGGTGCTGGTTTTTTTATGAACTCTGTGCCACTGCTTGGAAATCTGGCAATGAGCAGCTCCAGAATCCCTCCTTGTAGGAGGAAAGGAGGGGGAACTCAGATGAGCTCTAAAAACTTCCTTGTAGTAGAGTACGGTTTGGTGTATGTATATAGAGAGAATTGGATGACCTTTTCTGTGGAGAAGCCAGTTCCTGTTGCAGATTTCTGAAGGAATTGATCAGGAACATGCTTTATGGACTCAAGAGTTAATGAGGGTTAGGAGGAGATGGTGGTGCAGCGTGGTGGGCAATAGAGTAGAAATTTTATAGACAGCACTTGAGTGAAATCTTAGGAAAATTCAGGTGGCAGGAGACTTTGGGAGATGATCTGCTCAGAGGAACATCAGCCCTGGGATCAGACCAGGTTGCCCAGGGCTGTATCCATCTTGAAAACCTGTGAGGATGGAGACTGCACAGCCTCCCTAGGCAGTGTGCTCTGCCCCGTGACCCCCTCGAGTGTATGACAGGGAGGGGGAGTTCTCCTACACCCAGTCTCAACCTCTGCATCTCTTGCCTTCCTGCTGTTGCCTTCCTCCAAGCACCACTAAAGAGCTTGGCTTGTCCTTGAATGACCCCTTTTAGGTACTGAAAAACTACTTCTAGGAGGCTTGAAGCCTTCCCTTCCCCAAGCACAACAAGCCCAGCTCTCTCAGCCTTTCCCAGTATGGCAGGGTCTCCAGCCCTTACCCATCCTGGAGTTTCTTTGCTGAACTGATGGCAGTCTGTCAGTATTTCTGCTGCTGAGGGGAGCTGGGAAGGGGAAAACTGGACACAGTATTATGAAGGTGGTCTGGCAAGGCTGAGTAGAAGCAAATGACCACTTCTCACAATTTACTGTCGCTGTTCCTGCTGCCAGGGCTCACTGCTGGCTCATGTCCTGCCCCCCCCACGTCCTTTCTAGCATGGCTGCTTTACAGGCAGTCAGGCTCCAGCCTGTGCTATTGCCAGGGGCTTTTCCTTCCCAGGTGTATGGCTTTGTGTGCAGCCTTCTTGAATTCCTTCAGGTTTCTGTTTGCCTCTTGTTTCTGCCTGAGTGGGTCCTGCTGCAGTGGCAGTCCTGCCCTTGAGTGTGTTGGCTGGTTGTTCCCCAGTTTGACATCATCTTCAAGATGGACATGATTATAGACTGGCACAGGTTGCTGAAGAGGACAAGTACCAGGACAGACCCCAGTGGGGTCTGCCTAGACTTGACCTTGACTCTCATGGCATTTGAAAGACTCTAGTCAATTACTGATACTGGATTAGTAAAACTGGGTCATTTATTGTGGTAACTTGAGCATTATCTACCCCAAAGCACTTTCAGAAAACTTACATTAAGTTTTATGGTAACCTTTCAACATCTGCCACTCCTCATTGCCACAATCACTACATGACAATTACATTATTATTATTTATTCTATAATATCATTTATATCATTGTTATCATATTAATTACTTTATCTCTGGCGTAAGGGTCGCTGATCTTGGACCTCTCATACTTGTCAATGCCTTCAGGCTCTAAATGATTATTGACTATAATCAGGTTTAGCACAAAGTGTTGGGTCTTTGGTCTCTGTCCTTCATAAACTACTGCTTCTGAAGAAGTGCTTGCAAGCCTGAAAGCTTGCTGTTGTTAACACTTGCCTGTTGGGCTAATAGTGAGAGTGCTTCCTGAAAACACTTTCTCTGTGCAGATATTTCACATGGAATCCACAGTCTTTCTTTTCATTCCCATTCTTCATTTGACTGCAGCCAGGTTGTGTTTGTTTCAGTTGTAGTGAGAGATTAATTTGGCAAGGTAGTAATTACATAACAACAATGCTAGTACTTAATTTCATTTTTCAACTTGAGTGCCAGTGGAGAGGTGAGGATGACTGTGCCTTGCGTATGTTGCATAAATTCAACTTAGTGAATAGTTGGGAATACTGAATGCTCTGTTACTCTTAAATAGATTGCTTTCTGCAACTGCTGAAGCAAAATAAATATGTATAATGTGTCCTAAAAATGGAGCTCTCTGTTCTGTTTAATATTCCAACATGTCTCAGAGGGGAAAAGGCATGCAGGCCTCTGATAACAGCAGGCAGCTAGAACCACAAATAAAGAGCTCCAGGCTGTAAACTGATTCCATGTTTTGCACTGCCTTGTTCCACCTGCCAGCAGCACAAGTTTCCAGGAACTGCCCTCAGAGTGCAGCTGCAGGAGGCTCAAATGGCAGCACAGTCCAAAGGGTTCTTGCTGTTGCCTGCTGAAAGAGAAGTAGTGCTCCCTGGTGTGCAGCTAGCCTGAAAGTCCCTCTGTGCAAAGTATCAAATATTCATGCTCATTCACTGCCTCCTAACACGTGAACAGTTCCTGATCCATCTTCAGGCTAGAGGTGTTTAGTGTGAGTATTGACACAGAGCAAAGAAATACTAATGAAACAATGCTGACCTTGAAGTTAATATGGTAGCTGTAAAAAAATATGATGGCATGTTTAATTAGGGGTGAAAAAAGATCTTTGGTCTGCAATCCTGTTGCTGTGGTTTTACAGCTCTCATGGGTGTGCATTTTACTGTCC
Organism: Passer montanus; assembly: GCF_014805655.1. Lineage (NCBI taxonomy): Eukaryota > Metazoa > Chordata > Aves > Passeriformes > Passeridae > Passer > Passer montanus. Next base: position 2,402,303 of record NW_024366592.1, read on the forward strand.
CATTGAAGCAATTGTGTAGCTGGTCACCCATATGCTGGAGATGATCTGGATCAAAGTTTTAAGTTTTGTCACAGTCCTTGGACCCTTCACTGCAAGGAGAGCTGCTATAAATAGTAGTAAGGGGGTGGGGCATAGAGAAAATATTGCTTAGAGACTATTGAGTTAGCACAAAAGTCAGCCTTTGATTAACTAATCCCTGGAACATGTTAAAGCAGTTAAGTCAGTGTCAGTCTCTATACTCTTTATGTTGCAGGTGGAGTGTCACCCATACCTTACCCAGGAGAAGCTGATCAAGTACTGTGAATCCAAAGGGATTGCTGTGACAGCATACAGCCCCCTTGGCTCTCCTGACAGACCATGGTAAGGCTGCTTTGCCAGGGAGCTGGTGTGGATTATTCTGGAAGCACTGAGACTACTTGTGCAGCATTAATTTTCCATCCAGATACAGATCTTTACTAGGTTGGACCTCTGGAGCTTTCTTGCCACTGATTTGTTCTCTCTGTGTAGGGCTAAGCCCGAGGATCCTTCCCTGCTGGATGACCCCAAGATCAAGGAGATTGCAGCCAAGCACAACAAAACCCCAGCACAGGTGGGTAGGTGCCAGAGTACCCCCTCCTGTAGCACAGCATGAAGGACAGCTAATGACAATGTAGAGGTCAGGCTGGCTCTTCATCTTGTCACCTGTGGTGCTAGGTAGCAGGTTTATTCCTTGTATGGCCTTCCATACATGTTTACAAGGGTGCTCTGATCATCACAAGAAACATTTTCTTGACTCATCTTCAGATGCTGCTGTGTTTGTCTTGCCATCTCAAGTGCTGTTGCAAAGAAGGGAACATTTGAGTAGCCTACTCAAAATCTGGGTGAGAAGGAAAGGAATTGGGTGTCACTAAATTGCAGGGGAGAGGAGAAAGGAAGCCTTGTGGCATTCCACCACTCCTCTACATGCACTTCAGGAAGTGCTGTTTAGAATTCAGGTAAAATTTGAAAAGCAGCTCCACAGAGTGAGTAAATTCTGCTGAAGTGTACCATTGCCAGTAAGTAACTGCTGAGCAGGCTCTGCTTGCATGGAGCAGGAGCCATCCCCTCTCTGATGCAGTGCTGTGTCTCTTGCAGGTTCTCATCCGGTTCCACATCCAGAGAAACGTGGTTGTGATTCCCAAATCTGTCACACCACAGCGCATTGTGGAGAACTTCCAGGTGAGTCAGTGCAGTGAGCTGAGTGCATGGCATGTCCAGGGATGCCTTGGCTTCTCCCTGCACAGCCAGCAGTGAGCCTTTCTCACCTCCCCAGCTGCTCTTCTGACAGGAGGACTGGGCTTTTCCTCCATGTGTTTACCTACAGTCTCCTGAGGGCTGAATTTAAGATTACAGTGGGAGAGCAGGAGTGACCAAAGCTTTGGGAAACACTCTATCCTGATCATCTGAGCAGTTACATTGTGATTCTTCCTGTTTTGTGTCATGTGAATGAGTCATTTGACAGCTTATTGGGGCCTGAGTGCAGTAGCACACCCCAAAAGACTTTTGTAGAACAAGCTCTTTCAAGGATATAGTCCTGGTGTCCATAAAGTGTGTTGCTGCTCTGGATTCAGTGGTCCTGGACTGGACCCAGTATTAGGATTTTGCTTCCAAACACTCAGTGGCTTTAGGTGGAATATGGAGGTCTTGCAGCTACTACTTTGGCTTAGCACAGAAAGATGCATTCTTCACAATTGGGAAGGGGAGGCATTCTGCTACACAGTGCTCCCCAAACTTCTTAAAGCAGCTGGCATGTGTAACTGTACCTTGAGATTCTATAATTCCTGCCTCTCCTTGCTCACCACCCTCTCCCACTCCAGCTAGAGGAGGCTCAGAAATCCAGGGATTCTTGTCTTTTTCCTTTCCCTTGTGAAACAGTCACTTCCAACAAGCACCTACACTGTGGACTTGTTCTTTAATTTTGTGATTTTTTTTTTCCCTTTTTTTTTTTTTTTTTTTTTAATTACAAGCACTGATTTGTTCAAAGAGGTGATTTCTGGCTTTTTCTCCTGTTAGGTGTTTGACTTTGAATTGACTAAAGAGGAGATGGCAACTATTCTCAGCTTTAATAGAAACTGGAGAGCCTGCGAAATGTTTGTGTGAGTAGCACTTCCTTTTCTTTAAATTATTAAGTTATCACATAGTTCAGTAAATGAAGCTACAGATGGTAGTCTTGACTGAAGTTCAGGATATGCAAACTCAATTTTCAAAGGGGTCATCTTCTAAATGATGATCTTACTTTCCATGGTAAGATTTTTTTAAATGTTCATTTTATGAACCAGAACATGATGAGCATTGAGCAAACTTCATTTTCAGTTCAGTTGTCAAGAAACTCTTTGTAGCTGGAATTGCAACAAGAGGCTTCTTATTTGTAATTTTTTTGTCCATGTTGGAGGAATGAGCATGATGCAGACTTTAAATCTTGATTAGCTTTGTTTGTGGTGTTTTGTCTGAAGTACATTACAAAAGCTGTGTTCTTCAGGAGTTGTTGGGAAGGTAGATGAACATTCCAACTATAACGTGAGGATTTGCTACTTGGAAGTGTATATCCTGATATGAAATCCTTTTTGGAAGGCTGCAAAAAAGAGTCTTCCTGTCAGTAAATAGCAAAACCTTGATTTAGTTGCTTACAATGCACCTCTAGGTCCCATCACCCAAACAACAGAAAGCACTCAAAATCCTTATGTTTCTAAATGCAGCATGTCACCAAGGAAAAGAGAAACAGACTTTGCTTTTACACAGTTAAATCTTTTTTCTTGGTGGTTCTTAGAAGTGGTTACAGATGCATACAATGCCTTTGGGATGTGAGATAATTTTTGCTTTTTGATTTTCTCCAGGTGCAAAACTCACAAGGGCTACCCTTTCAATATAGAATACTGAAGATGGTTCCCTGCCTTTCTCCAGGCTTCCCAGATATGCTTCTGCTGTTGCCTTTGAGTTGTCTGTGTAGCTTTTTCACTGCATCAGACACCCCTCCACACCCCCATTTTTCCCCTTCTTTTTTCCCCCCACAAAGATGCAGTATATGTACTCTGTGACTTTGTGCTGTTTTCTTTTTTGGAAGAAGGAAATGCTGAAATGGTTCTGAAGAGCACACTGTGTGGACTAGTAGATTTTCTTTGCCAAACAGCAAGTCTGGAATTGGTAAGCAGAAAGCATTGAGCAAGTTTAAGCAAGCAGTCACTTTTATTTTGGAATACTGTGATTTGGAGCTAGTGACTATTGTTGTCTGGAAGGACCAGGACATTGGCAAATATTGCATAATGAGGTTTGCTTTTTTTTTTTCTGGTTGCTTTTGGGGTTGGTTTTGTTTCTTTGTAACACTCCATACCTTTTTATTTTCCCTCTCATTGGAAGTATAAGTTGATTTCTAAGTGATTTCTACATGGGTAGCTCTTTGAGAAGTGTATAGATCCTGATTTCTTGGTGATATAAAAGCTGTTTTGCTTATAATAAAATACAGTTTCATTACTGTGTGTAATGAGATGGTTATTTCAGTCATGCTCTAATGGTGATAATGCTGGAGCAGCTGTATAATATCAGCTGTCTCTAGAGATTACACAGAAGCAAGAAAATTACCATCCCCCACGAAATCATCTGTTGATGTTGACTTCTGAACATGTGCCCTGGGAGCTGCCTGCTGTTCTCATGGTTGAACTTGTGGCCAGTGAGTCTGTTTGTGCCTCTCTTTAAATAGAACTGGTTTGGTTCTGACAAGCAATACAGTCCTGTTTAATTCAGTTTTTATCTTATTGAGGTGATAGTATACTTCTGCTAGTAGAAAACTTGAAGCCTACACAGCATTGCTTTAATAAGCAGTAGAAAACTTGTCCTCTCCAGTAGGGAGCACGTGGTGCAGGCAGGAATTCTCTGGTTGTACAAGATGCCAGTAAAAATGGGTTTCCAAGAAAATCTTGTGTCATTGAGCTGGCAGATCAGAAATGTAAGGCTTTGTTCAGGGAGAACAGAAAACCAGGCTGATACTGAACCTCTGGTTTGTGAGGTGTGTTTGTCCCTTTGTGCTTGTCACAATACTTGCACATAGTGTCTTTAAGGCTATTCCCACCTGAGAGCTGCTCAAGACTGTTCACAAAATGCATTTGGGCACTGGTAAAAGCAGTGGCTAATGTTGGGTGGCTTTCTTGCATATTCCTGTGGGAGTTTTCCAGATGTCTGGGTAGATCTGGGATGTGAGTGGTCCCTCTGAGGAGGTTGTGTAGGCCTGGCAGAAAGGGAATTCTCTCTGAACAGATGGAGCAAGGGAGACACCAAGGCTGTTAATGCATAAATGTAGGATTGTGATTCCATAAATGTGCAGCAAACCTTAAAGTGAACTTGGCCAGGTTAAAATGTAACATCAAGGCAATTTGATATCAAAGTATTTGTGAAATAGGTTGTTTGTTTCCTGGTTCTGAGCAAAAGGAGTCTGACTAAGGACTCATACTGATTTAAAATTACAAAAAAAAAAATCTGCTTTCTCAATGTACTGGTAAGTATTTATTAGAAATAAAAGTTTTAAAAGTATTTTTAAAAATCTTTCCAGTAATGCTAAGACCACAATTAGCATGCAACATGTTTTTGGCCACAATAATTTACAATAGGCTGAACAGACAAGATTGAGTTAACTTAAAATTTGAGGAGGAAAGAATCAGACAAGTCAGTGTCTGACTTGAAGCAATATGCTCCTCTAATGCTGGTTCTTCTAACATAAATTGATTATAAATCACTTTAAATTCTGGACTTAAAAGCACATACAGAAAGCTTCAGCTCTGTGAGTGTTTTTGAGAATCTCTAATGTGATCAACAAAAGCCCTAAGGCATTCTAAAGAAGCCAGAAAAGGTGATGTTTTTTGCTGAGTCTGAGCTGTGACAGAAAACTGTTTGGGGCAATGTTGACTTGCTTGCAAATAACATTTTTGTGACAAGTGTGTTCTGGCAAGAAGTTACACTGAGGGTCAGGGTTTCCAAAATAGTACATCAGGTTCTGTTAGCTTCCTCTGTTTTCATTTCACTGCAGCTTTATGAAAGTTTGAAATGAAATTTTCCATTCTGGAAGTAGGAATTTTACTGGAGACAGACTGCTCCAGAGCAGAAGGGAGAGCACTCGGGGTGGAGTGGCATTGTAACAGGCTCTCTCTGTATTTCACTGCATGACTTAGTGGGAAGGAATTTGGAAAGGGTCGTTCTGGGACACAGTGCAGCACTCAGCCGGCAGAGGGCTTGGATCTTGAAGTGCCAGAGTGGGAAAAGAGGGAAAACAGAGAAGCACCTGAGTGCAGGGGTAATGATGCACGAGCTTGAACAGAAAGCAGGCTGTTGGTCAGCTTGGGAAGGGAGTGACAGGAAACCCTGTCACCCTTAATGGTTTTGGATTTGGATTAATGGATTTGGATTGCTTCTCCAAGCATATAATAAAAGCTGAGATGGAGGAAGAGGCAGTCTTCTTTTAGTCTAGGTTGATCTAGGAATTGTTACAGTAAAATAGAATCTCTTGTGCCACACTCTGCCTACAAGAGCAGAGATATCCTTTCATCTCCTAAAAGGTGAAGTGGAAAGATCAAAGAGTTCAATATCCGGAGCTCAGCACTGCTGCCAGCTGAGCTCTTCCTGCTGAAACTGTTCACAGCATTTGTTTTTGTGTTGTGATTTGACAGATCTCTGGGTTTCTGATCAAAGACATTTTTAAGGACAAATACAGTCTTGTAGCTCTTCCAATGAAAAGTTGGTTGTGTTTTGTTTTGTGTTCTTAATTTAAGAACTTGTAGTTCAGCTCCACCTTGTCGGCCTCTTCCTAGACATTCTGGGCACTCTGCTGCAGCAGCTGGGCTAGTGTGATACTGCAGCACACCCTGGGAAGAGGATTTCCAGCCTACAGGAAAGATTAAGAGCAGCTAACAGAAAAAAACATGTCCTTGGAACTGGTAAAAGAAGTACTTTCACAAAATTTGTTTCATTTCCAGCTGCACTCACTGCTCCAAATGGTACCAGATTAGCAGGCCTTTATTTCATGTTCAGGAGAAAATGGCTCTCACAGGACAGATCCATTTACTTGGTAACAAAGAATGATGGTGAAATGATTTATCAGGGAAAACAGGTAGAGAAAATCAGGAATTATCTCATTAGAGAAGGCGAGATACTGTTTTTGCAAATTTATTTTTTTTTTGTGTAGTAGAGGAGAATACAAGAATTATTTGGAATTGGCATCTTGCTGTTGAAGGTAGGACAGCACAAATAGTCTGACAGTAACAGCATGTTTGTTTCAGGTTGCAGTTGATGTTCCTTTGAGAGGAAATAGCTTTTCTTCTGGTATTGGAACACAAATACACAGGCCTGCCTGGCTGGAATCACTTTTCAAATGATGCTCTCTAACTTGGTGTTTGCTTCCCTCAGGGAAAAAGGAAACAGGACCTCTCCTTGCTCAGCTCACAAGACTGCACAAATGCTATGGAATGCACTTGTTTCAGTTTTCATTTGTGAAAACTGGGGCACAGGAAACTCCAGTATTCAAAATGGGAAAAGAAAATCCTGTCTCTGGATTTTAATCTGTATTCACTGTGTTGAAGATACAGCTAGAAATTTGGAGTCTTTTGCTTAACTGGGGCACAGAACAGTTACCTTGGGACAAATTATTTTCATTTCAGTCACTTAATACTCCCCTAGTGTGTCACCTACAAACTGTCAGTAACTTTGTCATCCCTCCCTCTGCCTTATCCTTGGTTTCTTTAAAAATACAGAGCCCTGTCTTATTCTGGCAGGACCTTGTTTATTTGAGCTGTGAGGCAGCTCTTAAAACCCTTAAATAGGCCACCTTGCTCTTGCATTTTAACTTGTTAAAGTGCATGGTACAGAACCACTAGTGCAAACAGCTGCAAAACTCCATTTCCCCCCAAATTCTTAAGGGGAAAAAAAAAGCTGATTGCAAAATCAAGCTTTTCTAAAACAGGCCTGATTACAAGCCAGCTGGTCCTTGCTCATAAGAACAGCTGAACTGAATCAGAGTAAGTATCCACATATTGCAGCATCTTTCTCCAGCTGTGGTCAAAATAAGTTACTAAACATGAGTAAATTGAGCAGCAAAGTGTTATTTAAATATTCTGACAGGAGTTTTTTTTATGTTTAACAGCCACCAGTTAAACTCTTTGTTGTTCAGTTACCTTCTGAATCTGTTATGCTCAAAGGGAATGATGCTTCACACACACTGTGAAGAATTGCCACCTCTTACTTGTTTTGGGCTGATTTGCTGATAGTCATTTGATTCTACTGGTTTTTACAGTGGAGGAAATAATAACTGGTCTATTTCCAGGCACACTTTGCAAGCTGCTCCAGGTTTGATAAACATCTGACACAGCTCCTTGTACTGGTGTCAGGTCAAGGAAAATCTTATACTACTTAATTGCCATCTGTATAAAGTACTCCTCTAATCAGTCTTCTGTAAGTCTTTTTTAAGATTCAGAGGAAGGCAAGGACCAGCACTTCTTGTGTAGGACTGCATGCAAAAACTTCTTGAAGTAGGTTTGTATCTGACAGTCTTTGGCTTCTCAATCAGTTTTCTTTTGAACAATGTGAGAGAGCTTGGAATTACAATAGGTGGAGAACTTGAGCAGCGATGATCAGCAAAGAGTTTTGGATTTTTACCTGTTGTTCATTACCTGTGTTGTCCTGTTTTCCCTCCAAAACGTGGACATAACACTTTACTTTTTTCACCCAGCCCCTTTGGAAATTTTCATGAGGCTTGACTCTACCAGAATGGATGAACTCCACAATAAAAAGCTGAAGTCACGGGACAATGTGTTGAGATACAAAGACAAAATGCCAAGCTAAGGTGTTTTCATTTTACTGGGCTCAGATAATGTCACTGCTGACTAGGAATGATGTATGTGTGGGTTTGGTGCAAGAGCACTGCTGCACAGCTGATAGAAACTGAAAATTTATTTGGGATACTCTAAACCTTTCCACGCAGCTTCTGGCAGAGCTATAAACCTTTTCTAAGCTATAAACCTTTCCTGGCAGCTCCAGGCTCAGGGCTGTGCTTGCTGTGAGGCAGCTTCTCTCTTCTAGAAAGGCATATTGTAAATAGGAATGTGGCTCTGCTGCAAAACAGGGGAGTTTTATTTCCCAGCAACTGACACCACCCAAATTCTTCTCCTTTTACCTTTGCTAAAGTCTCTGCAGCTGAAAAAGATCTATTGTCTCTGAAACAAATGCACAATCTCTGGCTTCTAACTTGTTTTGAATTTTTTACTATTATATGCTACTGTGATCATCTAGTCTGACTTCCTGCCTAGCACAGTCTATAAACATCCTGTAAATAGCTTCAAGTCTGATAGCTGTGATTAAATTGGAATGTGGTTAGAAAATTCCTATGAAGTAGAGAATATTTCAAGACAGGCTGTATGCTACAGAGTTCACTCTCTAATTGCATCTGGGATGATATCTTGCAACTGGCCTTGTAAATGCAGCATGTTCAGGAGGAGAGAAAGAGAGAATGCCCATTACAGGCACCTTCTGTCCATATCACTGCAGTATAACTGCCCAGTGTCAATTCCTGGTAGATTTTTCAGACCTCTTTCTTTAGAGGAGTTGCTGTGGGAAATCCACTTTGATGGGAATTTGCTCTCTTCTTTCTAGGATACCCCTTATTCAACTATCTTGGAAAAGTCTGAAGTAGCTCAAAGATAGGTCATCATTTCCTTTATTAACTACAAAGAAAATCAGTTAGAAAAGGATATCCATAAAGTGTGTATCTTAGTCCTGAACCTTAATTACCCATTGTCCTCTCTGCATGCAGTGCTGAGCCACATTGTTCTTATCCTGATCTGCAAGAGCCTAAAACAAGTACAGGAGTTTTGAGTCAATTGTTAAAGAGCAAGTATTAATTAACAGACACCTCATTAAAACACCAGCATGGGCTGCAGCAGCACTGACGTTTTATTTTTTTTTAACCAGAGACAACAGCATCCAGAAGACATCCTTTGAGTCAAAACACAAGCAAATAGTACCTAGGGAGCAGTACAGGAGAGTGAAAATCTGCTGTTGGCTTCTGTGAAGCTGCCCAGCTCTTCTGCTTGCTAAATATGACAGTTGCCAAACAAAATAATTCCTGTGTGTCTCCTTTATCAGACTTTGGATTTTCTAGGAGATTTTCAGTCTCAACTGCAGCCATTCTACTGATAAAAGCAGTATTTATATACTCTTGCAGATAGTATAAACCAAACATACAAATCTCCTAGTAGTTTATTAGTTTTTAGCAGTTCATAAATAGGAAACTTCATTAAGAAAAGAGCTCCTGAATCATAATTCAGCAGTGTCCTCTAAAGAGCTTTCAGTCTGTTACACTGAAATTGAATTCAGCATCTCAAGCAGCATGTCATTGAGATCTTCTGGTGTGAAATGGATTGTTTTGTATTGATAATTAAAAGATAGTAGGTGTATTAACCTTTTATCCAAAAGTATAAGTAATCAGAGAATTTGAATTTTCTCTAAACTTAGTCAGGATTTATAGTTATGACAAAGAATGCTTTTCCCTAATCCCAATCTATGGCTTTATTAAGCTTCATTATCATTACTAAATTAAGAGAGAATATATGTTTTGCTGCAACTGAAAATTGTGTTACAAGAGCAGATAAAGGACTGATACAATTGGTTGATATAAAGGAAGCAAATGTATCCATGTTCAAAGATGACTCTTCAGAATGTCTGAGTTAGCTTCTCCCATTTTTTAATATATAGTCTCCTTCTCTCTATGAATTAAAAAAGTATTGCAAATTGCTTGAAATAACAATAACTGGTCTGGATCCCCCAGAGGATCTGAAGCTGATGCCCATGTCAGTCTTCTAAAAAAGGATAGTCCTTGTGATTTTTGCATCTAGAAAAAGAAAGCATGATTACAACATTTTAAGGATATAGTTTAGAGAAAAGGGTTTTTTTTTTTCCCCTGGTAAAAGAACTGAAACTGAACTACATTAAAAACACATGTCTGTTTAGTGTATCCAGAGCAGGGAAAGTGAATTCTCTGTAACATTTGCTTGTATCAGTGACCTCCTTTTCAAAGGATAATGTATCTTATGCTCAGCTGAAATTGCCAAAGTTCCCTGAGATATTAAACCTTTCTCTTGGAAACTCCCAAGCCCCCAGGATGCTGTTAGGCAAGTGGGTAACCTGGGAAAACTGAGTAAAGTGCAGATCTTGGCCAGTCTAACCATTCTGTTATCTAGATAACATTGGCAGGAGTACATAGGCACAGCTCTTCCCTTCAAAAAAACCTTACAACTCTCATTCTTAAAATGGAGTTTATTTACTCTGACTGTCCCTTATGTAAAGGAGCCAAAGAAAACCAAGGGGGGAAATAGCTGCTTATTTATTTTTGGAATTTCCAGCTGATTTTGATTTTCAGACAGCAGTTTGGTATGCATCCAGTACAGGACATCTTAGGAACATTGTGCCTGCAGAAATCCCAGTGTTCCCAACCTGGGCAGGATGGGCAATGCTCTAATAAACCCAAGGGTGAGATTCCAGCAGATGTGACCAGGTGCTGGCTGAGGCTCCCTCTCTTTTTATTTTTAAGGGGCTATCAAACTGTGTCTGTTAAGAGGATATCCAGTGGAAATCCAAGCTCTCCAGTGGAAATCCAGCCCTGCCAAAGCCTGCAGGAGGAGGAGGTACTCACTGGCTTAGTGCACAGATGCGATAGCGCTTCTTGAAACCAAGGAGGGTCTCCATCTCCTCTCCAGTCAGCTCAAAGTCAAACACCTGCAGGAAGGTCCCAGACAGCTGGATTACTCAGTTTGCAGTGAGACAAGGAAGTTTATTTGCAGAAAGAATGGCAAAAGCAGGCTGAAGCACTAGGAGGTGTGCAGGGGACACCTGTGCAGGGAGAGCAATAAATGAACAAATGTGTAAGGTTACAGTGCTGGTGGGCTCTGCCTGCAGCACAATTGTACCACAAGGTGGAAGAGTTTGGCTCTTACCTGATGTGTTCTAATGAAGATGTGGCTCCTTACTTTCAAAGTGACTTTTTGCATTCATAAAGAAGTGATAACCTATGTGGTATCTGACAAAGGTTTTGGTGATTCTAAGGTTGAGGGGTGTGGTTTATACCATTGGCAGAGTAGGGGTTTTTTCTTCTGTAGTTTAACACCATTAATGACTTTGTAAGGTGCCCTCTTACCTTAAAATTTTCTTCAATACGCTGTGGAGTGACAGATTTGGGAATTACACTCACATTTCTTTGGATTTGGAACCGGATAAGCACCTGCAGGAACACATAGGGAGTTTACAGATGAGAAGTGCTGCCTGTCTTCTGAAAGCTGAAAACCAAAGGTGTCTGCATGGTTACACAGAGCAGCATTACTGGTAACCAGAGAGGGCTCACAGAGGAGAAGCACTACCTAAACCCTTCCTAATCACTACTCATTAAATCCTTATCCATGTCTGAAGCTGAGATGACAACAAGGGAGTGCATTGAGCAAGAGTTCAGGATTGGCAGGGTGCAGTGTGGAGGGCAGCCAGTGTGCCAGTTAAAGCCCAAAGCCACTGGTAATCTTCTGTCCATCAGTAAAATTAAGGCAGAGAGAATATTTTCCTAAAGCATTAAACTGTGCACAAGACACAGCCTGAACTCCATGTTATTATTCCATAACACATCTGTAAGTAGTTGCTTCAGCACAAGTGGGAACAATACATGTCAGCAGGGAAAACAGCTCTGACCAGTATTAACCTGAGCTGGGGTTTTGTTGTGCTTGAGTGCAATTTCCTTAACTCGAGGATCATCAAGAAGGGAAATATGGTCAGGCTTGGACCTGTAAAAATTAAAAAAAACCATGCTTCAGTAGTTTAATAACCCACTGTCTTCTCCCTCAAGCCCTGTACCATAAGAATATTGTTTAAATTACTAAAAAGCATAATCTTGCACACTTTAACATCTTGTTACTTCAATTCCTGCCTTCATCCTTCCCTTTTATAACAAGTGAGCACATGAGAAGAGGCCTGTAGTTTCTAGTAAAAACAGGTCACTATAACACATTTATGTCCAGCCTGAGATCAGGCTGGGAATTTCTTTGATCCAGATCCCAAGAATTTCATCTTGTCCTTTACAAGCACAGCTGCTCTGGCAAAAGCCCTGTCCCAGGTCAGAGGAAGCCATGAAGATGGGAGTAAAAGAAAGATTTCTGCAACTTCCCCATTTACAAACTTAATCCCTTTGTCTCAGCAGGACTGCAAAGTTGCTATTTTCATCAGCATCTGCTGCTTTGTTTTTTTGTTTGGTTTGTTGTGGGTGGGTTTTTTTTTTAGTTCAGAAATTCTCCTACATGTTTAATAAGCTCACCAAAGTTCAGTTAAGAATTCTCTTCTCTGCTTTCATCAACCAATTGATAATTTTTCTTCAAAATGTGCAACTGTAGTGGATTGAATATCACAATAAGTGTGAGGTTTCTGTGCATGCAATTTTTAATGAATTAGTAAATCTTTTTCTAATTACATCATTAATTTTCCCTGAGGTTTCATCTACATCCTCAGACTGGTTTACTGCGTCAACTCCAATCTACATCTAAGAAAGAAATCTCACAAACCATTCTTACCCTGGCCAGTTGGGTGCCCCAAGGGGACAATATGCAGTGACAGAGATCCCTTTGGATTGGCAAAACTTAATCAGTTCTTCCTGAGGAAGATAGGGGTGGCTCTCAATCTCAAAAAAAACGAAGAAAAAATTAGCTTTCACCTCTCAAAAGCAGAACTTCGAAGTTTAGTATCACTGTGCCACATCAGCTTTGGAAAGGTGGGTTTTTTTGCAGGTGTGGGGTTTTTAAGGCACTTTTAAGAGATGTTCATCCAGTGAACAGCCCAGACAGGTGTGGTGTCAGTGCTGAGGAGCTGCAGGACAATTTACCTGATTGTTCACAGGTTTGTGTCTTAAGCCTGGTTTGCCCAGGAGCTGATTGATCTGTTTCTGGTTGAAGTTGGAGACTCCAATAGCCTTCACCATTCCCACATCCACGAGCTCTTCCATAGCCTAGAAACACCACAGAACCACGCTTCCTGTTAAGTTCTTTCATTTTTGTATGGAAAAAAAATGCCCACACAAAAACTTGAGTGGTAAAAATCCTCCTGGCTGGATTCCTCCTGTGCTGTGAGAACAGTACCTGAACAGTGGGGCCCTGGTCAGACTCAGATCTCACATTGTGTGTCACCATAAGACAAATAACAGCAACATTCACAGAACTCCTAAAATATTATTATTTCAGTAAAATATGACTATTTTGAAATACTATCCCCAGACCTTCACATAGATGAAAGAGATTCTTTTAGAGTAATTCCTCAGCTAACCAAATAATCATCCCATAATAAAATGCACCTTCTTTGGAACAGAGCAGCTCAACAAGGAGCTGTTACAAGACATCTGGAACAGGGTGGATTCTGGTGATCAACACTGATTAATTTCCCAAGAGAGATGTACCATTTAGCAGTTGGATTATAGGATAAGCAGCACTGTGTTCCCCCTCCATCACCTATTTTCTTTCACACTAATAAAGCAATACAGCAATAAAACAGCCAGTCAGCCCTAATTAGATTGTCACATCCAGCAGAAAAGAAATGGGAAAATAATCTGCTACCAGTCTTTAGAGCAGAAGATACCCTTGGTCCAAAGCAGAAGTAATTTTAAAGTTGCTGTCATAAGCAGCAGCCTGAAATGTTCACTTTCTTCCTTCAAATGAACAACAAAAATGTGCCTTATTCTTCATCTGACAGAAGGCAAAAAGCACCAGTGAATTCTTCTGACTCTGGTGAATTTTTTACCTGCTTTTGGCCTGGCTGTGCTGAGCACATGGCAGGAGTGGAAGGGAAAGGAAAGGAAAGGAAAGGAAGCCCAAAGTCTCAGCCAGCCAGGAATTTGAATTCACACCCAAGCCTGGCCTCCCACACAGCCCATGTGGACAACTTAGCAAAGGACTTTGGCCAAGTCCCACTATCCCCAGAAACAGAAATTTGGGTGCTGTGGTGCACTGGCACAGGCATGTTGGCTTTGCTGGGGTGTGATGGCTCAGGTGCAACAAGAGGCAAGCATGGCTACAACTAAAGCCACCAAAAAATGGCCAGAGTGGGGTAGGGAAGAGAGCAACAGCATTTGTTAGCTCAAGCCACTGCAGGGTACACACACAGCCAAAGATTTCCTCTTGTCATGCCAACCCAGCCAGTTTAGTAATTAGCAGATATAAAAATACCTAAATTTTGGCACAGTGACACAAAAAGGAGCCCAAGGACGCAGAGAAATCAGCAATCTCAAATACTTTATGTTAGAAATTCTCTCAGAACAATTCCCACAGTGGGAAGCTTAGAGTTTTCAGGCTGTTATTTCAAACTAGCAAGATATTTTTGGCTTGTAAATGAATGTACCTCCCACGTATCCAGAAAATCTGTATTGCTGGGAATGATCATGCCGTCTCCATCTGCAGGAAATAGTTCCTCTCCTGCCTATCAGTACAAAGGGAAAAGCAACATCAAGGTCAGCTGAATTATAAGGACTTCAAGAAATCATTTAGAAATTTGGGCAAGCGAGTGGAGCTGGAGACACTGAGCTGGATAATCCTGAATTATGTTTGTGGTGGGGTGAGACATGGCTGCAATGACCAGCCTGTATCAACAGAGAAATCTTCAAGAAAATCTGTCTCTTGAGACTCTGTCCTGCAGGCAGAGGAAGGGCAGGCACTTCTGTGTGCCTCAGGAGAAGGCCAGGGAAGTGACACGGTGGGGAAACCAGGATTTATTTAACCTGGGGGTAGAGAGAGAAGAGAAAAGTCTCTTTTGAACCAAGTAGTTCACATGTTTGATTCTTGATAAGGAAATGGCAGCCAAACCCCACACTCTAAGAGGAATGTGATCTGGATGGTAATTTGATCCATGAGTTGAAAATGCTGTGCAGGGAAAAATAAGGTGGCTTTTGTACTACAAGACCTAGTTTAAGCAGCCGTGACCTTTCCTTTCCTCCTGGACTCTCCCTGCAGAGGTTTATCCTTATGTCCTAATGAGATTTACCAACACTCTTCCTTGGAGATGACTAAAGAGATGTCTGGTCCCAAAGGCAAAAGATGGATCCCAGGACTTGAAGTTCAATACCTTGAATCCCATGGGACAGTGCATCAGGTAGAGATCCAAATAATCCAGCTGGAGGGCAGCAAGTGTTTTCTGGCACACCTCCTTCACCAGGGATCTCTCGTGGAAGGTGGACCACAGCTGTGGGGAAACACAAAGCCTGGGAGCTGCTCTCCTGCCCTCACAGTGGCAGAGCAGGGAAAACACAGGGCACAGAGGCAGCTCAGGGTGTGGCACATCTCATCTTGAGGAAGTGCCACTTGAGGCACCTCAATTTATTTGTGGTACTGCTAAGTAACTAAAATGAGAACGGGATACTCTGACATTCCATCAATTATTGCAACAATTAAAACAAAGAAAATAAGTGAACCTGGTGAAAATCGACCCGCCAGCTTCCAGCAGATAGAAGTTACTTTATTTTTCCTACCATTGTTGTTGGGGGAAAAAACACAACAAAGCATAACATGCAGGAGCTGACAGGCTGAGGCCGGCGGCGCAGCGGGGGCGACCACAAAAACAATAGCCCTGCTTCCTATCCCAGAGGCCACCAAGAGCACGGCCTCAGTTCCTGTCTCCATGGCTGACAATGGACATGGACTACAAAAAAATCCCCTCTCAACCCGAGCCTTTTGTTTCTCAGGGGGTGACCTATTCCTTCCCATCACCATCCACAAATTTGACAGAGAGGAGGTAATTCCCAGCTTCATCCCGTGGCTCTTTCCATGGCAGGACTTGGTCTCTCCTCCCTCTCCTCCTCTCTCTCTCTAGGAGAGACCAGGACTTGGTCTCTCCTCCCTCCTCCTCCACTCTCTCCACGTGAGAGCCCTATCCAAGGACACACCTTGCTGACAATGAAGAGCTCCTCTCTCCTCACCACGCCCTGCTCCATTTGGCGTCGCAGCGCGTCCCCGATGTCGCTCTCGTTCTGGTACATGTAGGCACAGTCCAAGTGGCGGTACCCAACGTCGATGGCAAACCTCACTGCGTCCCCTGCTGCCCCCTGCAGAGACTGAAACCGGGAGAAAAGCCAGATTTGCTAAAAGCAGATGAAGAGCTTTGCTGTTCTGCAAATCTGGCAGTCTAAAGCCCCCAAATAACGAGATCTCCCAGCTGTGGAGTTTCTTGTTTGTTTGTTTTGTTTTGTTTTTTTTTAAAATTTTTGCTGGAGTTAGGACTGAAGATATTGAGATAGTAGTTTCTGTTTAGATTTAGGTGTTTATTGTTTTTTATTTATGTTATAGTCTCACCACAGTGAGTTCTGTAGTCTTTTATTAGCAAGGCAGAAAAAGGCTATCTCTTGTTACAAGGTCTTTTAAGGCTAAACTATCCAATTAAATTATTTTCTTTTTTAACCTAATAACTGATTTCTCAAAGTCCCCACTGTGGACTTTTCTGTTAAAGAATATACTGAATTATAAATGGAAAAGGAGTCTGGAAATGAGACTCCTCGAAGTCTGCACTGTGAACTTTTCTGTTCAGTTACAAAACATCACCCAAACTTATGAAGAAGAAGGAAGAAGGTAAAGAAGAACAACCTGCCTCCACCCTAAAACCTCCATCTTGCTTCATATTTATTTCTATATTCTAAACCTCCAACCTCTAAGTTTTCCACCCTGTGATATCACACACTTCTAGCCAACTACACACCAGTAATCCCAGTGCTGTCAATCAGTTTTGGAAGCCTTCTCCACAGCCTCGGGTCAAATTCAGTGTTCTCTTGTGGGTCTGTGCATTTCAGCACAGAAAGTTTAAAATCCTCAGCATTTAGGGTTCCAACACCAGCCTGGATCTGGCTTTCATTAGTTTTGTGAGATCAAATGGCAAAGGGAGTCACTAATGAGGTGCCTGAGCTGATCCACCCTTTTCTAAGTATTGGAAGTTCACCTTGGGACACGAGGCTATCTTGAAATAAATTCTAATTTCCCCAAATTAAAAGCAACTTTAGTGTGACATCCTGGTGACAAGAGGAAACCAATCATCTCTGGAATGCGCCCTGGCCCTGCACAAAAACAACCCAGCTCTTGTTGACACAGGACAGGGAGGTGAGGGGACTCAAAACACTGCACACAGTGCCACCTCCTGGGTAAAATACACACTGGGTACTCGACAGCAAAATAAATCACTTCAGATTCTTGGCTTGGAGACACCAAATTCAGAAAATGGCACTCCAAACAGAAACATGATTCAAAACCATGACCACCTCCTACTTTTTTCTTTTTTTTTTTTAATTATATCACTTCTCCAAGTTTTTCCAGTCAAAGGGTGTTTAGTTGGCTCACCTAAATTAACAACAAAAACATAGAAAACACAGCAATTTTTTTTCTGCACACAACTAAAGAGCCAGTTGAAAGTTTTACAGGTTTTCTTTTTTTGCAGTCCCTTTCTCCATCCCATCCCTTGCTGGATGTGAGCCTCCCAGGGCAGCAGGAGGAAGCAGGCGTGGGCAAGCAGGCTGGCAGTGGCCAAATGCTGGAATTTTGGAGCCCCTCATCCCTGCTGCAGCCTGGGAAAGCTGCCATGCTGAGGTGGGGAGAGCAAAGGCAGCAACCTACCCTTGAGATTACATAAAACTCTGTCATGTGAGATGTTTTCCAGAGAAAATAATCCATTGTTTCATTTTCCAAGGTGCTCACTGAGCTTGGCTTCGAGTCAGAGCTGCTGGGTAAAGGGGAGGCTCTGTTAAAGCACCAGAACACTGAGGCTGCTGTGGGAACCTTGAAATCAAACAGCTTTAATGAAATTATCACCATGGGCTTGGGACTTGTATTTGCTGGGTTCCTGATGAAGGAAAGAATGATGGATCTGACTCCATGCTCTTTGAAGGCTAATTTATTATTTTATTATCTATATTATATTAAAGAATACTAAACTATACTAAAGAATACAGAAAGGATACTTACAGAAGGCTAAAAAGATAATAATGAAAACTTGTGACTCTCTCCAGTCCCAACACAGCTTGGCCCTGATTGGTCATTAAGTCAAAACAATTCACATGAAACCAATTAAAAAAAATCACCTGTTGGATAAACAATCTCCAAACACATTCCAAAGCAGCAAATTTGCACAGGAGAAACAAATGAGATAACATTGTTTTCATTTTTCTCTGAGGCTTCTCAGCTTCCCAGGAGAAGAATCCTGGGCAAGGGGATTTTTCCAGAAAATGTGACTGCCACACTTGGGCCTTGTTTTCATCACATAACAGGAGACATTATTTTGTGGTGGCAGGGATCGTGTGCCCAAAACGTTTCTTCTACTCAGTCCTAACCAGTTTCTATCAGCAATTTAAGTTCCTTCAGAGAGCTCCCCCATCACAGCATTGAGCCCTAAGAGGCACCCCCAAGGCACACTTTGGTTTTTAAAGCCTGCTTTAATTACTTTATGCTTCTTAGTTCCTTTGTCATCAGAAAAATAAAGACTGAAATGCTCAAAGAAACTCACCCATGTTTGTGCATGTAAAGTTAAATGCTGATTAGATCAACTTGCCCAAAAATATGACAAAAATTTAAGATTTTTTTTATGGTGACTGGAACAGTGTTTCACAGAGCTGGGAAGTTGTGATGTGACATATTTTGTTTCCAGTCTCAGATCCAGGGGAAAGTTCACTTTTTAAAATCTTTTTTTTAAGATCAGTTTCTTAAAATTTTCAGCTTATTTCCAGACTCCTTTTACATTTATAATTCAGTATATTCTTTAACCTATTCTCCTTACCATAAGTCCATTAGGTAACATTTACAGGGAAAGAACCACCCAAACTATATTCCTGCAAAGTGCTGCATACTCATCTGCTGCCAATAAAAATAAGTTAGCCTCAAGTCTCTAAGGAATTATTGTGAGTTCCCATTTCCAAATCCACTTATTGCCCATTAAATTCCTGTATCAACACACACTCATCACAGATGGCACCAACACGACATGCATGAGATATTACATATATTACATGGGATATATTACATATCCTACATGGGATATTAACAAACAGTGCTGAAAGGAAAAAAAAAAAAGAAAATAAAAAGTAAAATTAGCTGGGCAGAAGGTTTTAGTTTTGCAGCATGCATTTTTTTTCCCATAGCTAAGAAAAAAATCTTGTACCTGCTTGACTACCTCCACTGACTCCAAAGATTTCCTGAAGGCCGGAAATAAATCCCTGCATTACCCGAGATATTTCAAAAGGAAATACTGCACAGAGGATTTTATGCATTCTCCTGACCCAAAGAGGAGATTGCTGCAAAAATGCACAGTGATTCTCAGCAATCTGAGAGCTCCCAGCTGCAGCAGGTACCTGCCAGGTCCCCAGTCCCAGGATGGGCATCCTCCCACCAGTGGGCAGCTCCAGGAAAGTGGCCATGGGCAGTCAGGCAAGGAGAGGCTGTGGGCTCTTGCAAAACCTCTTAAATCAGCTTTGCCCCTCCCTCCTGCCTGCTGACTGGCTGCAGGCAAGGAAAATACGGGCAGGAGTGCTCTCATAAGAGGAGGCAGGGATTTTGGTTATCTCACCCTTTGAAGAACTTAAAAACTGATTGCAGGCTCCTCAAGGATTTATTGAGTGAGCTCAGCATGGCTGTTTTGCATTGGTGGAAGTTGCAGGGTTTTGTAAACCTCACAGTCCCTGCTTTTCTGCAAGAAAAGGGGGATTTGGGGAGTTGGCATATGCCCCACGACCACTTCTCATCTCACCTGTCCTGAACACAACACCAGAAGATGCCAGATAGCTGCATCTATTGTCTCAGGAGGAAGTATTAACCTGTCCACAGGAGAAATAATTTCTTTTAAAATTCCCAATATAGCTTCATCCCCACAGCACCAGGCACCTGCATTTTTACACTTTCTTTATATTTCTTTTATTCATATATATATATATATATATATTTGATCTCAAAGCTCCCCATAGCTTATGCTCTCAGCCACTTCATGATGAGTGATCACTCCATTCAGAACCCTTTTTAATTTTATTTCTGAAAGATCAGGTTTATTTCAAAAAGATCAGGTCTGTTGGCCAGAATTCTTCAATGAAAGCAGGGTTTAACCAGCAATTGTAGTGCCCAGAGCTGCTAGGTAGAGATTTCGTTCCCCTCCATGGATTTTCCCCTGATTTGTGAGAAAAGCGGATTATGTACAGGAGAGATCTGTGATGACCATGACTCTCTGGATCATTGTTTCTCTGTCCTGCAGAGATTTTGTAAATTACATATTGACATTTTAGAAATTAATATCTTTGTGAGACATTTATTAGATGTATTTACTTTTTTTCCTCTGGTTTTCTGTGCATTTCTTGAAGGTGAGGAATATCTGAATCTGAGGAAGAGCCCGTCAGGGATGGAGCAGAGGATGTGTAATTTGCTACTGCGTGGTAATCCTAAACCAAACAAAAAACGGAAACGAGGAGTTACCAGGATCCACAATAATCTCTCCAAACATCCTCTTGGCTTTATCTGGCTGTTCAAAACCCTTGCCATTGGTGCTGGGCTTCATTTGCACAGTGACTCAAACACAGGGCAGGCAATCCCAGCTCCTTTGCAGCAGATTTTTGGTAGAAAAGTGTTCCTGGCAGAAACGCCAGGAGCTGTTTTACATCAGCAGCCCCGGGGCACACCAGCACTGACCCCAGGCACTGGGCTGAAAGGGGCCTCCTGGGATGAAAATAGCTCCTTGGGCAGTTTATGCACCACAAGGCTGGGCTTTGCTGTGGACACAGGGTCAGCCAAGGTGGTTTTTTTGCAGGAGCAGCTCAGACAGTTTTTAAATTGGAGTTTCTCTACTGCAGTTTGCTCACCATCCCACTCTCCCATCTCTGTGTGGAAGCAGTCAAAGCTTTCACGGGACAGCAAACCTGAAAGCAAACTCACTGTGCCTCCAGCACAAGGGTGAAGTGACCAGGTTTAGCTGGTTTTCCCTGTGTCCTGAGGTGTAAACTATGGTTTGGGGGTATTCCATTGCCCTCTGTCAGAGGTGGGGCAGTTCTCTGCTGTTCATGGGGAAGTTTTCTTTATCTCTTCCACAAACCAATCCTCCCTCCAGGAGATATTTTCTGTTAATGGGCTCTCTGGCAGTGGTTTGTTTTCCTTTTTGTACTATTGCATTTCTATTTTTAATTTTCCTGGTCAATAACTGTTATTCCTATTCCCATATCTTTGCCTGACAGCCCCTTAGTTTCAAAAATTACAATAATTTAGAGGGAGGGGTTTTACATTTTCCATTTCAAACAAACCTGTCTTTTCAAACCAAGCCACCATGGCTCTTAGAGATAAATATTAGCACCAGCTCTTCTTTGAATACTTGACCTGCATTCAGTGTTTAGGAAGAATAGATCAAGAATAAAGCACAAGACTAATTTTAAGGGATATATCCCATAATATTTTATTATAAAAACCACTGATTACTTTTCATTGGAATTAAATGGGTTTTTTCACTGATTGAAAAATGCTTAAATCTATCTCTGCAATTTTTTCCTTGATGGGTGACATCCCTGGAAGGTTATGATGCATTTAAGGCATTTTTCATAAACATAAATTTTTAAATTTCAAGTTATAGCTAATCAGAAATGTCAGTCTCTTATCCCATTAACTTCTCAGTTCAGCTGAGAAAAATGCAGCTTTTTTCAGTTCCTTCACAGAGGAAAAGCAAACAGAAACTTTGTTTTCCTACTCACCCATTGCAAGATGCTTTAGAAAGGGTGCAATGCATTCCTGAAGGTGAACAGGCTGAAAATTCCTCATCCTGATGGCAAATAATACACTGGGATTTTTTTACCATGGAATAAATAATACAAATACAGAGCTGAACTGATTCATGGACCTTGCTAATACAGCAAAATAAATACCTGCTATACCATTCAAGAGTAATTTCACAGCTATGCTCTAAGATTTTTCAGTTTACCTTCAGAAAATGGACATTATTTGTGAACTTCACCATCATTACCAAAACAAAATTAGGTTATACGCAGATGGAAGTATATCTACATTAGTTTTATAGTTTTATATATTTTTTTATAATTTTAATATAGTTTCATAATTGCTCAATCCCACAAAAACAGCACCTTTGTAAAGACACTGTCATAGGGTGTATTAGGGTGAAGGTACTTCCAGATCCCAAACTGCTGCTCCAAGAGGATCAGCAAGAGTGTTTTAAAAGCCACACAACCAAAAATCCCAAATATTCAAGCACATCAAGGCATCTCACTTCCCTTATCACCACGTGTGGCCTGTATTGTGCAAAATCACTAACCAGCTTCAGAATCTCTGCTGCTCTGAATATTTTCCTCCACAGGAAAGAAAATGCATCTAAAAGCCTGATAAGCCTGTTGAAATAATAATCACCTGCAGAATTTTAAACAAACTCATCTTGGAAATCAGAACTGCTCCGGTAGCTCCTGATTTAAAAAACTTCTGGACACATCTCAGCCCTTGCAGTGATTCATTTTCAGGGAGGTTTTCAGGAGTGTGTGCCACAAGGGTTCTGATCCTTCCCCCAGTGGTTTCTGGGGTGATTTTTGGGGTCTCCTGCCCAGCTTGCCAGCATCAAACATGGTGCTAAAAGGACAGAGTAAATCTCAAGCTCTTTCTGGCTCTGTATGGCTCCCAGAGCTCTCCAGTCACAGCACACACCTCCCTGCAGCATCACACAGGCTTTCAGGCCAAACACTTCCCCTGGAATGGGATCCAGGCATCAGCACTAAGGAAAATGGTAAGGCAGCAGAGACAAGAACTGAATTCACCATCTTTTAAAGAGGAAATAAACATTAGAGTCACATAAATATAAAAAAAAAAAAAAAACATTAAAGAAAAGGTCTCTAGTTGCAACAGTTCCTTTCTCTAGCTGGGTGTCTGCTGCACTTTTTTCACTGAGGTTGCTGAGTGCAGAATGTCTTCCTTGTGAAACTTCAGTGCATGTCCTCACTGGCACAGAGGTGCTGAGCTCCAGGGACAGTGCACAGCTTTCAGAGACATTCTGATTCTCCTGGCCAGGGCTGCTGAGGCTGCTTTTTCATGTAAAACAACAGATAGGCTGTTTCTGTCCTGTGGAGGCAAAGAGAAAGCACATCACAAGGTATGTTTGAAGATCTAGGTTGCAGGTAACATCCCAGAATTGCTCCTGCTCAGCTTTCTGAGCTTCAGGTCAACTAAGCTGGTCCTCTCCAGAGTTCCCAAGATTTGCTGGCAGTGCTGTGGTTTATAGGAGAGATTATCTCCCTCCTGTGAGCTCGTTTTCTTACGATGCATCAAAACAAAAAGCATGGAGAGATCCTGACTGGCACATCTCCTGCAGCCCCACTGCACCCCAGGCACCATGTTCCCAAAGCAGTGTGTCTCCCCTCTCTTTGCTATCTCCATTCCAAAGTCCAGAGCAGCATTAGGAAAAAAATCAGGGACACATTTACATACCAGTAGAGGTTGGAATGTCCATATGTGCATTTAACATCATCCCATGATACCTAGAGAAGAAAAACACACTGGAGGAGGCTGGTAAAAACTCTTAAGAGATGGAAAAACTCTGATACCATCCCAGGAGCTCTCATAAGAGCAGTATAAGTGGCACTTCCAGGAACTAAACACCTTTCAGTAAATTGGTTTATTGCTTTTACTCTCAGAGGAAAAACAGTTCTGAATGTATACATTAAACATATGTAGGGTGCATCAAGTAGGATGTTCAGCAAATATCCTGAATATTCTGCAATATTCAGAATGCTTCTGCATTCTGCAATGCACAAAACTGCTGGTGTAATTCTCGCCTGAATGATGAGCAGGACTCCATGGTATCAGAAGGCTAATTAATTACTTTATCATAATATATTATTCTATACTGTATTACACTATATCTAAACTGAAACTGCACAAGCACTTAACAAAATCTTGTTACTGTTTGCTGACAGTCTGGAGACAGCCAAGGAAACAAAGCCCCATCACTTTGGGTAAACAACCTCCACACTGCATTCTACTTTGGCACAACACAGGAGCAGAAAATGAGACAAGCATTGTTTTGATCATTCTTTTCTCTGCTTCTCTCAGGTTCAGAGAATGTGAATCCCACCCAAAACAGAACCTGAGGCCTTGCTTGGTGCAGAAGTGAGAGTCACTCTGCCCTCAGCATAGAGCATCCTGTAGCAGAGGTGGACAAAGCTCTGCAGCCTCAGCTTCCCTTCCTGGTTTTCTGTAGCACCAGCCAGACTGGGTGAGAGCTGGAGGAGTGTCCAGGAGGGTAAAAAAGGAAACGTGGCTGGATCTGCTCACCTGGCACACCTCAGAATCATTGAAGCAATACCATTTGCAGTCTGTGAGGCTCCGAATGTAGGCACAGTAATGGCCACAGCTGGCTGATCCTGAGTGAGCCACCACGGCAAAGAGCTCGTACTGCCACGTAGCCTGCCAAGAGACACAAAGAGCAACTTCCAGCACAGCAATTCTCACCTGCCAGGGACTGTAGAAAAGCAGCAGCCAGGGCAGCAAGGATGTGAATTTTGTGAGGAAAAAAGATCAGATTGGCCTTGAGTATCCTGCCTTTTTTGCTCTTACCCTCATTTTTTTTGCCCATCAGCTATGGGCTGGCAGCCTCCCTGGAGAGGGCAGCAAGGATGTGAATTTTGTGAGGAAAAAAAGATCATATTGGCCTTGAGAATCCTGCCTTTTTTGCTCTTACCCTCATTATTTTTGCCCATCAGCTATGGGCTGGCAGGCTCGCTGGAGGCCAGAGGATTGTGAAAAAGGCAGCAGGAAGCAAAGGGGCAGCAAAGAGGTTCACCACAGCCAACCATGCAGCAGTCCCTTCTGTTGTTGTCACACGTCCTCTTATTATTTCCCAGGAAGAGAAACAGACCCACAGTGGGGCAGATCCATCTCAGCTACTTGGCAAAGCTGTTGTGGCCAACAGTACCAAACTCTGTGGCCAAAACTATCAAGATTACTGCATGGGAAATATAAAGAACAGAGTTCCCCTGTCTTGGACAGGTGAGATCTGCAAAGCCTGGCTTTTGTCCTCAAGGCAGGAAGCTCCAGTTATGGTGCCTTTGGTGATTTAATCTGAGCACAGAATGTTGAATAATGTCTGAATCAGTTACAACTATGGGATGTGAGACAACACCAGGCACAGGTAAAGTTTGAGACACACATTTTTAAAGACAGGTACTTTGAACTGAAATAAGTATTGGTACGATCTCTTAAATTTTTCTGAGAATGGAGCAGAGAGGAGAAGAAAATCTGCCCTTTTTGAACAGGAATATCTCACCTTTTCACTTTCATCTGCTTGGCACTGACTTTCTGTCAAGATTTGCCCGAGATCAAGCTCTTGTGGGAACGGCAGGTAGTGCCTCAGCTTGTACGTGCAAGAGGACCTCTCAAAGCAGAAGCGCTTCAGGTGCAAGGTCAGGGTCTGTGGCAGATGGACGAGCTTCATGCTCTGCAAAGCAATCAATAATGCAGCTGAAAACTGCGGCCAAACCCTGGGCAGGCAGGGTGCAAGCAGCCACTGCCACCCAGTGTGTGCAGAATGGAGAGCAGCCAGCTCTCCAGGGAACATTTGCCAGTTCCACGGGACAGCAGATGCCAAGCCTCTGCAGCCCACCTGCACACAAGGCAGAGGGGTGATAGCCAAGTTTCTCAGCTTTAGTGTCATCAGCACCCAGCCTTGGGTGCCTCAAGGGCTGCTTCACTTCTCATGTGCTTTCCTAGCCCCATGCTGGTAGCACTGGAGGCAAATCAACTTCCTTGAGACATCAGACCAGAGGAGGAAAAGTGTCTGTGGTTCTTATCTCACTGACACTGCCACCCTGGCCAATCTGAGCTGTTGATCTCCTCTTGAACTTCCTATGGTTCCACCCTCCCCAGTGCTCAAAGAAGTTCTAGATATGAAACATGGAGAAATAATTCTCCACTTACCTGCAGAAACGTTGTTTTCCTCCCACACTGTTGACAGAAACACATGTTTTGTCCATTCAGCTCCTCTGGACGGAAGAAGTATTGCAGACAATCCTCCTAAGAAGACAGAGACTTCTTTCAGCTGAATTCCTTCAGCTGGATTTTTATTTCTACATTATTTCAGAGGGTCCAAGCAAACAGCAAAGTTCCAGAAGGCATGCTTTATTCAAAGGACAAAAGACTGCCTGGCAGCCTGAAACAAAAGGTACCTAATTTCTCCCAGCTGCTGCTCTGATTGCAACAGTTGGGGAAAAATAAAAGTACACATATTCCACAAAGAAGGCATTGATGTATAAATGTCTTTTATACCTACTTCAAAGCCTTTTAAAACCTTTAAAGGTTTACAAAGCAGCTCCTTTATGCTGAAACAGTGTAAAGTGGTCAGAGAAACTGTAAGATCCACTGGTATTTGAAAAATCCACTATGAACAGAGGGGAATCATCTCCTAAGGAAAAAGTGCTGCTGCTAAGCTTACCAGAGTCTTCAGCCTGTGAGAATTGGCATCCAGCACTGGGAGTGGAAGGGTTAACATGGTGCTTTTGCTCTTTACTTCAAAAGAGCATTTCTGACAGGCCACGTGCTCCTGTATGCAGATCGTGTACAGATCACGAAGCTCTTCCACCTGGAGGGGTGGAAAAAAAGGTTAAAACAAGGTTTATGGAGAAGACAGCTGAGCTGTTTCTCTGTGGGTGGGAAAGCCCCTGTGGTCACACATTTCAAGCAAGGTTATTCCTTTGAATATTGAATTTCCTTGAGGTTGGAACCAAGATGTGACAATGACTTATGAGGACAGGGTACTTCCCACAATTTAAAGGAGAACAACTCCTTCCCTAACAGAGGGGAAAGACACAGCCTGTGAGATCAGAGAGTTAAAGATCTGCTTTGATGCAGAATTATTTTGTTTTGCTTGAAACTGCAACAGGAGCCTGTCTTCTGTATTACTAAAACTGTGACAATCAGGAAAGAGTCACTTTTCTCTTCCCAGTCCCATGGGAGGAGCTGTTATATACATCACATACTATCAGTGACTAATTAGAGTGAAATGCACATGGTTGACTTCAAAGAATGGAAAAGCTGTGTCAAGATATTCCAATAAATGCTTACAGAAATTTGGGGAGAAAAAGAAATTAAATATAACTAAATACAATGCTGCAGAAAGATCAATCTCTTAGTTAATCAGCTCTTCCATTAGAATGGAGACTGGCATGCCCTGGAAGCAGGATGAGCAAAACTTAACTGTGATTCAAAATGTCAAAGCTTATGAAACAAAGATTCTCTGTCCCATCTGAAAGATGCAATGAAAGAATAGATAATTTTAAAACTTAGGACAATTGCCAGTGAATGGGATTCTTCAAGAAGCAGAGGAAACCATGATAAGGGGCAAAGGTTCATTTCAGTCACCATCCTTACCAGCTCTGGCTTTTTCATCTGCTTCTTTAACAAGTTCCAGAGAGTCAGAAAGAGCTGAGCAGCATCATGCTGCACAAACACTGCACGAGCAGAAAACACAGCCTCAGTCAGCATCATGAACCAGGCACCAGGCACAGATTTCCCACAAATGGCAAAGGGAGATTCATTATCCTTCCCTTAGACCCAGTTTCTTGTCCCTTGCTCCTCCCTGCAGAGACAGAGCTTAGACTGGGCAACAGCTGCAATTTCTTTCTGAGCTGAGCAGGCAGTGGGAAAAGACAGGAGTGTTTGCACCACCCAGTGCCAAAGTCGTGTCCTTGTCACCAGATGCAGGGACAAGAGGAGGCTCAGTGCCCACCAGAGGAGGGCTCAGGTGGCTCACCAAGTTGGGAAGTGCATTTCATAGCATCAGAGAATGGTTTGGGTTGGAAGGAGCCCTAAACTTCATCTGGTTCCACTCCCCCCACCAGGGGCAAAGACACCTCCACTAGAGCAGCAAACAGCTTCCAGTCTGGCCTTGGACCCTTGCAGGGACACAGCACCCACAGCTTCTCTGGGCATCCTGCATCAGTGCCTCACCAATCCCACAGTAAAAATTTCTTCCCAATATTCAATCTAAACCAGCTCTCAAGCTGGTTTACATTTCAAGCCATAACCCTTTATCCTATCATTTCTGTGTCACATGTCCTTCCATGCAATCTCCTTTGAATCCTCCTTGGAAACAATACAGGGAAAGTTCTGTTCTCTTTTTCACCTTTATTACTCCACAGACCTGTTTTCCCCATCCCCTCATGCCCCAGGAAGGCTAAAATGCTCCTAAGTGCTGAGATTAAAATGACAGCAGGGCCTGTCCATGTCTCACACACCAGACAGGATAAACCCCTTGATCCCTATCTCTCTTTAACTGGAAGAGAGATGGCTGACTGCAAAGCCACTCAGAGTCAGGAGAAAAATGATGCAAACAGGGATACTGGGTTTATGTTGTGTTCCTCTTTCATAAAGGTCAGGGCACCTTCCTTTTCAGTTCTGAAAATTGTTGTTTGGGCTTTTATATGACAAAGATAAGGGCATTTGGTTATACCCTGTGAATTGTACACAGACAGACTCTTGGCATCCCATTGCCACTTGTCACTCATGCATTAAAATCCTCTCTCTTTTAGAACTTTCACCCGCTGGGAGATTTAGCCTGCAAATTCTTCTCTCTGCCCTTATAAGAAGGAGCAGGAGGGGGATCTGTGCAAACTCATTCTCTTTTCCACACTATCCCTTTCTTCTAATAAGTAACAGCAGCTATTTCACTATCATGATGCCAGTAGAGCAGGACAAATCAAAAAATGAACTCTCTGCCCTGCACAGCACCCACAGCTGAATCTTCTAGCAGTCTGATAGTCCTCCCACCCTTTGGACAAATACATCCAGCAGGGTTTATTTTTCCTCTCTTCACAAATAAGACACAGTATTGCACTCAGCTGGGAGGCAGCTACAAGGAGCACTGTGCATCTAACTCCTGGCATTTCCAAATTCCTGGAGGAGATGCTGGGGTCTGGGCTGCTTGGAATAATGCAGGCAGAGGTGGGCACGAGGCAGGGCTGCTTACATTCCACTCTGTGCTCTGAAAGGCAGCGAGCCAGGTCTGTGGGACCAACAGCTTTGCACTTGCCACACTGCATCTTCTCCAGCAGCAGGAGCATTTGGTACGGGACGTTGCTCCTCCTCTGAGCAGGAGATGGTGGCACGGTGATCCTGGCAGGGGAAGAAGCAACACCAGGGGTGATCAGAGGCTCCATGGAGAAATGCCAGACACCACACCCGAAGGAGCACAGGTCAGGGCAGAGACAGCAGCTCCAGAGGAACCAGAATGGGAATGTTTTCAGCAAGAGAAGGGAAATGGGAAAGGGAATCCCACAGTGCAGGCTGACAGCTCTAAAGTAAAAGGCCAAAATTTTAAGTTGGCTTGTTCCTGAACAAGAGACAAGCCCAGCAGGACCTCGAGTGCTTTCTGGCCTCTAGAAACAGCATTAGTTACAGCCAATTCCAGACCCATTTTGCCTCCCACCCACCGATGCCCTCATTGTCAACATGCCCTCAGAATTTCATGGGCACATAGATCATAATGCTTGTATTTCAACTACATGCCAACAAAAACTCTTAATTCTCCCTACATTTACTAGAGATTAAAGGTTTTTCTTTCTTCAAATAAGCATGGTAACCTACAGTCTACATTATTTAGCCTTGCCCATTTATTACACTTATCATTTCTGCATGTCTGAAATTTGTTTTTTCCCCTCTGCTCAGCAGTGAGCATGTAAGAAAGGACTGAATAGGAATGATCCACTTAGATGATAAATCTGCAGTGAAGTGAGTAAACTGAAAACAAATCAAACCAGTTATTAGTGTGGTCAGTAGGGAGACAGAAGCCCAAATCCTCCTCAAAACACACAGGGACAGCAGTCAAGCAAATCAAAGAAATGCTAGATATTCATGATCTGCAGCAAAACTTCTCTGTCAGGGGTTAGCCAGGGCCCAGAGGCCAGGGATTAGGGTATGTTTGTGTATACATGCTTCAAGTGACAAAATTAATAGTGGATATGGCTACATATGACACATCCTTTATTATAAGGCCTGTGAGTAAACCTGGAATAAAACTATATATATATTTTATATATAGATTTTAATATATCATATATTATATATTATATATTTCTATTTATTTATTACATATAAATTATTATATGAATATATATCTTATCTATTCATATATTATATACAATATAATATAGAATGATAATATATATTTATTATATATTATATATTTAAAATATATTGAATAAATATAATTACTATATATAATTATTATATATAAAATTATATATATGTGTATATATGTATTTTATATATATATAAATTATATATATCCTGTTAGGGAAAAGAGAGACACGAGCCATAAAGAGTCAGTTCAGGACATGACTCAGAGATGATTAACAAGTCCGAACACTGCAACTTCTGCCTTTGTTAGTGCACAACAGACACGACAAGGCAGAGACCTTGCTGAGGGACCAAAAGCATCCTGATAGCACCTCAGTGATCCAAACCTTCAAGTGTACATCCCATATAAAAGAAGGAGTGGAGAGCAGAGTGCAGCAATGGAAACCTGTCAGGGAGGTCAAGGAGGAGGTACCTTCGGAGTATCCTTGTGAAGAGTATGTTCATGAGGAACACTTGGAGCAGGGAGTTCAGACAGCAGCTCTGCCCCAGGTTGTACAGTCCAATCGCTTCTGTAGGGGAGAAAAAGATGAAGTGAGGCCTGGGGAGAGGTCCAAGAAAAGAAAGTGAAAGCTATTTGAAAGTGCACATTGTGCACATTCAGAGTATAGGCTCAGACCTGATAAAGTGTTCAATCTATTCTCCTGCTGATCAAGCAGATAACATTTGGTTTTGTTTGGCAACTGACAGGAAAAATCCAAGTATCCAAGTAAGCCTGGCTAATGATTCTCAAATTTCTCCCAGTTCCTCTTTTTCATTCCTCTCATAACACACCTAAACATAAAATAGAACAGGAGGCAAAGGCTGCCTGCTGAGGAGAATAACCAGGGCCTAGTCCATGGTTTAGCAAATCCAGCAGTGTTTGGAGAGAGACAGAGCCAGCAGCAAGGCATTTTTGGCTGCAATGGCCAATTTGAGGACTTAAATATGGAAAAAGCTCTGAGATCTTCATGTATTCCATTCTAAAAAAACTCACAATGGTTACTTGGCAAGGCAAAATGAGAATTATCTGTATATTCCTCAGTGAAGAGATAAGGAATAGGAGAAAATTAGGCCTATGGACAGGGAATGGAACAGCAGGGATGAAAACCAGAAAATATGACAGTGAAGAACTGGCACAACATTATTACCATTTTTTAAGTCTGCCAGACCAAAGACTGATGTCAGCTTCTGGTTTTTGGCCTTCACCTCTTTGGGTTCCTCTTTATTACTTTGAACTTCAATTTCTGCCTCCATGATCTCGCTTGGTGCCTCCTCTGGTTTCCTGCTTCTTCCTTGACGTCCACTGGTTTGTCCCATCAACAATACTGCTCAAGGACAGAAGAGACCTTTTCATTACGAAAATCCCTTTTCATTATGAAAAAGGTGAAATCCAAAAAACACTGAACGGTTTGGGTTGGAAAGGAACCTTAAAGATCATCTAATTTCAACCCCCTGCCACAGGCAGGGATGTCACCCACTAGATCAGGCTGCTCAGGGATCAGAATTAATATTCCAACCTGGCCTGGAATATCAATAAAATCAGTATTACTGCAAGAGCACGTGGGATATTTGAATTAACATGGGTGTAGAGGTGTGCAGGCTATTGCTAAGGGAACAGAAATGGAGTGTGGCCACAGTTGCTCATCCTGTCTTCCTCTTGTGGCTAAATAAATAAATGAGCCTTCAGTCCCACAGGAACAGCTCCATCTAGCCAAGGAACTCCACATATCCCTCTCCGGGAAGATTTGGTAAATAAGATTATTAAAATTGCCCAAAAGCAGATGTTGCAAAACTCCTCTGTTTGGAAAAAGCAAATTTTATTTTAAAAAGTAGCCCAAGTATTGAAAAGGTCAAGTTTCACCTCCCCTTCTGGCCAGATGAGCACCTTTGGTTTCTGTGCTGGGCTCCCTGTGTCGGTTCTACATGCCTGAGTCACAGCACTGCTGTGGCACTTTGGACTGTAATTTTGAAAGATATTCAAGTACCAACATAACAGTTTCTTTTTCTGTTCCTCCCAGTGATCACAGGCAAAGTAACTGTTCGTGCAAGGGAGCCATTATAATGCCTTGATTTTTAAGGGAGGATTCAGCAGACCATTACTCTGACAATCTTCTGGGACTCAGTTACTCAAGCAAAATAAAAACACACAAACAAAACAATCTGATAAAAGTTCAAATGCAACTACGCAAAAACGAAACTTTCTAAAAGCCCGCTGCCAACATGGAGACAGAATCAGAAAAAAGTGGATATTCACGGGGAAGGGGGGAGTGGAGACCCAAAAAGTGCTCAGAAATTATTATTTTACAAATATTAAACAGCGCATAAAATCAACCTAAGGCCAAGCACTGAAAGAATGAAGAAAAGTTACTAAGAAAGAGAAATAAGCAAAATCCTGGTTCTGCCTTTCATAAAAAAAAGAAAATCTTTGCTTTAAAAGCATGGGTTTGGGTTAACTATGCCTAATAGTGTCAAATATCAAAGTTACTGAAGATTCAGGCTAGAAATTGATTTTTTCTCCTGATTATTACCTTTAAATATACTTGTTTCCAACTCTACTTTTGATAGTTTATTTTGAAGATTACTTTTAAACTCTAAGTGTCACACACTAAGTTTCACCAAATATTGTTGAATTCGCTGAGAAGTTTTTTTTGGGGGGAAAAAACCAAATTCTGAAAGATTCAAGAGCATTACTTTTTATACCCAAACCCGGTGATCAGAACAGCTACGCAGGAAAAGATAAATTTAATCTGATTTCTCTCTCGCCGAAACAGAGCCTGAACACAGACTGCCTGTTCTCCTGGAGATGATTTAACGACACGTTCAGGTTTCTGAAAGCTGAGCTGGAATTCAGCTGGTGCAGGATCAGCCAGGAGGTCAGGGATGCTCCCAGGCAGTGGGGATGGTGAAAGAGACAGAAAGGAGAGGGGCAGGCAGCACAGGGGTACCTAAACATAGCCTGGGATGTGCTGGGGATAAAGCAAACCTGCGAGACACAGGTTTTGTCAGAAAAGGGAGGACTAAGAGTGGGATTAAAGAGCAAGCACTGAATGGCTTTGGGTGGCTCGAGGAAAAGGTAGAAAGATCTTAGGGCAGGAAGGTGCACGGGGATTTGCGTCTCTGGTTCCATGAAATTTTCTCCCAGCCACCAATATTGGGGATGCTGTTGTGGGAGCAGGGACACAAACAGAACCTCCCAACCCTTGGAACCTCCTCGTTTTGGCTATCAGGAATCCAGGCTTCCTAAGACTTGCACTTGACCTCCTTTTCCCTGCACAGGTGTATAAAACAGCCAGGCTGGCTGGGGCTCTGAGCAATCTATTCTCGTGGAAGGTGTCCCTGCCCTCAGCACGGACGGAACTAGGTGATTCAAGCTCCCTTCCAACCCAAACTATTCTATGTTTTCTATGGTTCCCCTGAGGTGCTGGCTCCAGCAGACACTCAGCGTGACAACCCACCTTTGAGGTGAAGGAAGCACCTAAGAGCGCATCACCTCCACCGGGATGCGACAGAAAGATTTCCCACTCAGCCGCCAAACTTATCCCCGCCATTATTTCCTTATTTTCCTTCCCTCCTGACACGCTGCCCCTCCGGCATCCGAGCTCACAAACCAGCAGAACCATCCCCACGAACCACAGCAAAACGCTCCTTACCAACCCTGGCTCACGGCGCGGCGGCGGACTGCCCGCACCGGAGCCCCGCCGAGGGGCTGCTCCTCCGGGAGAGCGGCAGGGCTGGAGGGCTCGGCAGGGCTGGAGGGCTTCGGCAGGGCTGGAGGGCTCCGGCAGGGCTGCAGGGCTCGGCAGGGCTGCAGGGCTCGGCAGGGCTCGGCAGGGCTGCGAGCGGAGCGGGGCGGCCCCGGCGGCAGCGCCCGCCCCGCAGCGCAGTTTTCATTTCCCGCTCGGCCGGGAGCCGGCACGGAAAGTGAAACTCGGAGCCGCCCTGCGCCGCCTCCCGGCACCGAGGGGGCTGGGAGAAAGCGGCCGAGGGATGTTCCGTGCCGGCTCTTTGTCGCTTGATGCGGATCGCCTCGCGTTGTGAGGCTGGGGAGGACAGCCGGCGCTCCCAGCCCTGCGCCGCTTGTGAAAAATGTGTGTTTTATCATTGGCAAGTATTAAAATGAGTATTGTATGTGTCACGTTAGGTCCCAGCCCTGCGCCGCTTGTGAAAAATGTGTGTTTTATCATTGGCAAGTATTAAAGTGAGCATTGTCTGTGTCATGTTAGAAAGCTATGCTGCATTAATTTTCTTAAGTAGCGTACTAAATACGGTTTTAGGTTATAATGTTAAGAAAGAAACTATGCTATGCAAGGTATTTGTTTAAGAAAGGACTCGCACTAGATGGAAGCCACAGGACACCTAAATCAGAGAAAAGGAATTTCTTGCTCCCTTATTAGCAGAAAACTAACTTCTTCCCACCTCGCTCAGACTGGAAGATGGCATGAGGATTAAGAAGAAGAAGTTGACAGCGACCAGACAGAATCCTGGTTTGGATGGAATTTATGCATCACGTATGAGATGTATGAATATGCAACAGGCGATTGTTTTTAAGGGTTAATCCTCTGTTAACGGGGGTCCTTTTTCGGGCTTGTGTTGCCCAGAAAAAGGTACCCGGACGTCCGTATCTCTTTGTTTTTATTGTCTCATATTGTCCTAATCTCAATTATTCAAATTTTATTACTCTAATGTACATTACTATTTTTATAACCATTTTATTACTTTTAAAATTTTAAAAATAAAAGCCAAGTGATTGGCATTTTTCACACCGGTGCCTCTGGGCTGAGCTGTGGGGAGCAGACAGAACACGGGGGGCTTTCACCAGGGTTATCTGGAACCCTTCAGGGGTGTCCTTGTGGAGAGATCCCACCTGCAAACCCTCTGGGCAGGTAGTGGGGAAGCTGCTCACACTGCCTGGCTCTGTCGGAGGCAGCACTTTGCAGTCCAAGGTGTTCAGTCGAGGCACAGGACAGTGAAAACTGTCCCAAATCGTCACAGGGGGATGTGGGAATCTGTAGGGACTTCAAATGACTCAGTGTCTTGGTTTGTGGCAGAGGCTCTCAGCAAATCAGTTCGAATTTAGTGATGTTCCCTTTCTATTAATGGCTGGTGTGGGGACTGCCCGACAGAAAGAAGGAAGGAAGGGAGAGAGAGAGGAGAACCTCTGAGCCATAAATTGCCCAGAGAGAACGAAACCACCTGAGCAAAGTGCAAAAGGACACTGGAGGTTAAACAGGAGCCAGATCTGCCAGGTGGAAGTCAGTAAAGCAGAGTGCAGTTGAAACTGGCTTTGGTAATGACCCCTGTGAGAGCTGGGCGCTCAGTTAGGAGGAGAATTACATTTTAAGAGTATTTTAAGCTTTGCCTGCGGAACTCAGTCAGGCACTTCCAATCCAAAGCAGGCAGCAGGCAGAAGTCTGAGCCCAGAAAATGGGCTCAGATGAAGGGAGACTCAAACTGAAAGGTGCAGGGTTTGAGTGTCCAGACACTCTGCCCCTTGGACAAAAGCAGCTCCTGGTGATTGCCAAGGCACCCCTAATGTCCAAATAGCTCCAAAAAAGTGCATTGACTGCTTCAAGAGCAGGGCTCCTGATGACTGAGTGTCCTTGCAAATAAAATAAATGGTAATGCTGGTGCTCAGGATGAGATCTAAAAAGCCTTCGGGAAATTAGGAAGTCCACATCCAGTGCTATGGCCAATCAGCTGACAGGAATTGCCTCATTTGAAGTGTAAATGTCCCAGTACTTCGGAGAGTTTTCACAGCTGAGTCATTGTGTAAGGGAGGCAAGACAAGGATTTTATCCCACCTCGCAGGATCAGTCTCTTATCAGCCCCTTCCTTATCTGGAAAGCCAGGCTGAAATCCTCCCCTTCTGCACCGGGGAGGCCCCTCAGGCATCCCTGGAGAAGCACCCAGTGACTGTTCAAGTCTTGAGCAACAAAAATCCGGTCTCTTACAGCATCTGGGTGGTTCCAGTGATGGTTGAGTGTTTGAGCAGCGTGCACTGCTGGAACTATTTGGTTTTCTTGGTTTAGGAACATCGTTTCTGCCGTACACCTCTGTGCAGAAGACACAGGGCAGCCCCAGGTGTGCTCAGTGAGGATGAGGAGGGCTGAAGCAGCCCCAGGAGTGCTCTCAGGGGTTCCTGTCCCTGCTGCAGTGGGTGATCTCCGGGAATCTCTCCAAGGACAGCAGTGGCAGCATTTGCAGGGCAGGGGAACCCCTGGGGGCTCAGCTCCTGGCATTGCTTAGGTGTGCAGAGGGACAATCCCTGTGCCCCAGGGAATGCAGGAGATGGGACAGCACACCTGAGCAGGTGGGGATGCAGTGAAGATCATTTTTCTTTCTCTTTTTGATTTCATCTTCCCAATCCCATCCCAGTGCCTCTGGTCCCCTGCCCAGTGCCCCCAGTCCCTCCCTAGTGTGGCCCAGTGACCCCAGACAAAAGAGGGGTTTGATGGAAAAGGGGTTTATATTGAGGAGAATCATTATTGTCTGTGTTTAAATTGAAAGGGATTCCCCTTCACCTGTGATTTTAAGCGTAACAGTTAAAGGAGACCTTTCCTTTTCCATTATTTAAGGTTTAATTGAGGAAAAAAAATCCTCCTCTTTCCAGCATTTTGAATATTTAAGCAGAGGGGGGAAAGGGCAGAAAAAGAGAGAAAAAGAAAATGGTGGGAAATGTGAAATGAAAAATGGTGGGAAATGTGAAGTGAAAGAGGGGCAGAAACATGAAGTGGAATAAGGATGAGAAAGACAAGGGACAAAGGGTGGGAAATGTGAGGTAAGTAGCACTCATGCAGTAATTGACTGAGAATTTATGAACACAACTGTGAACAAAGGAGAGATATTGTCTTACTTTTCCAGAGAAAACCTGGCAGAATCAGTCCCAGAAAGGTTTTCAGGTCTGAAAGTTCACAGTCTTGAAAGAAACGCAACTTGGGTATTTCTAAGAATTGCCTCACTTTTTATAGACAGGTCCTTCTTAAAAGGAAATCTGTATTAGCATCATTAAAAAAATCCAGATTCTGAAATGGGCAAGGAGGGTCACAAATGCATGCAGGAGAACCTAAGGAAAAAGCAATGCAATATCTCATTTGCTGCACAAAGGTGTTAATAAATTCCCAATTAATTTATGCATGAGCACCTAGGTTCTTCGTGCATAAGTGCCCAATTAATTTTTCCATGAGCATCCAGTTAAATCTGCCCTCCATATGCCTTAGCATAGCTTCTTGGAGGACTTCTTCCATGCCGTTCCCAGGCACAGAGGTGAGGGCAAGAGGTTGGCAGCCACCAGGACCCTCCTTTCTGCCCTTTTTAACACTGGGGACAATGTTTCCCTTTTTCCAGTCCCCTGGGACTTCTCCTGACTGCCATGACTTTTCAAATATCCCACAGAGTGTTGTAGCTGACTGGAAATTCCACAGAATCCTGGCTTGGGCAGGTGTCTGTGGTGTCCCTGCTGGCTGTGCTGCTCTTATGCCAGAGCAGGAAGCAGCATTCTGCAGCTTTTTGGTCTGACCTATGTGGAATGTAGTAAGTTTTTCATGTTCACTAGAGCTCAGAGAGGCTCACATTGGGTGTGCAAGGGAAAACAAGTCTTTTTACATTACTGGGAGTGGTGGGGTGTTACTATAGTTGATGATATCTTAAAGGATGATTTGCCTGTTATTTATGTAATAAAAAATGTCCTCTCCTAAATTTCTGTTTACCACGTACAGAAAATCTGAGCTAATTGTTGACACATGCAGTACCGAGACGATTCTGTGCTCACCAGGAACGAAATGTATTTAAAAATTACTCCCCGTCATTCTCTTCTTCAAACGAGTCGGTTCCCACTTCTTCATAGTCCTTTTCCAGGGCAGCCAGGTCCTCTCGGGCCTCTGCAAACTCCCCCTCCTCCATGCCCTCCCCCACGTACCAGTGCACAAAGGCTCTCTTGGCGTACATCAGGTCGAACTTGTGGTCCAGCCTTGCCCAGGCCTCGGCGATGGCCGTGGTGTTGCTCAGCATGCAGACTGCCCGCTGCACTTGGGCCAGGTCCCCGCCAGGAACAACCGTGGGAGGCTGGTAGTTGATCCCAACCTGGAAACAGGGATGTGAGAGAAGGCTGTGCAACAGCAGGAGGCAGGCAAGGCGCTGAAGAAAGGTGGGTGAAGTTACAGATGCTGGTGCCAGATGGCAAATGCCATTTCAAATGTCCAAGAGCATGAAACACACTCTAATATCTACACTGTTCTACTGTTCAATGCATGCTGACCAGTTTGTACATAGAGTTTCACCAAGATGCTCTGTAGAAACTAACCTAAAAAGTTGTTTCCCAGTTGTACGTTTTCATTGTTGAAGGAGCTGTTTGTACGACAAATACATTTCCACTGGTAATGTCTGTATTATTGTTGAAAATGTATTTCCCGTCACTGCTGAGTAACCAGTGGGGAGAGGCTGTATAATATTTTTAGGTTAACTAAGACATTCCCTAACATCAGCATTTCCTTTATTAATTTTATCAGTTTTGGTATTTCCTCAATTTTAGATTGTGCCTCAGAGGCGACGCTTGTTGACTGTTCCAAAGGTCAGGTCTGAAATTAAAACTTCTTTCAATTTTAACCCATACACACTTTGAATTTCCACTTGTTTAAATATGTAACAGCCTGTGCCAATGGGATGTCCAAAGGAGAAAAGACACATTTTATATAAATGCATCCTTATGTTCATTGGGAAATATCTATATTCCCCCATGTTCTGGGGGAAACAGGAGAAATAGGCAAGATAGAAAACTTTAAATATACAAGTTTTCTACTAGAAAAGATTAAAAATACATGTTTTCTGCTAGAAAAGATTAAAAATACATGTTTTCTGCTAGAAAACTTTACAAGTACAAGTTTTCTGCTAGAAAACTTTAAAAATACAAGTTTTCTGCTAGAAAACTAAGAATACAAGTTTTCTGCTGGAAAACTTTACGAATACAAGTTTTCTGCTAGAAAACATTAAGAATACATGTTTTCTTCTAGAAAACTTCAAAAATACAGGTTTTCTGCTAGAAAACTTTAAAAATACAAGTTTTCTGCTAGAAAACGTTAAGAATACATGTTTTCTTCTAGAAAACCTCAAAAATACAGGTTTTCTGCTAGAAAACTTTACAAATACAAGTTTTCTGCTAGAAAATTTCAAAAATACAAATTTTCTGCTAGAAATTTTTTTAAATACTAGTTTTCTACTGGAAAACTTTAAGAATACAATTTTTTTACTAGAAAACTTTAAAAATACAAATTTTCTACTAGAAAATTTCAAAAATACAAGCTTTCTGCTAGAAAGCTTTAAGAATACAAGTTTTCTGCTAGAAAACGTTAAGAATACAAGTTTTCAACTAGACTGAACTCCCCTTTCAACACTCAAGAGAAGCTTGTGGCAGCCCTACTCACCTTGAAGCCGGTGGGACACCAGTCGACGAACTGGATGGATCTCTTGGTCTTGATGGCGGCAATGGCCACGTTGACGTCCTTGGGGACGACGTCGCCGCGGTAGAGCATGCAGCAGGCCATGTACTTGCCGTGCCTCGGGTCACACTTCACCATCTGGTTGTTGGGCTCGAAGCAGGCGTTGGTGATCTCGGCCACGGAGAGCTGCTCGTGGTGCGCCCTGTCCAAGGAGATGATGGGCGCGTAGGTGACCAGCGGGAAGTGGATGCGCGGGTAGGGCACCAGGTTGGTCTGGAACTCCGTCAGGACGACGTTCAGGGCTCCATCAAAGCGCAGCGAGGCCGTGATGGATGACACGATCTGGCTGATGAGGCGGTTCAGGTTGGTGTAGGTGGGACGCTCGATGTCCAGGTTGCGGCGGCAGATGTCGTAGATGGCCTCGTTGTCCACCATGAAGGCGCAGTCCGAGTGCTCCAGCGTGGTGTGCGTGGTCAGGATGGAGTTGTAGGGCTCCACCACGGCCGTGGAGACCTGAGGGGCTGGGTAGATGGCGAACTCCAGTTTGGACTTCTTTCCGTAATCCACAGAGAGGCGTTCCATCAGCAGGGAGGTAAATCCAGAGCCGGTACCGCCACCAAAGCTGTGGAAGATCAGGAACCCTTGCAGCCCAGAGCAGGCATCGGTCTAGAAAGCAAAAGAGAAAGTGAAACAGCAGCAGCTGGAAAAGACTTTGCTATGTGAGCTTCTCCTGAGCTGAAGGAGTGAGCAGTCATAGGCAGTGTACAGCATAGATTTCATGTCAAGATTTCCTGGGAAAGGGCTGGTGATAGCTCCAACGTTTACTTTCCTCACTGTCTCAACTTATCACATAGGAATCTGTCCAGGCCTCTCTGTGTCTGAACTTCACACTGCTCTGTTACTCTGGCTGAAACCAATGTACAACTGCATAATCCACCCTTCAGTATCAGTATTGGTGCTGAAGGGCTATGCTAATAATTAAAAATTACATATTCATAACCACTTTATAAAAAAGCTTAGAGGCATGCAGCTGGGAAGCGAACTACTGGGCTTCTCTCTTCTATACCATGTCCAAGATACCATCTGTATGACTTGCAATCTCTTTGCTGAACCATTGGTGGTATCTCTTGCAATTAACTTGTTAGTTCTGCCCTTCTTTATTCTGCAGAGTCCAAGCTGCTGTTTCAGAGGTACTGGGACTTACCAGCTTACGGACACGATCCAGCACCATATCAATGCTTTCCTTGCCAATGGTGTAGTGCCCACGGGCGTAATTATTGGCTGCATCTTCCTTTCCAGTGATCAGCTGTTCTGGGTGAAAAAGTTCCCGGAAGGTGCCAGCCCGTACTTCATCTGGAGAAGAAAGAGAAATTGTAAGAATGTGCTCCAGTGCCAGCAAATTCTGGTTGTTGTTGGCATCAGTGCATGCTCTCAGTCACAGGAGTTCGTGATGCCAAAAGACAGATGCTGATGGAGAAGGGAAATGTCTCCTGAGCATTTTTTCATTGTTGCATTTGTTTGATTTATTGTGCATCTTCAGTCCAGCCGCTTATCTTCTCATGAGCTTGTTGGTGACAAGTACAGCCTGGATCCACAAGCCCCCAGAAAAAAAACAGTGTGAAGAAATTCAGGTATTGTATTTACAGGGATCCCCAGGCAAAGGGAGGAATGATGAATCTGACTCCATGTACTCAGAAGGCTAATTTATTATTTTATTATACTCCATTATATTTATGAATAGTAAACTATACTATACTAAAGAATACAGAAAGGATACTTACAGAAGGCTAAAAAGATAATAATGAAAACTCGTGACTCTCTCCAGAGCCCCAACACAGCTTGGCCCCAGTTGGCCATTGAGTCAAATCAACCCACAGCAGAAACCAATGAAACAATCACCTGTGGGTAAACAATGTCCAAGCATATTCCAAAGCAGCAAAATAAAGGAGAAGCAAATCAGATAATTATTGTTTTCCTTTTTCTCTGAGGCTTCTCAGCTTCCCAGGAGAAAAATCCTGGGTGAAGGGATTTTTCAGAAAATGTGAATGTGACATTCAGGTGTCCCAATTTATAGGCATTCTTCTGTTATTGGAGGGCAGCGATCAGGCTCCTGCTTTAAATCCAAACTGAAGAAAAGCAGAATTTGAATGGCAAAAATGTTGTGATAAACAAACCCAAAAGTTAACACCACGTGCCTCCCAGCAATTAAACTGCTGGGGATCCTCTATCCAAACTGAAGAAAAGCAGAATTTGAATAGCAAAAATGTCGTAATAAACAAACCCAAAAGTTAAATATTGATGCAAAGAGAAGTTGTACGCACCACGTGTACCAGCAATTAAACTGCTGGGGATCCTCATGGTCCTGTTTTTGTAACACCTGTGACAGAACCTGGCGTCCTGTGTCACAAGAAAATTGATTTCATGCTACCTAGTGGTAGCCCGAGGTGCAAAGGGCCACTTTGTCCCAGTGAAGACAGGTGGCACAGCATGGTGATATGAGGAAAAGCAATCT
This sequence comes from Passer montanus, assembly GCF_014805655.1. Classification (NCBI taxonomy): domain Eukaryota; kingdom Metazoa; phylum Chordata; class Aves; order Passeriformes; family Passeridae; genus Passer; species Passer montanus. The sequence goes on from NW_024366592.1 coordinate 2,444,407, forward strand.
CCTCTCCATTTTGCAGGTTTATTTCTATACTGACCTACCACAGTCGGTTCCAAGTCCACCATTACGGCCCGTGGCACATGCTTCCCAGTGGCTGTTTCGTTGAAGAACGTGGTGAAGGAGTCATCAGAGCTGAGTTTGTCCTGCAGGTCCTTGAAGGTGCCGTCGGGCTGAATGCCGTGCTCCAGGCAGAAGAGTTCCCAGCAGGCATTTCCTATCTGCACTCCAGCCTGGCCAACGTGGACAGAGATGCACTCACGCTGAGGGGAGAGAGGAGAGGCAGGGTCAGAAAAATCAGCGTGCCTTAGCCCTCCTTATTCCTGGCGGTTGCATTCTCCCTGTGTATTGCTCTTCCAAAAAATCTGAATTGTCACTGTCAGCTGTTCGTTTGGTTGACCACAGTGAGACTGCACATGCACATGCCAGATACTGGGACAGTTCTTGAAAAAATTGGGATCTGTGTGCTGTACTACAGAAGTATATTAAAACAGTCAGGAAAAATAAATTTCAGTCACACAAGCCCCACCTTTCTTCCTGGATTGGCCCTGCTGAGGAGCACATCCCCGTTGTGTTTATTTTTACTCCTGGCTGGAACCTGACACAGCCATGTGGCATCCTTCACCCTTATGTAACCCGAGGCAGATGATGTCTTTTGATCCTTCTGCCCTCTGAGAGCAGGCTAGCGTGGAAACTTGGAAGAGCTGCTTTCAATCACTCCAGATTTTCTTGTTCAAAACAAATGTTCCTTCCAGCTCCTGAGCAGCCATTAATTTTACATCACGGGTCCATTGCTTGTCAGGCAGTGCCATTGCAGTATAGTGTATTTGCATGATTTCCAGCATTCTTTCTGTGGCAGCCAGGAAGAGAAAACTGTGTAACACCAGGCTAAAGTAGGCAGGTGTCAATTGCTCCAAAATCCTGTACACTTAAAAGTACTGCTTTTGAAAGGCCCTGGATTTCTTAAGTTCATAAACAATTATAAAGCAAATACTTCTGGGTTAGTCCCAGCAATTGCAACACTGGGCGTAGTGAAAGGCATTTTTTTGAGGAGAGAGTGGTTTCAGGCATGTGGATTTTTTCAGATTTGGTTTCTGCTTTGGAGCAATTGAAGCTGCCTGAGCTCTCTTTTTGTGATCCCCAGGGCCCTGTCTGTACTAGGGAGTAAGAAAATGTCAGGTCATAGTATTGAACACCTGTGATCTCTTGTGCTGATTGATAATTCAAAAAAATTGGCACAGTTTTGTCTTAGGCCAGTTAATATTTTTTCAGACAATGCTTGGGCACTGTGCAGAAAACAACTAATTGTCAATAATAGTTTCCAGTGAGCAGCTCACTGACCACTGCCAGGCTTTGGAGAGGGAAGGAGAACTGAGATGCCCAGCTGTGAAGCAGGCCTGGCTTTGAGGGAAGAGGATGGTCCTAACTCGTTCTTGTTTTGTAATATTGCATTTAGATTTGACTAGTTAATTTTTTTTAATTAAATTCTGTAGCTGCTTACCCAGCAAAATAATTCTGTGACCTGAGAATTAAATGTATCCTCCCCAAAAACTAAATTTTCAATCACAATGTGCAACCAGCAACATCTCTGGAGAAATGTTTTCTTCTCTTTCAATTATTCAAATTGACATAAGTTTGTGTGTAAGAAACATAACTGAAGACATTTTTTCAGAAGCAACTAGAATTTCAAAAGTCATCACTGCCCCAGCTAATCCTCAGAAGTTCAAATGAACATGAAAGCTCAATTTAAATCTTTCATTCAACAAAATAAATTATTTCTATTCAGTACTCAGTATTCTAAGCTGAAAATTCCTGCTGACTCTGCACGTGCATGTGCTCTCAAGTGTACTTGCACAACCCTGTTTTTCTCAACTGAGTTGTGCAAAAGTTTCTGAGTTATTTGAGTGAAAATGGACTCCATAAGTCAGTGTGTTGCAATCTGGAGGATTACTCAGGAGACACTGAAGGCATATTTGGGCTTAGAGAATTCAAGTAATGCTGACTTTCCACAGAGCAGGCTCCTGCCTTTTCTTTCAAATCCCAGTGTGAATCTGTGAGGCTGGCAGGCAGCAAGAAAAATAAGGGTTTCTTTTCTTTTCAAACACAGCAATGAGGCCAGCTGGCTTTTAAAAAGAATATCTTTAAAAGCAAAACTACAATTACAAGTCAAGCAGTATTTTAAACCTAAAGAGTTGTTTTGCTCATTTCTTCAGGTCTGTAGAGGAACTGGTCTGTTTTTTTCACAGATGGAAAAAGAATATCTTTAAAAGCAAAACTACAATTACAAGTCAAGCAGTATTTTAAACCTAAAGAGCTGTTTTGCTCATTTCTTCACGTCTGTAGAGGAATCTGGTTTTTCACAGATGGAGCAAGTGAATGCTGCCTTAGGAAGTTAATATTGTAAAGCGTCATACAGGACTGTAGTTGAAGACTTTTCAGACTGAGTTTTCAGCTGCACTAGTTTGAAACCACATCTCAACCCTGCTTTTTGAGCCATTTCATCTTCTCCTTCCCCAGCAGTAATTTGGAAATATTCTGCCAAAGAGAGAAGACAGTGAAAAAAAGGTTTCTGACTTTGCATAGTGAACAGCATTAAAATACATGCCAGACTTTTAGTAGGGAAGAGGGTGGGCCTTCTTCAGCGTCACAGTCAGAGTAAACTGATCTTTACGTGATATTTGAATTTGGAGTCTCTTCCAAACTCATGTTTCACATCCCACCACTAATGCCTGTAGACCCAGGACAGGTCTAACAAAGAAACAGTAGAAAGGACCAGATCCTTTGTGAAACTAAACCTGGGACAGCTCACTCTTAAAACACAAACTGGCTCTAGGATTTACTGCAAAAGGGTGACTTTAGTCTTCCAGCTGTTCCACAAACACGCTCACTTCCCTAGGTCTGGGAAGCCTGTGGAAGTATTTTGCCTGTGAGATGAGCTGGCAGAAAGTTCTTCCTCTGAACCAAAATTAGACTCAAGAGAGTCTAATTATGCTAGAGATATACTGGGGTACAAGGTGAAATGGATTTTTTCACATTCTAAGAGGTTTTGAGAGATTTCTACGAATTTATAACAAACCACCAAAACTTAAAAACAAAGGGCATTTTTAACTTACTTAAATGCATACATATATAAAAAGATTCACGGACTCCAGAAAAACACATGCATACCCTCGATAGCTATGGACAGTATAGCCATTGGGGCTAAATTAATTTAAAACAGACACAAAGGTGAATAATTTTTTGGTTTATTTCTAAAAAAAATGTCTTGTATGAAAATGAGCTGGTGTTGAGAAAATGTGGTCACAACAGAAAGTACCAAGCAGCTAAGACTCCAATCTAATTTATCTTCTAATCCCACTAGTTAGGAACTCTCTGAAGGAAACTTAATGCAGTAATGCTTCAGAGAAATTTTCTGCACTCCTTTCCCATTTTCTTACGTGGTGAGTGGTGTGTGAGGTCAGGGTTCAGTGGCAAAACCTACTGATAACGACAGCAGACCCCTCTGCCTTCCCTCACCCACAGCCCCCCAGTCCCCGTGTGCCCAGTGCTCCCCATCCCCCTTACCATGGTGTCTCCAGAGGGGTTTCCCTCCCTTTGGGGTCTCTGGTGGCAGGTCTGTGCTGGCGCCTGGCTCTGGGCTGCAGGGCAGGAGGCACCCAGGGCCTGTCCCCAGCACCTGCTGCTGCGCTTCAGCGTCACAGCGCCGCGGGACGAGGTCACCCTGCTGCCTGCAGCACCCCTCCCGTGCAGATCCACCCACACAGCCCGGGCTCACCGACACCCCAGGCTGCACACTCGGTGCAGACAGGGCTGGCACACTTGTTGGTTTGGAGTGTGGCCATGTAACACGTTGTACACTGTGCTTTCTCACACCTCGGGGTTTTACATCACCTGCAACGCACACACCGTCCCATTCCCTGTTCTGCCAGCACAAACTTCTTCACACCTGAATTCCAGTACAGAATGCATAAGAGAGCAAATGAATGGAAAAGGATAGAAAAAAAAAAAACAAAAATGAGATCTGGAAAGTGAACATAACTACCATTCTTAAGTGTGCTCTACTAGCACTTTTAAGTGATCTCCTGGCTTCTCTACTAACATCTCAATTTACTTCTGTTACTTCTCTTTCCATGTGCAGTCACCCAGGCTGTCAGCAGTATGGGACAGCTTTCAGTGCAGACTGTCACTTCTCTGCTCAAACACAGGAAGAAATTTGATTCTTACTGCAGTGTTTATTGCAGGACAGATCTGGAGGCATCACCCCAACATTCTGACACCAAATTAGAGCAGTCACCTCCTCCACTTTGCTCCTTCTGCAATGTTCACCACTGGAAAGCAGCAGCTTCTCTCAGTAGAGAAATCCTCGTGGTTGCAACCCTTAAGTAACAAAGAGGAAGGCACACTTAATTGCTTGAATCTGCATCATGTATCTCCTGACTTTATAAATGTACTGTTTATGATGATGTTTAATCAGCAGACATTAAATAGACAATTCCTAAAATGTAGATTAGATGTCTACTCTGACATGATGATAATAATAGATTGTTCTGCCACTGTTGGCAACCAGCATAGAAATATCTTCTTTAACACCTACATTTTAGCAGTGAGAACTAGTTCATACTGGTTGTTGCAAACTCACTTTAGTATAGTCTTCATTTTGCTGTTCTTTACACCATTACTCTTTGATTACTCTTTGATTTTGGCTGGGAATAGCTACAGAGCCATAATTTTTGGAGCCATAATTGGTTTTTAACAAAGAATTTCCATTATAATTTCCATCTGCTGCTTTGCTTAAGCTGAATCTCAGAGTTCTTCAGAAAACCTTCAGATCACTGCTTTGAGACTAAGGGATAGGTTGCTCTAGTGTTCTTCTTCTAGTGGAAGTGGTAACATTCCAGACAAGCTCTGGTGCTCTGGACAATCTGAAATGTTAATGCTCACAGCTTCAGAGAACCAGGAAAAACTCTCACAGCAAATACTTTGAGCAGTCCACCACCCAAAACCTCTTAGGCACACTTTGAGTCAATGTGTCAGATCTAGCAGCGACAAAATCTAAAAGAGGTCTGTGATTAACTAAATTATTTGCAACAATCCTTTGTGGCATTTTCTCTGCCAGTGGGAGACCACAGAGACATGAGGCAGATATGGCCTGGACCTGGATTCTTGGGAAGTGGGCAGATGGTGAGCTGCCATATGAAACCTAAAGGCTTTTTCTCTAATTAAAGATAGACACATCTCTGAAAATGGCATTTTTGAATAATCTAGAACTCAGAAGTACTGTTGTAGTGGTTTAACCCCAGCTGGCAACTGAGCACTGAATCAGAAGAGTCAGGGAGAACCTGTGGGTTATAGTTTAACACACAAAGCAAAAGTTGTGCACAGAAGCAAAGCAAACCAAGGAGTGGATTCACACTTCCCATGGGCAGGCAGGTGTTCAGATACAACCAGGACTGCAGGGCTCCATCACCCTGAACGTGATGTGATTCCTCCTTCTTCCCCCAACTCAATATGCTGGAGATTGAAATACATCAAGAGGCCAATGAAGGACAGTTAAATGCTTTTTCTCCTCTACTGGATGTACATCACTCCCTCCCTACAGGCTGCTTACCTCAATGATTCACCAGCAGTGGCAGAATCAGGGATTATTCTAGAACATTATTATGCCATTTTACAAAACAGTGCACTCTTAGTAAGTTCTTAGGTGATCACACAAAATTCTCTTTTCCTTTTAATTCGGGGCATATAAGTCTTTGCATTTCCCACACGTTTTAATACCTTCCTCAGCAACACTTTCCTGGTGTTCCCGTATAAATGTTTTCTGTTAGTTTGTTGCCACCTGCTGGGAGAACCAGCAGCATTTCATTTCAGGATTTCTGAACTTCCCAAATCAAGTAATTAAGTACCTGTTAACACTGCTACATTGATAAAATACTGGTTTTCAGACATTCTCCCTGAAACAGAGATCTGCCCTATGTATTTTTACTTTTTATTTGCAGAGTTTTCTCCCCTAATATATATAATAAGCTCAGAACTGTAGTTAGTTCTAATATAAAGATACATTCATCTAATAATGATGAATACCAGGTACTTTATTCTTGGGAGTATTGGTCTTGGCCATGCCAAAATGCAGACTTACATTCTACCAACATCATCAGTGGATTAGGTCTCATCAGATTCACACTGAAGACATTCTCTGCTTAATTCAAACATGCTGAAACTATGAAACAATGTGAAACAATTCTTGAAAACTTTTATATACTTTGTAGTGTATCAATACAATGAACACCTTTTTTTCGTATACTCAATCACAGCACAAACAAGCAACTCTACAGAGGTAAATCAGTAGTCACTTTATTATAAAAATTAGATACTGCAGTTTTAGTATTAATTGCAAAAAAACCCTGATAGCTTATTTCTGCCTTCTTGCTCTCTCATGATGAATTTAAAACAATATAAATTCTAAATCAGTAGTACTCCAATAAAGTCAAGGTTACCAACCTACACTTAAAATAAACTTGAATGTTAAAAGTCCTGGTAAAGGACACCTAACAGCATTCTAAAAACTATGTATGGACTGCTGAAACCACTGGTCCAAACCAACCTCCAGAACAGCATCTCTGCCATCCAACTAAAAATGATGCCAGAAGACTAAAGCAGGGGGGCAGAGGACTGATCTTGGTCATTTCTTGGAAGAGCTCAACTCCAGACAGCTTCTGTGTTTCATTCTGTCTGATTGCACATCAGGGGTTGGTTTCAGTGTTGTAACCACACTTACAGCTGGATTACAGGAACCATTTAGCAATGTCAAAGGCTGCTCTTCCCTGGGTGTGCAGAATATATAAAAAAATTACTTTTTTTTATATGGAAAAGCTATGAGCTACTTAACCTGGTGTAGAGTCCTGGCAGAGACAACAACTTTGGGGAGGCATATGGGATTGGTTTGGGTTTTTAAATGGTTTGGGTTTTTAAATCTCTTGAGACAACTAGGCAAAGTCATTATTACACTCACAAATAACCTGAGTTTGCCTGACAATAATGCTGGGGTGTATCTCTGTTTGGGATAATTTAAGATGAAACAGACAACTGTTTTTAGTAGTGAAGATGAGACTGTTTGCACAGTGCCCCAGTAGGGAGCAAAGCAAGAGATCACACACAGTCTGAGGGCACCAACACACCCTGTGTGAAGAAAACAGCAACAGCCACCACCTGGGAGGATGGTTATTGCTAGAGACAAAGGGCACTACTGCTGCAAGACACCACACTGGGGTCTGCACTGGCTGCTCCTCATGGCTTTGGTGTAGTCCCACCAAAAAGGCTGCTCTGACAACATTTTGTAGTTTGGGCTGACATCAGTGAGTTGGCACCCTTTTGGCACAGGATGACAGGCAAATTTGTCCCTGGCTTCTCACTTTTAACTTGTCCCCTCCTGCACACAACAGTTTAAAAGCAGTATTTTGTTAGATCATTGCTCCCTCCTCGGAATTTACCTCTCAGTTGATGATAGATGGCTGAATGGATGGAGGAGAAATTAGTGTTCCACCCCAAAGCTCCAATTTCTGCCCCAAGTGGTCAGAAATGGAACTGGTCTGGTGACAGAACTGCAGGTGTACAATTTTCTTGCCACTGATCTGGGGAAAGTTTTGTGATGTCAGAGAAGTATCTCTTTCTATTAAAAAAAAAACAAAACACAACTTTTGTTCTGAATGACAGAGCATTGCTGCATGACTCCCATCTAACCCAGGACTTTGGATACTGGGGACTTGGGGAGCAATTCTAGATATACAGAGACATTTTTTGGACATCTACATAAACAAAGCAAGAGGTAGGGAAAGAGCAAAACAAAGCAACAACTTCAGTTGTTCAACTAGACAATAACATAGAATATAATTTAAAAAAATAAACTTATTTCCTTACCACCACCACCAAGTGCTTCTAGGAATGGCTATGCATCAGGCAAGCACTGAGTGCTGTAATTTGCATTTAAGAAGAGTAGATACAACACAGCAGTCTTTGTGGCCCACCCCCTCATCTTTCTGGCTTAAATATGATTAAAATCCATTGTGCCTCCCCAAAGAGGCACCAGTCACAAGAGAAACCATGGCTTTCAAAATACAATAGGCTTTAATTTCTACAGTGTTTTTCTTCCATGTGCTTGTTCTAAATCCTGTGCTGCAGGAACTGGGCTTTTCAGATGTCTTCGGGGAAAACAGGATATTCCCCTCATCACTGTCTTCCAGGAATTGCACTTGTTCAGAGAACTGCTCAGCATCTGCAAGGATGAGAACTTCTTCCACAGTTCATAACTGGCTACACAACCCTCACTCAAGAGACACATCCAAAGCAAAGTGTTTGAAAAGGAGGATTCTTAGATTCTTATTCAGTTGTAGGCATGGAAGGAGTGGCTGTACCCTACTGATGGACCAAGCAAAATGTCAGGAATACTTGCTGTGGCTTCGAAACTCATACACCACCATGTCTGAAGAAATTCCAGGAGTCCACACTTCAGATCTGAACAGCCCCTGAAGAGCCTGGTGACGTGCCCAAGACCAGGTGACACTTTCAGTGGAGGAAGACACTTAGTCTCGAATGGGAGGCCTATGGCCTGGAGAAAGCACAGCTGCCCAAGCCTGCCTGAAGAGCTGGACCAGTTTGTAAATGAATGGCAGTGACGTGGGAGAAGCTGCAAAGCAGAACAAAAAGGTAAAACTTACTTGGTAAAACTAACTTGGTAAAACTTACTTGGTAAAACTAGTATACACTAAACATGTTAATGAAATTCTACCCCCAGCTAGAATTAATAAAAACCTAGTTCTCTTCTTCCTTTGATGAAGAAAAAGGCTGAATCTAGGACAGCTCTGCCTGCCTCTCACAGTCTGTACCTTGGCTGATGGAATGTTTGCAGAAAACTGGCATTTGTGGAGCTTCATCCTTCTACATGCACTTCAGCTGGAAACACTAAACACATTAAGTTCCTAGTCACCCAGATTTTTGTCTCCCTGAGACATTTACACAGACCAGATTTATTAAAAACAACTCATTTCTTCTCCATAACCATAATGGAATTGTAAAAATTGGATATCTTAATCCTGTACCTGGGTCTAGTCTCACCACCACCAGGTACAGCAAAAAAGTAGCCAAGAGCATCTTCTTGTAAGGAAGTAAATAGAAGTGGTTTGACATGGACCTCAGTGCTCTACGTAGCAACGTCAACATGGTCAGGAGCTTTTGGGACAGCACTCCTGGAAAACAAAAACAGAAAGGCTGTTAGGGCAAAGTAAAGTTTAAAAAGCAATCACACAGATGTAGCCAATAGTAAACTAAGGTACTGGAAGTCTGATTGCATAAGAGTTGGGTTGGGTTTGGTTTTTTATACAAAAAAGAAGCAGTACAATTTTGTAATACACTTCATTATACTTCTTTTTTAGGCACCTACTTTACTATAATATGATCTTATACCACAGTAGTGCCAGCTTCTGTCGTGGGAGAAAACATGCAATGATTTACAGCTCTGGAGAAGAAGCAGTACTTTAAATGCTAGGCAGGCTTTGTTCTACTTGGACTCAACTGTAAATGGAAATGAAACAAAATGTACACAGAGCCAAAAAAACATATCCTTAAAGGATTGCAGGTAGTCTTAGTTTTCCTTTTTTTACTTTAAAAAAAACAAAACCAAACCCCAAACTTTTGATCCTGAGCATTAATTGTCATCTCCTGATGTCAGCAGAGACTAAATATGCTTTGCAATTCCCAGCAAAGGTATCACTAAGTCTTTTATTTCCTGCTGTGATACACAACAGGACTTCCTCATGGCCTGTTCATCATGGCAATATTCTTAATATTTGCTACCCTTTGCCAGTAGGGTAATGAACTTGAAATGAAACCATAGGAAAGCAGCACAAATTAACAGAGGGAAAGCCACCCAGAAGCATTTCTGTGGCTGGGTCTTGCTGCTCCTCAGTGCGTCTCTTCCCACTGAGTCCAGCGACAGCGGCTCTGGCCCGTGGCCTCACGGCCTGTTTATCATGGCAATATTCTTAATATTTACTACCCTTTGCCACTAAGGGACCAACTTGAAATGAAACCATAGGGAAGGAGCACAAACCACAGAGGGAAAGCCACCCAGAAGGGTTTCTGTGGCTAGGTCTTGCTGCTCCTCAGTGCGTCTCTTCCCACTGAGTCCAGCGACAGCGGCTCTGGCCCGTGGCCTCATGGCCTGTTTATCATGGCAAAATTCTGAATATTTGCTATGCTTTGCCACTAAGGGACCAACTTGAAATGAAACCGTAAGAAAGGAGCACAAATTAACAGAGGGAAAGCCCACCCAGAAGGGTTTCTGTGGCCGGGTCTTGCCGCTCCTCAGCAGCCGAGCGCGTCTCCTCCCGCTGAGTCCAGCGGCAGCGGCTGTGGCCGATGGTGCCGAGGAGCCGCAGCTGCTGCTCGCTGCCGGGCACGGCGCAGCCCCGCACCAGCTCCTCCGCGCCCTCGAAGCGCCCCAGCGGCAGCAGCACCTGCGCCAGGTACAGCTCCAGCAGCGCGCCGAACTCGGGGAGCCCCTGGTTGGCGTGGGCCCTCAGCCAGCTGCTGCCGACCTCCAGCATCACCTGCGGCTCTCTCACTTTGCTGTACAGCAGGATGCTGGGATGCAAGGGAGAAGCGTGAGAAAACACTGAGTCTCTGTGGAGGCTGGCATTGCTGACAGCTATTACACACAAGCAGCTCTCATGAGGGTCAATCAGGTATTGATGTTACTCTCTCAGCATCACCCCTTTTAGACTTGACCACCATGCAAGCAATCTTGCTCCAGCACACACAGAACAGGCCTGTCCCAGATCTCACTCACGCCACACAAAGTGAAAGTATCACGCAATACCCAAGCCTGGCCTGCAGTTAAACCTATGGCAAGCCCCGTGTGTATATCTGACAGCAACAGACAGAAACTGACCACAGCTCCAGAACTTTTGGCGGCAGATGTTCAGGGACGTGGTAGTACTGTAGGACCCAAGACAGAACTTCTCTCCACCGGTTCATCTCGGCCAGCGCCTGAATCCCCACAACACAAAGGGAGCATTTCACTTCTGCAAAACTGGTAAGGAACAGACACGTGAATAAGTGCTTCTTACAACCACATTTCCCCTTGCATCCCCTCCAGTGCAGCCCACACAGTTCTCTGCTTCCCCTCTACCTATCCCTTATAAAAAGGCCAATTCCACCTCCGGGGATATGCACTGTGCTGCACCTCCGAGAGAACGAAGGGAAGGCTCCTGGGCACACCCCACTTCCCTCAAAAACGCACAGAGGAAACACTTTCACATCGACGGGGCTAAAACAAACCCCGAAGCAGCGCAGGCATGGCCTGAAGTTCCAAGCCAGCCGGGCGCTGATGCGGCACCCAGCAGCTTCCCGGCAACACCCCGGCCCCTCAGCGCCGCTCGCACCTCTCGTGGCCGGGCCCGGGGCTGGTGCCGGGGCCGGGGCCGGGGCCCAGGCTGTCGCAGCCCGCCTCGCACCGCTCCACGGCGGCGGCGAAGTCGCGGTGCAGCACCAGCAGATCCGCCGCCTCCTCCAGCAGCGCGGCCGCCTGCGCCGGGGCCCAGGCGGGCGGCTCGGCCCTCATGGCGCCGGCGGGAGGGCTCCGCCCGGCCCCGCACGGCTCCGGCTCAGCCTCCGGCTCCAGCGCCGCCGCCGCCCCCGCCGGGCCCGGCTCCGCTCCGCTCGGACTGGCACCGGAAAGCCGGGATGGAGCCGCCCGGCAGCGGAAAGGCTGCTCCGGGGAGCATCCCCGGCCCCGCGGGCCGCCGGGAGGTGTAGTACCAAGGCAGGTTGGATGGTTGTGGGGTGGAGCATCTCTAACCGGGAAAGGCTGAGGGAGCTGGGGCTGTTCAGCCTTGGGAAGAGACGACTGAGAGGGGACATCTTTAATGTGTGTAAATACCTAAAGGGAGGTGCTAAGACGATAAAGGCAGGCTCTGCTCTGTGGCACCGAGCAATAGGAGAAGAGGCAATGGGCAGAAACTGATGCGCAAGAAGTTCCACCGGGACAGGGGGAACTTTGCCGTGCGGTGACCACGCACTGAAACATTGCCCAGAGAAGGTGTGGAGCCTCCCTTTAGAGATATTCCAGAATCTCCTGGATGCATTCCCGTGTGCCCTGCAGTGACCCTGGTTGAGCAGGGACAGCATGACCCGCTGTGGTCCCTACCCCGCTGGGGCTCTGCGGGCATCAGCGGCGGCAAGCGGGCACCCGGGGGGCGCTCCGGGATCGGTGCCCGTGCCTGCCAAACGCGCTTCCCTCATCTCCTCCCTCGTGTGGCTGCCGAGGGAAAGGGACGGGAAAGGGACAGCACTCTCGGCTGTTCTGCCCGCGGCCGCCGGGCGTCAGCCCAGCCCCGGGAGTGTCCCAATCCCGAGAGTGTCCCAGCTCCGAGAGTATCCCAATCCCGAGAGTGTCCCAGCCCCGAGAGTGTCCGAGCCCCGAGAGTATCCCAATCCCGAGAGCGTCCCAATCCCGAGAGTGTCCGAGCCCCGAGTATCCCAATCCCGAGAGTGCCCCAGCTCCAAGAGTGTCTCAGCACCGAGTGTCCCAGTCCCGAGAGTGTGCGAACACCGAGAGTATCCCAATCCCGAGAGTGTCCGAGCCCTGAAAGTGTCCGAGCCCCGAGAGTGTCCCAATCCCGAGAGTGTGCGAACACCGAGAGTGTCCCAGCTCCGAGAGTGCCCCGGCCCCGAGAGTGCCCCAGCCCCAAGAGTATCCCAGCCCCGAGTGTCCCAATCCCGAATGTCCCAGCCCCGAGTGTCCCAATCCCGAGGGTGTCCCAGCCCCGCGTGTCCCAATCCCGAGGGTGTCCCAGCTCTCCTCGCCCCGGGCAGGGGTGCGGTGCTAACGGGGAGCGCTCCCGCAGCACGTCCCGAGGCTGAGGGATGCTCTCCGCTCCCCGGGCAGCTCCCCTCCGGCTCCCCTTGCCCGCAGCTCTAAGCACATTACGCTGTTAATGGAGCTCGGGTGTAATAACAGCGTCTCCAGCAGCACCCGGCAGGCAGCGGCCCGCATTCTCCTTTGGTTGTTATTTAAAAACAACGGGGTGTCTTGGTTACAAGGTAATTACCGCAGTCAGGGCAAACGCTCTTCAAAAATGGATCTCTACAGGAGAGACAGGATTGATTTATCCTGTAACCTTTTTAAACAACTGACACACTTATCTGTCCCCCTACTATGATTATTTAATTAAAAATCAAATGGGCTAATACGAAACATGCTAAAGAGTGAAACCCACGTTTCAAAGGGGATTTTGTACACCATTTCAGTGTGGCGATACAATTAAAAACTTGATCAGAGCTCTCTTTTTGCAGGTAGCTGTTTTCAGGAGGCAGGACCATGTACCTGCCTTTCTCTCTGCAGCAGCAGCTTTTACACAGTGGCATATCCAAGGGGTTGGCACACCGCCCTTAACTGTGGAAGAGATTCCTGGAGGATTCAGGCTGGCAAAGGTGGAACCACTCCACAGACACACGTGAAAGGAAGGGCCCAGCAGCAAGCAAAGGCAGAGGTAAAGGCGTTTCAGACTTCTGTTTCTGTTGCTCGGCGCTTGCAATTTGGAAAACAACATTCCTTTTTGGGAACTACAAGTCCCAAAGTGCACTGTGGGAAGAACATGCCTCGTACCAGCTGGTGCCCAGCACAAATTCCCAAATATGGATAAGGAATCAAGTTTGAAAAAGACTCACGCTGGCTGGATGCTCCTCACTGAGACTCAGAAAAGGAGTGAGACAGCACAAAAACAAGGTAAGTTAGTGTCATGCAAAGATGCTCTTGAAGGGTTTCTGTCATGGGGAGCAGCCAGCAGTGCTGTGCCCCTTAGGAGGGCAGCCCAGCATTGCTCTGGTGATGTTTGCAGCAGGTGTTGTGGTCACGGAGGCATATTTTGGAACGGGGCTGATGTTTCAGCTGGGGGAGCGAGCAGCAGGAGCTGCGGAGTGAGTCAGATCCTGCTTCCCTGCAGATGCTGATGAATAAAGACCTGTGGAAAGACAGGGAGCTGCAACACTGATGCAGTTGTGTTAGAGGCTGGGAAGGGTCAGGGAGAGGTAGGAGTTGCTCTGAACGGCAGCTCCGTGTGAGCTGCAGTGTGTGGTTGTGTAAGAAGCCAAGGTGGACAAGCAGCCTTGTAATACCAATGCTTGTAGATTAAATTAATTTCTCTGTAAGGCACGGTAGAATGTTTTTGTACTTCACCCCTCCTCCTAGAGGGGACAGTGTGGTGCCTTGAAGGCCAAACCTCTTGCAGCTCTCTGACCTGCAAATAACACTCAGTAACAGGATTGCTTAACTTCAGGCCAGGAACAATTACCTGTTTTACCGCCAATTTGTTAACAAGCAAAAAGAAATCACTCTGAAATGCAATCCTCTTCGTGGAGACGAGAGATGCTGGAGCTCCGTAGTCGGGCACACGCGAATCCCGGGCGGCCGAGCCGGACCCAGGCAGCTCCAGCTCCTGCCTCTGTTTCCCTCCCTGGCAGACTCCTGGTGCAGCTCAGATGCTCCGGGTGGCCACTCTGCTGCTGGCTGACGTCAAGTGCAGCTGGTCAGCTGCAGCCGTCCTGCCAGCACCCTCCTCCTGCTATGTAGGGTCATGGAGCAGCACAGCCTGCATGGCAAATGTAGGAGGTGCAGTGCAGCCCGGGAGGGGAGCCTGAGCCTGCCTGGGCTGCCGGACCCAACTGTCACATGGGTACTTGTTGCCAAATAAGAATGATGCTGTTTTTTCCATCTTTCCTTGAATGGGAGCAGCTTAAATTGTCTTAAAGCTGAAAGGGTCCCAGCTACACAGCAGGGCAGTCTATCCTACTACACAAGCACTGGAGGGAAGCAGTGCTCCTGGATAACAATTTCTAGTGACCAGAAAAGCCAAAAGAACTTGCTGTCAGTGACAGGTGGTATGAGGACAGTGGGTTTTGTGTCCTGGGTGGAATGCCCATGCCCAGCTCGTTGCCTTTTGTATGAAGTCAAGGAGGTTTTTTTCCCGCAGCCATCCTCCTGGGTGGAATGCCCATGCCCAGCTCGTTGCCTTTTGTATGAAGTCAAAGAGGTTTTTTTCCCCGCAGTCATCCTGATTTTGTATAGAAGAAGAAAAATTATTTTCAGCAGGGCCTTGTTGGTGTGTGCATCATCTGTGGATTTACTGGATCCCCTCCTCCCTCTCCTGCCAGGCAGTTCGAGGAGAGTTTAGAGTTACAGGCACCTGTGACAAGGCCTCCTGAGGTAAATCGCCTCAACTATTAATCCAGATCTGACCAGCACACGGTCACAGGGCCAGAGGGCTGGCAATCAGTCTTTTTCTGTTGTCTCTTCTGTGTCAGTAGGCTGTTAATAGGAGATTAGCAGCATTAGGGAGACTTTGAGCTAGAAATGGTGAGGCCCTATGATTTGATTTGAGGAGAAAGAAACCCTCCTACACTCCTATAAAAACAAACAGGGGAGCTGGAAATAATAAATGGCATTATAAACACAACAGAGGAAAGCATAGTCTCTGGGGCAGATGTGGAGCTCTGTAGTACATCATAGCTTATCAGCAATGCTTTAACAAAGCAATGAGGTCCATGGAGACCTCAGGTCCCAGTGTGCAGCACTCTGTTCTTATCACCACGTGCTTTTGTTTGACTCTGGCGAGACCGTGACGCGCTGGAATCTGTAATTCGCTTGTAATTTCCATCAGCAGTAAATCCCCATTAAATATGAAGCTGGCTGGCTGCAGATCCCCTCAATTAGCCCAGATTCAGGGCTTCCCTGGCTGCTGGCAGACAGTCTGCAGAGCTGGGGGAAGGTGAATGCTCTCTGGCTGTGCTTGGGACAGATGGCCCATGGTGATGCTTTCCTGTCTCACCAAGCATTGGGGCACAGCATCAATCCTGGGGTTTGTTTCAAAAATAAAACTGTTTAGAGGAGACTCACCTGATTTTGGGGCCACCTGCTGCTGTTCCTAGTGAGTGTGTTTAAATGCACTGATGTCTGTTTTTTTGGCTGTATCCAAACCTGTGTAAACAGCAGGCAAGGATGGTACAAGGCAGAAAAGACAACAATGGGGCAGCCACAGCCACAGTCCAGCTGGGGGGTATCACATAAAACAGAAGGGCCAATCTCTGTTTCAACCTTCATCACAGATGCACAAACACCGTGTCAGGTGTAAACACTGGAAACTGGGAAACTGGGAACACAGGGTTGTGTTCACAACTTGTCAAAACTTGAGTTTTACTCACATAATAACAAAACCTTTCTGAAACAAAGGGCGATTTTAAGTTAAGTCCCTTTCTTTGCTTCGTAATCAAACAAAATACTCACCTTGGCAAGGCCGCTGTCAAAGAATAGCAGCAGTTACTTTGATTTAATTGTTACTGTTATAACAGTCATAATTAGTGCTGGGTGGGGCATTTCATAGCTGTAAGGTGACCAATTTGGTTAGAGGCCTAAGGCATCTTCTTTTCTTCAGCTAGTTATTATCTGTGAGAAAATACTGAAGCCTGTCATCGCTGTGGCTCTATTACACCCTGTTTGTCTAGCACAGCATCTCTTTGCTCATTGCTTTAGAGTCACAGCCCCTCTAACAGTTAATGCCACTTCTCAAGGCCCAGCTTGCCAAAGTCAACTCTCATCCATTAGTCTCCACCTTTCCTCTTTTTTCAAAAGCGAGCCTTGTGCTCTCCTGACTGGGAGAAAGGCTTGGCAGTGTGAATCCTGGAGCTATTTGTACCACAAGGCAAACAAGGTGATTTGAGAAAATGGTTCTTCTCATTTTTGACCTAACTTCCTGACATGCCAGTATTTCTTTTCACAGTGTCTGTCAGTCTTCTGTCCCTCATTCTGAATGCACATTTACTGTGATCTGCCTTAATTATCTCTACAAGCAGGCAATGCATTTCCTGTATTTCCATGAACTGGACATTTCAGAATATCCTACAGAAGTTTACAAGCTCTTTTCCATCGCAGTCTTCTGGTCCTGGCTCTTGCCTGGCCAGGTCTCGTGGTGCTCACAAAAGCTGTGATGTGAGGTTGCTTTAGGAAAGCCAGCAATGCTGCATTGCGTGGTGCCTGAGCCTCTGGAGAAATCCCCAGGGAAGGGGCTGATGCTGGTACAACCTTTGTGTCTTGTGTTTCACAGACAGCACCCCCTGCGTGCCCTTCTGGCTGTGGAGGGCAGAACTCTCCTGCTTGCTGTTTGTGCTGTGAACTTGATACAGTAATTAACTCGTAATTGCCATTTCATGAACGCCATGTGAGTGTTTTTTTAACGTAGTCAATGAATGTGCAGCACCTTTCTCGGGCAGGATTTCTCCCATCCTCTGGAAGGTCTGTGTGCTATTTCAGGGTCGTACCCGTTTGAGAGGTGTGCTCACACTGTGTGTAGGATTAATGTCTCAAGCAGTGTATTGGCCTTGTTTCCCTGATGTTCTCTTGCCCTCTGTGCCTCCCGTACTTGCTGCTCCTTCTCGTCTTTCTTGGCAGTACCAGGTGCAGACAAAGGTAGGATTAGATGTCTAATTAGTTTATGTAGCCTTAGACATACGTGGTTACTTCTTGGCACTGGGGGAAGGGCAGCCTGTGAGGAGTCCAGCCCTTGTCTCTCAGTGAGGTTTTCAGCTTTGGGAGCAGCCCGAGCCCAGGCAGACTCAAAAGGCAGGCCAAAATTTTCTAGACACATTTTTGTTCCAGATGCCTGTTCAAGGAGGAAGTTGAAAACCCAGTCTGTATTACCAAATCTGAAATAATTTCTCATTTAATGTTAGATCCAAAAAGCTTACTTCCAAAAAATGACTCAGTGTATACAGGCTGAAAGAATTTGCTTGAAACATGGCAGAAAAGCTACTAAGCTGTAATATATTTTGGAACTACATGGTACATGGGACAAGTTGTATTTGTAATATTTATAGCTTCTCAAAGTGAACTTTAAGCTGTAGCTCTCCTGTCTCCCACTGTCACCATCCTTCAGCAGATGTAGCCAGGGGAACAGAGAGGACAATGTCATTGTCTTTCCTGCCTGACAGAGGGTTTATTTGATTTGTAATTTCAGTTGTATTTATGGAGTGTTCCAATACACCTGAATGAAATGAAATGGATGAGGGTAAAGCAAAGGATCAAGAGTACACTGCAGCTGTGTACACCAGCAAAATAAAACCCCTCAAGAGCAAAGTAATGGAAATGGGATTCATGTATGAACTCTGACCAGACCTTCAAGGATGGAAAAAGGGGTGAATTCTGCCAGGGATTGGGAACTTAATTTTTGCTCTCAGGGATAGACAGCAGCTGCCCTTACATTTCTCATGGAGTGTCTTTGTGAGTGAGAGGGCTGCATGCTGGTGTGTCAGCCTGGCACTCAGAGTACAACCAAGCCATGAGGATGGAGGTCACTGTAAACACAGCAAGGTTAAGTGAAATAAGGCCATGAGGAGGTCATGGTGAATTTGAAAGGGAGAGTGGATGGAGAGACGTGACTGATGATAGCTCTGGTGATTGGAAACAAAACCTTAAACAACTCAAATTTGTATTTAAGAACACTTGTCCATGTCAGGACTCTACATCCATCTTTCTGTGTCAAATCAAGCAGCAGTTCACGTTTCCAATGCACTCTGAGCTGCTGGAACAATATATCTATTCTGAGCTCCCCTTGCAAGGCTGTCTCATTCCAAAAGGTGTACTCACAAGGAGAAATTCAATACTAGAAAGTTAGTAGAATAATTTTAGGAGATAGAATCACTGCATCCTAAATCCCCAAAGGAGCTGACTCTCTAAATAGTCCTAGCAGGGAAGCATGCCCTGTAAATCATTGCCAAAAGTTAGGCTGAAAGCATTTAAACACTTTATATAGTAAGCATGTAGGTTCTGCCTCGATCTTCCAAGTGGTTTATTTTCCTAAGCTTGCCATGATTAAAACGGGTTCTCTGGTGTTGCTGCTCTTGTGGCAATCAAAGATTCAGACTGGTCAGATATAGGACAATCGTGGGACTAAATCTCTAGAGCTGCCTGAATCACAGGGTTAAAAGAGGACTGTGGAATACTTAATGGGCTGCCCACACAGTGCTCAGCAAGTCAGAGGTTAACAAAAGACCTTATTATTTGAAAAGATAATTGAGGCTGAAAACAAGTCGACCATCCCACAGCTAAGCCGTGGAGATCATCAGTTTTTGTGAACAATGGCTGATGATGTTCAGGATTCAGTGAGTTAAGTGGTTAATCCTATACAGAAAGCTGCATCCATAATGCACTTAAATAGGGGAAATCCACCCAATTTGACCCCTGGAGAATTGCTTCCTGCTGTTATGCTGATGGATATGTCTATAAATATCATGGAAGCCATCAGCAGATAAAATCTCAGCGAGCTAAAAAGCCTGTCCCTATTAAATGATACATTGATCTCCATGGAACAGCAGGAGCCTGGGGAAATGAGCCACTGAAACCAATCCCTCTGCTTTCCCCAGAGCCACAAAGAGAAGCAAGACCCGTGCACTGTTTCCATCTTGATTCAGTGGGAAAAGAAATCAAACCCCTTGTAGACCCTTTCTTCCTTCTGTCCAGTTTTCTCCTTAAGGCTGCTCCTGACATTCTGTGTGGGTCACCCAGGCAGCAGTTCGTCTGTCTTTTGTGGCAATTTGTTCCAAATTTGTCCTTTGTTTACATCCCTCAGAGAAAGCCTTCAGTCAGGGAGTTTGGGCACAAAGCTGCCGAAGGGTGCAGGACACTCCAGCAGGTTTGTGTGTGTTCTCCAGCACAGGCACCAAGGGGTGGCAGACAAACTTCTGCAACCACTTCTGTCCATCCTCACCTTCTGTCAGTTTTGGATTTTAGCAAAAGAGTGCTCACTGTCCTGGTTTGGTTGGGTTTTTTGTTTGTTTGTTTGGGGTTTGTTTGTTTGTAGTGCTTGGGTTTTTGTTTGTTTAGTTTTGTTTGGTTTTTTGTTTGTTTTGTTCTTGTTGCTGTTTTTGTTTTAGTTTGGTTTTGGGTTTGAGGGGTTTGTTTGTTTGTCTTTCAATTTATAGCTCAAACTTTTAAGGTTCCAAAGCCTATTTTGTTACAATGTAAAGCCTGTCTTGTAATTTCCTACTCCCAGAGCTGTTGGTGCTGCACACCATGAACATGCACATACACACATTAGCATATAGGTTTTACCCCCTCATTTGAGCTCTCCAGACTGCCTGTATAATGTCTCCATATCTGTACGTGCATGCAGGTCTCAGAGCAAGCTTGCTGCCTTTCTGGTGTTTGAACCAGCTCTCCTGGGATTTAGAGATGCCAGCCATGAAGGAGTTCACCTGTGTTAAGTGGTTCACCTGTGTTAAGTGATTTGTTTTCTGTATCTTTCTTTTCTGCACTCTCCATTTCTTCTTCCTCCATTTTGTTCTCTCTTTTCTCCTCCAGTGCTGACTTAGTGCAAATTCCATCATTTCTTAGCACTGGGGACTGTCACAGGCAGTTGTGGGCAAACCCTTGGACATCACCGTGGGACTTACATGGAAAACTTGTGCTGTTAGCAATCTACTTCCAGAGTTATTAAGGACCAGGACAATAAAGATTAGAAGAAAGTAAAGTTCACAGTCCCCACAAACCCAAAGCTGCATATAATGTGGGGATACAGAAGGAAAGAGGATTATGAGGTTCTTTCCTTCCTCTCCATGGACCTTTCTGCTTAGAAACCCCTATGCTTGTCTAGCACTGATCTAGGCAAGGAGAAAAGAACATTACAAAGACTTTATTTCTGCACTTGTCCTTTGCTGCTTCAGTATCTTTGAGCACGAGAGTCTTTTCCTTTGGAGACTCCAGAAGGAGTTAAAATAAACTGGGACACAAGGGAAGGATCATGAGATTCACCAGCTCAGCCTGTCCCATTGGCACCAGGTTGAGTTCAGTGACTCAAAGCAATGGGCTCTCATTACCTCTGAGTGCACTCAGAGAAAATGATTCTGCTCCCTTTTCAGCACTATCAACAAAAGTGTTTACTGAGTTCCAAAGGGTTATATTTTTGGCATTCCTGTGGCCTGTTTTGGCTTGTTGAATTTTACTTATGAGTAAGAAGGAAAGAACTTGACTTGATGCTCAATTATAAAGCAGAATTTGTATGGCTGACAGTTAAAGGAAAACAAAATGCAGTGTTTTGTGTGCTTATTTCACAGGACCTGCAGAGACAATAACTACAGAGACAACTGCTTTCAGTTGCAGGGGTATGTCCTGCTTTTAAAAGTCATGTCTCTGGTCTCTCAAGACAACTGCAACCCGAGAAACCCAAATTCACCACTTGTACACCTAATTATAAACGGCCTGCCCAGAGTCACAGGAGAACCATGTGGAGGTGGGTGGGATTTCTGTTACAGACAAACCTCAGCCCTGCCCTGGGAGTTCACATTGGCCTCTGCTGGAATCTGTGCTCAGCCCCTATGGCACCAGGAGAACCCTGCTGAGGCTTCCCAAAGGAAGGATGGAACTGCAGATATTTCCAGGGCTTGTTTGGAAAACTGGTGTCCTGTAGGGAGGAGCTGTACCCACCCTGTTTTGTGCTGTCATGCTGAGTGAAGGGAGCCTCCATCCTCATCTCTGTGCATACCTGGGCAGGGGAGAGCTGCTGTGGGGCTGGAGTCTGGGCCTGTGAGGGAAAAATGCTATTAAATGTGTAAACACATTTTACCTGTGAGTTAAAAATGCTATTAAAGGGGATAACAGGGTGCAAGGTCTTTGCTGGGGACTCAGGTCCCATAAAAGCACATGGACAATGCCAGAAAAGCTAGATATTCTTGAAACAGCCCCAGGAGGATGGTGGTGATGACTCCATAACTTGGGCTGGAAATAACAGCCACGATAGGTTGCACTGCTCACTGCCTATGGAGGTGAATATGGAAAGGAATGGGAAGAGCCCAGAACAACAGTGGCATAAATAGGAGCCTAATTAACAATTCCTATCAAGGACTTATACTGTGATTTACTTATTTGAAGCACTGTGCAAAACATTAGCTGATAGATGTTAATTAATCATTCAGGTAATTAAATGGAAGTGGAATGCAAATGGTTAGAGGAAGCTGGAGTATGAAGACTTCCTGAAACCATTAAATTATTTTGCTTTCTTTGATGGAGGAAGAATTTCTTCCTTTAGGGTTTAAATGTTCTCACAGTGTGGGTGTTATTACATTTTTAATAACCACCTGTTTAATTCCCTGGGATGGGAGATTACATGCAGTACAGCCAAGAGTTTCTTGTTTGTTTGAATAACTTTGGCAGTTTTATGGGCCTAAAATATAAAAAAAAAAAAAGAAGAGAGAAGTATCCCCAGCTCTGTATTTCAGGACACAGAATGATGACCAGCTTCAGGAATGAGTCTTGATCCTTTGACTTCTCACGAGCAGCATGGGCTGGAGTCCCAGTACACAGTGACCTATTGTTTTCACTTAAGCTGTGAAAGATGGAGATGTGCTGTCATTTGATGTAGAGGAATCACTGAAATCAGCCTGGCAAACCACTGAGAATGTTGCAAGTGATAGCTAATTTTTTTATGGATTAATTCATTGCCCTACAGTAACGAGATAGGATTCTTTGGCAGGGAATCAGTCAGCTTGGTTCCTGGCTGTGGCATATTTAGGTTTGTGTTATCACCCACTGCCCTCACTTGTGTAGCATAAACTCCTGAGGGAACTTGTGAAGTGATGGGTTTTCTTTTGTCTGGCCTGCTTTGCTGATGAACCCCTCAAGCTGCTGGAAAAGACCTGTTTTATGCCAGGCCAGTATAACCACCAGCCAGGCATGTAGGTCTGATTTCCTAAATTAAAAGACTGATTTACTGCACTGTGTAAGTTGGGTTTTCAATCTACCTGCAACCTGAGAACTCAGTCGCTTAGGGCAGGTACAATACAAGCAGTTGGTGATGCAGATAAAGCCAACAAAAAAAAAAAAAAGAAAGATGTGATTCTATGACTGCTAATTGCTCTGATACCTTTGCTACCCTCCCTGCAGTCTGTGTTTCCTTCTGACCTGGGATACTGTCACTGTCAGCAGTGAAAGCTATCACAGCTCTCCTTTTTTCTCTCCCTTTTCCTCTCTCTGGTTCCCCTGGGGACAGAAGATCCTGGCAGCTAGATCAACCCCAGGCTTTTGCCTTTTGTTTTCCTGTACTTTTCTCTTGGCACAATGCAGAAGTTTGCAGTGTTGTGCTTCCACAATCGCATGCTAAAATATTTGCACAGCTGTCTGATGACAGAAAAGGGGGGAAAGAGAAAATCCACTCTTCTGTTATTTGAAAAAGATAAACCAAACCAAACCAACAAACAAACAAACAAAGTTTAACATGAATTAATAATGTAAAATCTTCTGTTTTCCCTTCTCTTTTATAACAGAGTCCTCAATCAGTTTGCCTGGCTCCCCTCTGTCTGTGCTTCACCTTCTTTTTCTTGCACACATAAACCCACACTTTTGTGCTTCTCTTCCAATGCCTCTGGGTTCAAACACCCATGGACTCCACTGCCCACCTCTGTGCACTCACTCCAGCCTGTTCTGGGGTACAGAAATAGGACCAACTCCTACAGGCTGTAATCAGGCATTCTTCAGGCAAATCTCTGACTGAAGTCAGTGGAAGTTTTGGCACAAGGACGGCGAAACTAATTACATTCCTCCTCCAAGTATATATATATATATATTTATGTATATTTATATATCTGGGACAGTGATGACAGATAAGAAAATACTGCCTAGGAAGAAAGTCCATTAATAAATGAGATGTAGATGTGGGGAAGAACAGTTGATTGAATTATTTATAATGCAGTTATAAAATTGCTGAGTTGCTGAGCTTTCCAGAAACCCATCAATAACATGCATGACCATAGCAGCACTTAGTAGGAGTGTAAACAAGCAGGAGCATGGATCTCCATGAAAATCAGGTGTGGAAAAAAAAAAAGTCTAGGATATCCAAATCATTTAGAACAGGATATATTCTAATGTGGTCATAGCTTTCCAAAAGCCTTGAGAACTGGTTATGAGTTAATTTTACCAGCAGTGCACCAGAGAATCTCAAGCAAAAACCCATCAAACGTGGGCCCATATTTTAAAAATAGAAAAAACAGCACAGACACTTCCTAATAAGCCTAACTATAGATCAGAGTGAGAAGAAAATTTAAATATTGGTTTAAAATAAACCTGGATAGTGATACTAAGAGCAAAATGAACCTGGATGTTTGAAAGAACCAATCTTGTCAAGTATTTTTTTTGGTCAGAATTATCTAATTAGTGACTGATGATACTAGAGCATTAGATCCTTTGGTGCCATGAGTGGAAGATTCAACTTCTCAAATCTTCAGCAGCCAAAAGAAGGGGAAGTGAACAGGCCAACAAGCACTTTTTCAGCTTTGACATCTACAATTCACGTGCAGGGGCTGCACTCCCACCACCACCAGCTCCCTTCCTACACACATAAACACACACTCCCTGCCTTTATGCTGCTCTGGGGCCACACACAGCTCTGTCCAGTGTCTGCCCTTCCCATCAGCCAGCCTCTTCTCTGGGAAGCATCAATGCCTCCTCTGAACAGAGGCCTCAGCTCAAGGTGTGTTTCCACCCTGGTCCACCAAGCTTGGATTGGGTTTTTTTTTAGGTTTTTTTTTTCAGGTATTTTTTTCAGTCTTTCTTCCAGTCCTCAGTCGTGAGCTCCAGACAAAGCCTTCCTTTCTGTGAGGGAACTTCAGAACCAGGAATGTGGTCTGGACATTTATGGACAAAGGAACATTCAATGTTTCTGCTCCCGTTGCCTCCTGATCATCAGGAAGAATGGCTGTGCTGTGTCTTCAGCATTCCAGCTCAGTTTCTGAAGTCTGTGTCCTCCTGTGGGCACACACTTGGGGATAGCCCTGTCTTTGTTTGTGTCCAGGCACAGGGAGGCAGTCTCTGTGTGCTGGTCTGGATCCAGCAGACAGAATGTCATTTCCAGCCCGTTGGCCTCCCAAACGTTCTGTTTGTGCAATTAGCCTTATGAGGCCACTGATGAGAAATGGGTGCTTATTAGCTGCTGTCGTTTTTATACCCTCTTCCCTAAGTAATGGCACAGCAGCCCTCGTGATCCCATTAAACAGCTCTGACTGCAGGAGGAGAAAGCTGCAAATGGAAAAGACTTCTCGGTGCTGCAGGCCAAGCCCAGCCACCTCCTCTCCCCTGCATTCCTCTGCTGCTTTCATGCTCCCTGAGAGGCCAGCATTATTCCTTCTCAGGATTGTCTTCTTCAGGGGACAGCTTCATTTTGAATGGCTTCATGCTTCACACCCAGAGGCACCAAGTCTTTTCCACTAAGCCAAGCATAAAAATAGCTGAGGGAAGGGGTGGGGGAAGGAGTGTCAGCAAAACAGATTTATTTAATTATATGTACCAAGCAACACTTTCCTATGTGAGACCAAGTGTGCAGCTCAGCTTCTGATCTTGCTGCATTCTCATGTAAGGTTACTGAGGAAACAGGCATAAAATGCCTGTGATAACTTGAATTTCTGTAAGATGCCTTCATATGTTCAGTAACCTCACACATGTGTGGAGCTGGATGCTCCTAAGCCTGGGTGTGCTAATAACTGATTTTGAACAAGGCACAAGGGTGTCTATGTGTGGGGGTGATGCTGTTAAATCCAGCACCTGTAATCAGAAGGCTCCAGACTCCCTTAGGCTGGGCCTAGATGGACTTTCCTACTCCACAGAGATATTCTGCACTGCCAAGCCCAGTGGCGTTGTCGTGGCCATCACCGTGTTTGGTGATGTTCTCCAAGTCCCATTTAAGAATCCTGTAAACACAGGAGAAATGAAAGTTTTTTTCTAAACCAAATTAAGTTTTAATCCTTACAGTACATTGGAGGAAAGCTGGAAAACTCAGTCTGAAGGCAGAGGCAAAGATAAGTAAAAAGATTAGACTTTTTATTTTAACATGTAAGATTTTTTTTTTGCCTGCTCACAGCTTTTATAATCCAGTTCAATTCTTTCCAGCCCTTCTGGCTGATACTGCTGTTCTTAACTAGTCCCATCTCTGCTGCTGCAGATTGCAGTGGAGCAAAAGGTACTTGACTCCGTGTCACGATGGGATCTTTAACATCTGGATTTTGGCCCCTGGAGGCCTGTCCCTACCCAGCAAGTTGGGATGAGCCAGTGTCACAGATTGCCCAAACAACCTGGGTTGAAAGTGAGGACGGGAGAGTCAGCTAAGAAAGCAAATGTGTGGGTTTTGCTCCTGTGTGTTTGTTTTTGTCCACACCACCTACGTGCACACAGAGCTGTGTTTGTTACTGAGAGAGGAAACCCATTACCTTAAAAGAAGCACTTGGCTTTAAGAGAGAATAATAAGGAAAGCAACAAAGAACCGTTAGCAACATTTTATAAAGAAGATGAGATAAATAGTCTGTCTCATAAACAAGTGGTATTATTTAACTATCCAAGGAGCTGCTTTCCAAAACAAGGCTGAATTGTTCATTGTCCAGCAAAATAACGCCTGCTTCTGCAGCCTTGGCTGCTTTTCTGACTACAGCCCAGAGTCTGTAGATCTCCACTGTGGTGGACTAACATTACTGCTAATGTTTGTGTCAATGTTATAATAAAAATTAGTAGATATTAAGGCTCAGAAATGACAGCACCAAGACTTTTCAGTTGAGGGGACAGGAACAAAGGAATCCTGCCTGCCCTGAGCTTCCCCGTAGCTGTAACAGGGCCTCACAGACACACTTGTGCTGGGCCGTGCTGGCAGAGAAACGCTTGGCACAGCAATCCCCTCCTGCTCTCTCAACTGCTCATTCACCTGCTCACAGAGACAAGATTATATCGCACCATCCCAGCACTGCTTCAAACACCGGCGAGCGTGCGCTCCTGCTCAGGTATTCACCAGAACAAGGTTTCTTTTCTCCTCTTTCCACAAGCCGTGGTGTTTCTCAGGGGAAGCCAGCAGCTCCCTCGGGGTTATGCCAGCTTTCCTACACCACAGAAACAGGATTAAAGATGCCGTAGAGCTCTGTGAGCGGAGTAACCAAGGTGGGAGGGAGGGTGTGTGCGGGGTGTGAGGGAAATACCTCCTGTACAAAACAGCCTTTTTAAAGAAACGGGAGGATTACTCAGGTCAGAGGAATCCTCGAAGGAGGAGGCAGCGCATCCATTCGGTGCTCCCATTGCCGCTCCCTTAGCCAGCCACAGGGGACCACTGCTGCGTTACTGTGGCAACCGTGACGACTTGGCAGCCAGACCCATCATCACTCAGCCTCCTCGAGGCTCTGCGAGATGCTCCGGCAAAGGCTGCCACAAGGAGATTTGCAGCCGAGATCCCGTCTCTTCTACATTTTGGCTTTACCTTGCAAGCCTAGAGGAGGAGAAAATCGCTGCTAGGAGCCCTGCGAAGAGAAGCCGTGTGGAGGCAGGGCACGGGGAGTGGCGAGGGGCTCGAATTTGGGTGTCTGCCCCTGCAGAGGCGAGCTGCGAGCACCTGTCGGGGAGGAGCTGACTCATGTGAGAAGAAGGTCATTCCCGCAGCTCTGTGAGTACCGACCCAGCCAGCCTCTCCTACCTTCTGCTGCAAATGTTATTTACTGTTTGTCGTTGACTAGGAAATTCCGGGCTTTCTTGTGTCTAAGGGGAGGGATTTTCTTTTGTGCTAGCTCTAGGCTTCTTGCAAAATCTGTGAATGCACTGGCTTTTTGTCCTAGGCATGAATTCCTGCAGGGACTGCAGCCTTGCCATTAGCAGCAGGTTTCTTGCAGGAAGCTCGATGAGATCTGCAGTTTGCAGGGAGCACTGCACAATCCCTACCTTAATACCAGGTTTTGTGCTCCAGCCAGCTGATACATCCCTGTATCAGCTTTTCCACTTAATTCATGGTTCCAGCCTTTGTTGTACAAGCTGACTTATTTGCTTTCATTGAGATTAAGAATTGAAGCAGTAAGTAAATCAAATGCTTGAACAGGTGCAGAAAGAGTATTTGCCCTGTGTAGGATAGAGTTACAAGCAGTTTCACCGTGATGAGACAAACAGATGCTCCAGATAAACTGCTGATAAAAGGAATTGTTACACTGGCAAAGATCCACCACGTTCCCCTGTAGCACATGGGTGTCACAGTCAAGCATACAGACAGTAGCCATGGGTGAGATCAATCTACCATGGCTAACAATAGGCATCTATAAATGTAGTCATGTTACTGAGCAGTGTGATCAACAGTTTTAAATCATGTCCTGAAAAATATTAATGGAACTTAGTTATCTGTGAAGAGAATACACTGTTTTGTAAGGAAAGTAATGCATTGCAAAAAAAAAAAAAACAAACAAAAAAAACAAAACCAAAAAACCAAACAATTGTAAGGAATAAGAAGGGAAAAGAAATCAAAGGTTGTACACTGTAGATCAGAAATCCTGATCAACCTGCAGCCTGCTCACATGAAAGGCAAAGAGATTTCTTTTTCTTGAATTTGGTGCTTGTTCTGTTCCTTAATCAGACAGCAGCACTGGGGCATCTCTAGCTGTAATCTCATTAAGACTATTAGGCTGTGATTGTGCTTGTGGTCTGTTGCTGGCGTGCATTTGGGCAGCCAAATGATCCTCAGAGCTCTCACAGTCGAGAGGAGATGAGGGTCCCTTGTTTCTCACGAGGTTTGAAGATCCTACATCCTCGACTTTGGAGAGGCACAGTTTGCAAAGCAGCCAGGAAGGCAAACAGGGGCAAACAGGGGCAAACAGGGGCAAACAGGGACAAACAGGGACAGGTCCCCTCAGCCCAGCACACAAGGGCAGTTTGTGAGCACGGCGTCTCTTGGTGTGATGGGAGTCACGTGTGGGCACAATAATGGCACAGCAGCCTCCCCTCAGCGTGTAAATAGCATAAAGCTGTGCCTGTGCGAGTGCTGGCATGACAGGCTGGGCTACTACAGAGCAAAAACAGAAGTCAGAAATTAATGATGTGCTCCTTTCTCCATGCCAGAACCACTCCTGTGTCCTGCTTTGTCCCGCCTGTTACAACTAACACAAGCATAGCAAATTGTGTTTAATTTGCCTCTTTGACCAGACTGAAAAATATGTGGATGATATTTCTGGAGTCAGATAGAACTCTTTGCATTCAATTTTAGCCCATTGCTCCTCATTGCAATTCCGGGTGACACCATAAATACCTCTGGCTCCCCTTGCTCGCCCCTGCACGGCTCAGGTGTCTGTTGATAGCTCTGTTCCTGGGCAGCAGTGGAGCTGCAGTGCTTCTGGAGGCCAGAGGAGTTTGGCAGCCCCCTGTGTGAGCCCTGCACATGTGGATCTCCTGCACACAAGCCCACAGTGGCTGATGTCATCCGCGCATGAGCCTGGGGAAGCAGGCTGCTGAATGAGTGCCAGTGTACCACACAGTTCATAAATATGGAAAAGCAACGGGCCCTATCCCAACAAGCTCGGATTCAGAAACATTTAGCAGATGTTCTGGCTGTGGGGGAGGAAAACATGAGATGAATAACTACAGTACTGCAATAGCAAATACTTTGTTGATGAAACTGCACAAAAATTAGAATGACAAACACACCCTTACCAGGACTTTGACCCATCCATAAAACAACATCAACATGTTTTATTAATAGTAGTTCCACATTCTCAAGATCAATAAAGTGACTTCATTGATTTACTTTTCCCTTTTTATTAATACTTCTCTAAACAGTGATGAATTTGGATTGAACATAGGTAGAGTCTTTTTTATAGCTTGTCAAAGAACAGTTCCAGTAGCTCTAATAAAGCAATAAGCTTCTCAACCAGGACAACACAGCTAAAGAGAACCTAACCATGGTTAAGAGTTTGAAGGAAACTGCTCTGTACATTTCCTTAAAGGAGTAAAAAGCTGTTGTTTTAAAAACAAGCATAGTAAACATAGCTCAGGCTCTCCCTCAATCCAAACTCCAAATAGTAAACATGCCTTTTAGACCTTGATGCATGCTCTGTGGAGTAAACCAATCTCAGCTTTACAG
This sequence comes from Passer montanus, assembly GCF_014805655.1. Classification (NCBI taxonomy): domain Eukaryota; kingdom Metazoa; phylum Chordata; class Aves; order Passeriformes; family Passeridae; genus Passer; species Passer montanus. The sequence goes on from NW_024366592.1 coordinate 2,474,352, forward strand.
GCAGCTCTTGTGGGGAGCTTCTGTAGTCCAAATTAGATGAAGAAACAATGAAGGGTCTCAATAATGACCTTGCAGGAGTTGCCATTACATTTCACCGAAGTACATTTGAATCATTCCCTTTGGTCCTTCTTGGGGACTGTCTGAGTACAAGGAAATGTTGTACCTGTGATTTTTTTGGTTGGTGTATTAATTATAGGCCATCAGTCTAGCAGTAGTTCATCTGGGTATGATGTTCTTGAATAACTGTATTTTCTTCCTTAACAAACACTTGTCTTACTGCTTTGGATGATCTCACACCTCTTTACACACTTGAACTGTTGCTCCTAAAGCATGAAGTGAAACTCAGCTGGGCTACTCTTCCCAGCCTTAATGTACCATTTTGGGAGGGAGTTTTCTGCACTTGTGTAGCCTTTGGTTTGTGTTAATTCAACTTAAAGCTTTACAGCATAGTGAAGTGAAAGTTGTGTGTTTCTCATCAGCTTCTTGTGTGCCCACGGTCCTGACTCATAGCAGCAAACCCAAAGCTGCAACTTTATATTTTACTGTTTGGCAAAATCTGTGAGCAGTGAAATTGTCTGCAGTGCATATGCACGGACCCAGAACCTCTCTTATTCTTAAAATAGTTCCAAATGCTGAAGTCTGTACTGAACACTCAGCAGATTTGCATGTAGCCTCAGAGAAACCTTCCTTATTAGTTCCTATCAGAACACTTATTTTTTTCAGCATGAAGGGTTAGAAACGTTTATCTACATGATCAGAACTCACTGGCTCTGATGGGGTGGCTTTTTATTTTCCTTTTTAACTGCAGAAGTTTTTACCTACAGAAGTTTCTACTTAGTGAGCCAAGAGATAGGTTCTTTTGAAGTGAATTAGACTTGTATTTGTTTCCTTGCAACCAAACAACACCAGCAATTCATTTGAAACTCAGCTCCCAGCTCAGCACACAACATCAGTCAGGGTTAGGGTGTGCATGTGTGTTCAGGGGGTTGAATACATCATCTCATAAATATTACAGCTATTCAAATGCCTGTGCAGTGAATAATCACTTGCATCAGGAGATTGCTGGGTGCTTGGTGACTTCTGCCTTGCATTTGAAGCACAGATTGAACACTTGTGTTCTTGCTTAGGAAGTCAGTGCTCCAGAACTGCTGGAGAGAAACCAGCAAATTTTAAAACCTCTGTAGACTAGACTAGTCCTTCAGTTTCTTCTGAAAACAGTTCTTTTGGAAGCATTAAAAAAAAACAGTTTAGCTGTCCAAGTAAGTGTGAGCATGAGAAAACAAGACTATAACTCATCAAGATCCCAATTCAGTTGCTTACAGCAGATGGCAATTCAAATACAGAGACTTAACAGAAACACTTGTACACAGGAGAAAAGAGTTCCTGTTAATGGAGACCATCTCAGGGGCTTCAGTGGCAGTTTGGTTTCATGTTGTGGCCTTGACTTTTACAAATTGAAGCAAAAAACAACACAAAAAATCCTTTGTCACTGTAAATGTCACACTAAAGTGTATAAACTTTATAAAGGAGGGATGATTGCAGAGCACACCAAGTGCTCCTTCCATTCTGCATTGTGCTGGTGAGGCCTCAGCTGGGATCACCCTGTATGCTGTTCCTGCAGAGAGAAATTCAGGAAAGACATGGATTAAAGTGAGAGCCACCAAAGGGGTGCACCATGAATCAACAGAGCCTCACCCAATCTAAACTAGGAGGATAGACAAGAAGAAATGGGAGTTTTAGGTCTGGGGAATGTGAAAAGTGACATGAGAAATCTTCATGCATCTAAAAGGCTGTTGCAGGAACGAGAAGAGCAACTGGGGTTTTTTTGTCTCTGTTGGATAGGATGAGAAGTACATGTAAATTATGGTAAGAGAGATCCAGCTTTACCATTAGGGGAAACTTTCTAAAGGCAAAAAGAGTGAATCATGAGAAACGAACATCTTTCCTGGATAGACTGTGGTGTCTGCACTGGGGAGGTCTTTAAGAGGTAAAACAGATGGGACAGAGATGCTTTCACAGGGCTGGAGGTAGATGACCTCTCAGCATCCCTTCCAGTGCTGTAATTTGGTGATCACCTCCTTGAGGGATGATTGCAGAGCACACCAAGTGCTCCTTCCATTCTGCATTGTGCTGGTGAGGCCTCAGCTGGGATCACCCTGTATGCTGTTCCTGCAGAGAGAAATTCAGGAAAGACATGGATTAAAGTGAGAGCCACCAAAGGGGTGCACCATGAATCAACAGAGCCTCACCCAATCTAAACTAGGAGGATAGACAAGAAGAAATGGGAGTTTTAGGTCTGGGGAATGTGAAAAGTGACATGAGAAATCTTCATGCATCTAAAAGGCTGTTGCAGGAACGAGAAGAGCAACTGGGGTTTTTTTGTCTCTGTTGGATAGGATGAGAAGTACATGTAAATTATGGTAAGAGAGATCCAGCTTTACCATTAGGGGAAACTTTCTAAAGGCAAAAAGAGTGAATCATGAGAAACGAACATCTTTCCTGGATAGACTGTGGTGTCTGCACTGGGGAGGTCTTTAAGAGGTAAAACAGATGGGACAGAGATGCTTTCACAGGGCTGGAGGTAGATGACCTCTCAGCATCCCTTCCAGTGCTGTAATTTGGTGATCTGAAATTTGAAAATCTGCTTGCTGTGTTTTTACTTCCTATTTCCAGATGTGGGGACTCTGCTCCGGGACAGTGTGCTTCCCATGGAATTTGGTGCTCTTGGTTTAAAGGGATTACAAATTCCCACAGGAGCATGCACCTGGCAAGTCCTGGACCTTGGAAGGCTGTCAAAATAGAATTTTAGATTCCTTGGCTATTTTTACTGTGAAAATAGCTTTGATTTCATAGGGATATCAAAAACTTTCTTGAATTTTCTTCTGTAACTTGCCTTCCTTTTTATACTCCTTGTCTGACTGGGAACAACACCTGGGCCTTACGAGCCTTCAATAATTTCTCTTGGAATACATAAAAAAAAAGCCAGGCCTTATTTTTCTATACAGACTTTTGAAAATGGGACACTGTGCCATACTCTGACTTTATTTTGAGCGGCAGCAGCTCAGCTCCTTGAAAAAGCTCAGTCTGGAGCCACAATATTTTTCCCTGTGTTGGCTTGGAGGTGCTTCCTCAACAGCTGCTGTGCTCACTAGCGGTCACTTCTGGAGTGCCAACACCCAGTTTTACAGTGCCTGCAGGCAGGAATTCACAGGGAATCAATCCCTGCCTGACTGGGGCAAGGTGGCTGTTCCCTAGCCCAGTGGTTCTGTAAAATCCTCGGGGGAGATAATGGTGCTGGGCTTGCCTTGCACATCACCAGCCTGGAACACCAGCCTTCTAGCTAAGCTGTGATGCAGGATTTCAGCTGTCTTAGCTTGTTTTTGTGTCGCAAAATAGCCCGTTTTGTACTGATGTTGCAGTTTTTGTGAGTGTGCTTTATGAGCCTAAAGTTCTGTACAGTACTGCCTGCCACCCTCCTCCCACTCTGCCCACCACGTGCATGTGGTGACAAGGGACACGCAGAGGCACTACAGTGCTTTGTTTCTGCTTCAGTCCCACTTGTTTAAACCCCTAAACATTGTGAAAACTTCTCTGGGAATCCAGCAGCATAATGATGCAAATAACCCTGTCATATGACTTAGCCTCTGTGGTGCTGGATTCCAAAATGCCGAGCCAAGACATACAAGTCTTGCTGTGGATGCCATAGGCAGCCCTGATGCTAGAGTGCAGATGGCTCTGCAGCTCCCTAATGGGAATTGTTTGGGTCCTTATTGGCGTTTACAAAGGTTTCTGCTAAACTTGCCAGCTCTCCTCCTGACTGTTCAGAGTGCTCAGCCAGCAATCCCTGCAAACTCTGTGCGAGTCAGGCCCCCGAGAGCATTTTCAAACATCTCCTGTACCACTGTATGCAAACCCCCTCCTCCGTCTGCTGTCATTTTTCAATAATTAACACACCCCCAGCCCGCATCTTTGCGGGGGAGGACACCTGCAAATATTGGTTTTGAAGAGATAATGGAAGGTGAATCAGCAGGCTGAGGCTCTCCAGTGATTGCAACCAGTAGCTCTGATTTCCATTCTCATGGAAACTCCATCAGTAAACAGGGTGGGTTGAGCCAAGTTTAGATCAGCTCAAGGCTTTCCTCCATCTGTTCTCAGACGTGGATATAGATAGTGAATTGGGAATTGTGCACTTCTGGCTGATATTTGTCACACCCCACTGTAGTAAGGATTTGCTCAGCCGTATCATTAACTCATTTTATGCATCTCTGATGAATGATGTCCGCTTGGTGCTTCATGCCAGAATCTCTAATATTCTACGGAGAGCAGAACTTCTCTTAGGTAGGGTTGGAAGGCTGTGGCTTTGCTAGGACATTTCTGGGTTCCTCTCAGTGCTTTCTCAAAGACCAGGGCAGGCTCATTCCCCAGTCCAGCACCAACACTGTCACCTCGGTGTGACCCGGGGGATTAGCCAATATTTGGGGCTCCCAAGCTGAGTTGATCAGCAGGAGACAAGGATGATGGCAGCAGCATCCACCTGCTCATCCTCCCTGTCACTGCAGGGGGGTCGGGGACAGGTAAAGGTGGTACAGACTCCATCACCACAAGGCATGAAAAGACACTTTATTGTTAGAAATCTACAGCTCTTATAGAAATAATGGTGGGCTCAAGACCTGATTGGCCTTCAGGAATCCTCTCTCACACTATTAGTGAACTATGAACAGCACACTCTAGAGAACCATATCTATAAACAATAGTCACAGAAAAATAATAATTGTTTAAATTCCTTCTTCTGAGTCTCCTACAGCTCCTACTCAGCTTCCCAGGATTTTCCTGGGAGAGCGATGCCTCTCTGTGTTCAGAAGATAAGTAATTACACACAAAGATATGTATGTACAGTTCCCGAGCGCATCACGATCCCAACGGGACGAGCCGCTACGGCCACCCCCGAGCCAAAAACACCCCCGGGCTTTTCTCCAGACGGCCTCATATGATTTATTTGCCACCTTTTCCCCGCCGGTTCCTTGGGTGCCATCGCTCGGCTCCATCGGCGCGTCCCGGGGCACCGGGCGCGCTCCCGCGGCGCGCACCCCTCCGCCCGGGGGCGCTTTAAACGGTCCTCCCTGGCCACGCCCCTTTTTTTGATCTCCGCCAATCCCCGCCCGGCCGGTTGCAATTCGAGCGGTGGGAGCGTACCACTGCCACAGCGGGCGGGGGAGGAGCGGGAGCGTCTAGGGGCCGTTGGGGCAGAACCGCGCGGGGCACGGCGCCCGTTCTCCGCCACACCTGCTGCCCTTCCCGGTGCCTTCGCTCTCCTCGCGTTGTCGCCCCTCTCCACCGCGTGCCCGGCGGCCGTGCCGCCGCCGTTTCTCGCCGCTTCCCGCCGCTCCGTGGCTCCGTGGGGCGGCCCCGGGTGGCGGCTGCGGCTCGGCCTCGTCGCCCCGGGCGCCCTGAGGGTGCCCGGCAGCCGCGGGCGCCGCAGGGTCGGGAAGCGCTGCCGGTGCTTCCGTCACACGGAGCTGACGGCAGCGCTGTGGGCACGGCGTGAACCGCACAGGCTGCTGCTTGTCTTGCCCTCAGCCTTTTATTGTCATTGCAGGTAAACGCGCTGCCAGGGGTGGTAGTGCTTGTCGCTCTGCTCCTTGATTTGCTGTGGTATGGCTCGGTCTCAATCGCTGTTGTTCTGAGGTGTGTTTAAGGGTGTTTAGTGCTTAACAAGGGGAGCTGCTCCTAAACAGAGGTTTTCGTCTTGTATGATGATAAAAACCTGGTTATTCATTCACTGCAATGACTTAATTCCGTGTACTGAAGAAGACCTCTCTTACTTCACGCAGTCCTCTCTTACCTCATCTCTTTAAGGTTAGTGCTCTGGAAAGGATACCTCCATCTCGGTAAAAGTTACTCTTAAGTCTGATACGACAAAAAAAAAAATGCTGCCTCCCTTGTTGGTCCTGTTGTGCTGCTTTGAAAGTTGAAAAAAAAATGAAGAATCTTCAGGGGAGATCTTTGAGTGTTAGACTGAGAATTGGCGTTCTTGGTTGTTCTGCACTTTAAATGAACTTTGCATGTGCTGGAGCCGTGGGCTTAGGGGAAGCTGAGCAAATAAGCGGCCTCTCAGTGGACAAGCTGGATATACAGAAACTGACTGTCCACGAGGCTCCTTTTTACCTAGAAACTTTGAAATATACGAGGTAACTGAGCTTTGAGAAATGCAATAAACAAGACTTTCATTGAGTAATTATGCACTTGCTTGAAATATACTACTCTTACCGACAGTCACGCCGATATCTTTTTCTGTATTTCTTATAATGTACATATTTTGTTTATTTCTCACTGTCACGTTTTCAGTACTTGTGTTTGGGTTGGTTGCACTGCAGGGATATATTCAGTAAAAATAACTCCCTGCATGGGAATTAAACTCTTCAATCATGGGAATATTTCTGCTGGCCTGAGAGTCTGTGAAAGCTTACTGGTACAAAACTAGATTTAGAGTTAGATTGAAGCTGGCAGTGCCCCTTTAAAACAGCAAAAGTCCACGACACTTTGATCTGCAGCTGCAAAAATCACACTACAGTTAAGAAAAGAGGTATGTTTGTATTTAGCTTGCAGCTTGCCAAAATACTTGGGTCTAAGTAGATGGCTTAACCAGGTATGCTGGACTTGTATTCATTCATGTCTTAAATTACATAGAAGGCACACCTTACAGCTAATTTGTGATGTTGGTAATCCTGTAACTATTGTATTAATGGATGGGGAACTCCTCTACAGTGTTACAGGACAAGCATAAATATTTTTCTTTTACCAGTTATTTCTAAGTATTTGTGCAGAAGAAATAACTAATAGTTATGCTGCTGCTGAATTGCATGTATCTCAGTTTCAATATTAAATAAATTTGAGTACAAGTCCCGTTTCTGACTATCCTGTGTATTAAGAAAGGATTTGTAAATAGTATGTAACTGTATATTCCTGGTCTGAGCCCAAATGCAGCTGGTTGAGGTCAGGATGACATTTTATTCTAAGCTTTCTTGCCTCTCTGGGTTTCAGATATCCCATGAACATGCCTCACATGAGAAATCTCAGTTGTTTTGCAGGTGCAGGTCTCTTGATAAAGGCTCTGGCACTCTTACTTTGCCACGAGTGAACTTGAATTCCTGTTTTACACATGGTAATGCAGAGCTGATGACGTTTCTTGGAGAAAACTGAGGCAGAACTTGGACATGTTCCTCTTTCCTTGCAGGATTTAAAAATTACTCCTCAGTCACTTGGGTAATCCATGAATGGATTAGGAATTTGGTGTTTTTCTCTTTTGCAAACACAGGGGCTGTGTTTGCAGGTGAGGGGAGGGCTGTCTGTACTGCTGCTGTCTGTCCTTGGTGGAGGCAGGAATCTTCCACTCTGCTGTGGCACTGGGAATTGCCCACGACAGCAGCAGCAGAGCCTGAATGTGCTCTTACAGCCTGATGATTTAGGAATCTTTTCTCTGCCCCTTGATGTCCGTCTTAACACCCTGGGGGAAAGGAAACCCCATCAGTGCAGTGCAGCTGTGGCTCCCCTGCTCCTGCAGGGTCATCACACAGGAGCAAGGCACACGCCTGCACTGTGCTGTCCATGCAGGGGTGCAAAGTGCAGCCTTCCAAGCTACTGGGATACTCCTGGTGTGGGTGTGATCCCTGGAGTGCTTTTATTGTTGCAGGTCCTAATGATGATCTCATATTTTTATCCAAAAAGGGGAGGAGGGAGCAGTTCCTGCTGGTCAGTGCCGGGAAGGGGGATTTCATGTGAGCTCCCCTGGGAGCTGTGTTTGCTCTTGGGTGTTTTTTTAGGTCTCCCAGCAGCACTGGAGTGGAGAACTGACCTGACCTTTGCAGGCTATGGCAGGATGTAACCTAGATGTCAGCTCCAGGGATGCTGCTCGTATTTAGAGAGGTGGAAATAAAATAGCAGTGATACCAAGCTAGAGCCCCTGCTGCTATTTGGAAATGATGTGAAAAGATACAAGAGGCAGGCACTGTTTGTTTGCTAGGAGGGGAGCCCAAAACCATGGGGATACAGCAAGAGGTAAGCCAGCATAGGAACATCAACTCACCGCCCTTTCCTTCCTTTTTCTCTTCCTCCCTCCCTCAGCTGAATGAATCTCATGTTGTAATTGCACAGGGGAGAGGGAGAAAGGGAAAAGTGCATCCAGGGGAACCTGGGAACATACACGCCAAGGAATGAGAGCTGCAATAGACAGTGTTTGTGAATGTGTGAAAACACTGGGTTTCAGCTGAGCATTTGGGGCATACGATGAATTTCAGTGAATTACTTGCTGTCTGTACCTGTGGATTCCTTCTCATGTTGAGGCAGTTGGAATATGGATTAATGAGTTGATAAGACTCTACCAGCATTTGGTTTCTTTGTGTTAACAGTAAACAGACATGGCTCTTCTCATTCTGCCTGTGTTGTATCTTGGTTTGAAGAGGCACTGTGGTACTCTTGTCTATGGAGTGACTTGAGATAGAAATGGAGTGCCCAGATATGGGCAACAATTTAAGGAGGGGGAAATTGCTCACCTCTGTGGGCAGCCTCTCTTTTGATACCTCTTCTTTTTTTTTCTTTTTTTTTTCTCCTTTGAAAGTTTCATCAAGCAGCAATCATTTGCCTTGGTAGCAAGAGGAAACTGAAGGATGTTTTTCTTTCTTTTTTTTAGATACTGAAATTTACTCCATTCAAAAATATTCAATAAGACTAGGAAAGGAAATGCACGTTTTTTTTCCTAGACAGCAGTAAATTAACAATAGAATTATTTCAGCTTCAGGAAAGAGGAATGTATTTCATCCCACACTTCCTGAGGGAGTTCATAACTTTTCTGCTGAAGGTGGGCAGTAGCAGTGTAGTTTTTTTGCTGAAGACAAAAACTTGGTTGATCTGATAGAGATCAACTGTTCTGAACCTGTCGTTTTGCAATAGACAACATGAGAAAGTGCCTTTCATTTCTGAGAAGGGACACTGAAGAAAGCTATGGAAATTGTGAGAAGAACCTTTTTACTACATTCCTGTCTCTGTCAGCCTGTCATCTCTTTCTTCCCAGATCTTTATCCTTGTTATATGTTAACCTTTTTCATTCTTTCTCCACATAGTCTTTGAGATATGATCTTTTGTGTCTAGCCACATGGTTAAAACTAGTCTAGGCTTTGTCTGGATTTCTTCTTGACATTCAACTGTTCAAAACAGTGACCATTTTTACTGAAGTCATTCATATGTGGGGCTATACAACTACAGACATAAGCTAATTTTCTACTGTCATCTGGAGTGAAATGCTGTGGAGTACTTGACACGTAGTCCCACTTGGTGATGCTTCTTGCTTTGAGGCATTCAGCAAAGCCTTGTTGTGGCCTTTCTTTGCTCTGCTGGTGCAGAAGGAGGAGTGGCAGATGGATGCTTTCAGCCATCATGAAGAGTCCCACAGATATCTCTGCTGCTGCCTCATCTTCTGCCTTCAGAGAAGTTTGTAATGCTCTCACCTGCCATGAGCTAGTGAACCAGAACAGCTTGGCAGTGGAATCAAGTGGTCCCTGCTTATCTGCCTTGAGTGGTTTTGCTTTTTTGTGGTGTTCTCTTCTTGCCTTGGATCCTCTTGTCCAGCAGTCATCTCATCCCTTGAGGCGGAATCTTTGTGCCAGAGATGTGTTTTTTTTCTTCTGCTCCTATGTAGCATATTACATTTTGGAGTTCTGGTTTAGACTGATGATCTCAAATGTTATTGTAGGCTACAAAACAAAGGTAAAATCTTGCTGTTTTCTCTGCTCCAACCTCAGTCCAGGAATATTTGTCTTACCTTGTGGCTGTTTTGCTGTGTTTGCCTGCATTAGGATTCCAGTTGCACAGCTTAATTAAAATCTGGGAAACAGCCCATCCTAATCAACTTCCTCTTTGGCCAGCAGGAAAATTGTTCTGTGTTACTGCTCTCTGCCCTGCTGTTTGGAAATAATTCCTCTGAAAATGCAGTGCTTTGAAGTGAGGCAAGGCTTGCTGGGGGCTGATGTGGCTGAGGGAAGAGGACATTGTAGTTCATTGAAGGCTTCTAATAAAACTCTTTCAAGCTTTGCTTTATATCTTTCATTTTCATGGCTGTAAGATGCTTTGGAATGAACTTTGGATGGTGTGTCTGATGAAGTCCTAGGGTATAATCTTCCAGTCTTCTAAGCAACTTCTGAAATGACAATGGATAGCATAACTTTTACAGTGACCTCCCTTTAGATTACTGAGATATTTTTACTTTGAGTCTGTGGGGAGTGCTCTCACTGGAAGTGTAGGCAGAACAGCAGCATTTTTGTGGGATCATATCTCTGCTGTACAAATAAAAGTGCTCGTGGCTGTGTGAGTCCTATCTAATATTTCTATCTCTTTATGAGCCTGATGGAACTGCCCTGGTTTAACAAAATGGTTGGGAGCCCCTTTTTGCCTTCCTCTTGTTATTTCTAAGTATGTTGTGTAGGCTTACACACTGTTAAAAAGTCTTGTGTTGGGTGTAAAGGCAATATCAGATCTGCTTTATTTTGTGAGATGCTGCAGCTTGTAGTGATTTGCACCATTTAACACCTACATGTTTTTCAGGGTTCATTAAAGAACTGAGTCTGAAGGCAAGCAGAAGGCAGATGTGGTTCTAACCCAGTTGAAGAGCACAAACCCAATTGATATCCATCAGTGATACCCATGGGATAGGTTATTCTGGATCTTGTGTTGAGCAGTGTCCTCCAGGACTTCCAGCATCGTGGTTATGTGACTGAAGGAATGAAGGGGAGGACAACAGACTTTATCTCCTCTCTTCTGTGGTGGTGTGCACAGAAATGAGGAATGGGGGCAGCTGTTTGTCTGGGAGTCATGCTTTAAACAGTCAAATCTAACAATGTTTCACTAGTTTGGTTTTTATTAGGTTGTTTTGTTTTGTGGCAGAAAGTAATTTCTTTAATAGCAGTCTGTGTACATGGTGTATGGTACTCCATCTGGTATAAACAGAGCTCTGCTTCTGCTCCATTTGAGGAAGTCTAATATGGCTTTTCTGTGTCAGGAAGGGTAAACAGCTTTGGAGAATGCTCCATGCTTTTGGTGATTCACTTTGCTGCACTAAATCACTAATTCATTAATTAGGCAAGGTTCCCATTCAGAGCTCTCCAGAGCTGTGCCTCTTGCTGTGCTGATGGTAAAGAAGACTGGTTTGGAGTTAGCCTTTGTGTCTAGTTTCCCTGGTGAGCCTGAGCAAGCTGGTGCCTCACTCCAGATACTTCAGGTTTCTTCCAGATTTTGTCATTTGCTGCTTATAAACAGAATCTAAACACACTGTGGACTTCCCAGGGGTAGTAGGGCTGCTTACACATTTTGGTGGCAATAGCCATGAGCCAGTAGGACCAAGGAGTGTGTACAGGACATGCCTCAGGGGCTGGGTTAGCTGTGCACTTTGCTGTGCTCTTTTCTTGGAGAGGAATTGGTTAATGCTAATTTAGAAATGGTACAGTATCAGCTGTGATCTACACCAGCTAAATTGCTTGCAGAGTGTCACTTGAGATGTTAGCTTCCTCCTTAGGAGAATTCTTCTGCTAATGTGCCCTTTTCTGGATCATTGTCTAGATGTCTCATCAGTCTGGAGTGGCTTGTTTTTAGTGCCATGTGCTCTCTGGAGAGTTTATTTCTAAATAGTTACTGAAGCAACAGTCTCCTAAAATGCTGCAGTGTTAGGGTAGAAGGAATTAAAATGTTTAGTGATCCTCTGAAAGTCTAGATTGAAAAAAACAAATTTGTCTTCTGTTCTCTAAGGCTGGTTGAAACTGTGTTAAAGATGACTTGTTTACTTTGTATTTTTTTTCATCAGAACTCCTCTGGTTTAAATTGTGTGTGTTCCCAAAATGAAATATTGCCAAAACCAAATGTTTTACTTCAGGGGCTGCAGTGCACTGTCCTTCATTCTCTGCTATAAAAAGATAACTTGTTTTCACCTGTGGTGAATTCTGCCATCTTAAGTAGCTTCATCTTGAGGCAGTAACCTTGGAGCTGTAGCTCCCATGGAGCAGTTAGGTACTATTACACAAGAAAAAATAAATTTACTTTTTTAAAGAGAAGCATTTTGTCAGTCTTCCTTCCTTGTGCCAAAAACCTGGGGACTTTACTGTTTACCCTCTGCCAAAAAAATTCAAAGAAAATGTTTTTCCAGAGGTCAGATTTCCTTATCACATTGTACTCCTCTAGTTTATATAATTTTCTGTCTTGATCTAAAGTCTTCAGATGCATTGTGTCAGGACAAGAATTAAAGTTAATGTATTAATTTGAAATATATAATGTCACTGATACATCAAATTATTGATCAAATGTTGCAGGATGTCACCTCCATGTAAAAGGGGTTGTCTTTTTCTTAGTCCCAATTCCTTTGCTGCTCCATTCCTGTACTCTCCAGCTATCACAAAAGGCCCTTTGTTGTTCATTTGACTGTTAAACTATGCTTATTTTATGCTTCATCAAACTCTCAATGAGCTCAGAGTTTATAATATCAAAAGTCTGGCTCTCCAAGGGTGAGAGAAGCTAACAGGTTTCATAAAGCTGTAGGGATCAACCAGCACATAGGAAAACATCCCAGATGGTCAAGACTTTTTCCGTGCCGGTGGAAAATGTTGGTGAATTCTTCTTAGCATTCATGCAAGCAGTGATGGTGATTTCTGGGCACGATGCTTTCTCACAGTCAGGGTCTGCCTGTGCATTCAGCTTCTGAGCAGAGTGCTTTGGTTCTGGACTTGGGAGAAAGCAAAGAATTTCAGAAATGTGAAGTACGCACCAAAGTTGAAAGAGAGAGTTGTAAAAAGAGAGGAAAGGACGTGGCCAGGCAGGTTCCAGATGCACAGGTCAGATGTGACCCAGCAGGCCAGTGCCTACAGCACACTGGTCTCAGTTCTTCCTCTTCCTGCTGGTGTCACAGCAGAGGTGCACCTTGAAGGGAATGGGCTGGGAACCAAGTGCTCTGAGATTAGCATAGTAAATTAAGATGGGTGTTGACTTCTCTTGGATTTGAGCATGAATTGCTTTACAATGCTGTGCTAATTACAGCAATTCAGGAAATGATTCACAAGAGTGGGTAGCTGAGCTTGGTTCTTCTAACAGCTGCCTTAGGTTGGATTATTTACTAGAATTGTGCTTCATAAACTACAGTGACACTTGCAATGCTCAGTGTTAATTCCCGACTTGATTGAATGGAGTCCTTTGACAGATGTCAGAAGAACGGGAGCAGCTTTCAACCTGTCTACAAAGTCAGGGGCTTTGTTATGTATTTAGATAAGTTTCTTTACAATGGTGTGGGGTAGAAGGTGTTTTCAGTGCTGTGAATTAAATCCTGGGTTGTTACGTTGGGTATTGCATGGTATCAGTGGGGTTTGCTGCTTGCTTCACCATGTAGGCTCCAATATGGAGAGAATATCCTGAATATCAGGGAATCCGAGAGCCAAACAGATTCTGTAAGCCTGTTCTCAAATGCAGTCATGACTTAAAGCTTTTATTTTTTCAGTTATAAAAAACTGTTCTGTTCTGTATCCCCAAGAACAAATGCAAAAGATATTAGTATTCCCGTTTGCTGGGATGCTGCTGCTGTGTGAAATACAAACTGCTGTGGCATATTCAGGTTTATGCCACAGTTCAATGTGTGCAGTGTCTATGGAGTTTGTTATGATAGCAAAATCTTTAGGTGGCAAGAACAAGGTCATGGGTGTGAGATTAACTTTCATACAGCACTTCTTGTTGTGGAAAAGAATGTTTGGCAGGCATCAACTTTCTAAAACCTGATAATACTCAAGTGTTGCAGAAAAATTCTTCTTTCTGTAAAGGTCTTAGAAATGGTAGTGATGTGAACTCTGGCCAGCCTCCTCAGCTCTGGGTTTAGAGGGGCTTTTCTTGCCAGGTATAGGAGGCAAACATGATGGACCAACCAGGCTTTTGGTGTTCTGATTTGTGAGAGCTTCCAAGAGCTGTGGAATGGAGCAGCAGAGCATTCCTGGAGTCTCACTGCAGGATCTGGTGATTACATCCTACAATGGTTAATGGCAGGGCAGTGGGGCAGATGAGCTGTGACAGACCCCTGGCTCTCAGGAGTTAAAACTTGGAGAGGAATGGACTGAGGTCAGCAGCACGAACAGTCTGTTCAGTAAATAATTTTCTTTGCATACTGACTCCATTCTTTCACTCATTATTTGCTCCACTTATTATTTTCCCTTCCTACACACATGCAGGCAAATTTTCTCGCTTTATTATCCTCTCTTGCCCTGGTGATCACCTTCCAATGGCCACTTGTCAGTGTGACCCACCCTGTGGTAAGGGGTTGTAGCAGATAGGTTTGCTGAGCAAAAAGCACCCTGGCTCTGGGATGGACACCTCTGCTCAGCGTAGGAGAGCACGGCTGGCTTCCAGCTGCTCCTGCAAGTCTGCCTGCTCTGAGCACTGCAGTGGCTCTACGGAATGCAGCACGCAGGAGGGAGAAGCTCTTCAGCCAGACAGGAAGAATTAAGAGCTGTTGCCCACCTTTTTTGTCCCTTGGTGGCAGGCTGTGAGCTTCTGGGTGAGTGAACATCTGGTACATGGCATGCGCTTTAGAGGCTGCTGGGGAAATCCATTAAATAGCCCTGCTGTTAGAGAGAGTTTGGGGAAATGTAGGACGAAGGATTGCTTAATGCTGGAGCCTGCTAAACGTAGCAAGCTTTCCTAGGGCTTGGACAGGATGCTATGAAGTCAGAAAAAGCTTTAAAGGGTCCTGTATCTGAGGATCCACAGAGAACAGCTAAATGAAGAAGTAGAATTTGAGAGGTTGAGTGACCTTGAATGTGTGCTCTGGTGAAAGAAGCAATACCATGTGTGACTGGTATTTAGGAAAATATTTTCTGGGAGGCCCTGTTGTTAGGGGATAAGGAGTTGAAATGTCCTGCATTTGTTCAGAGATCTGTTTTGATTTTTCAATGGAAGTGTAATAGCTGCTGCTTGTCACCTTTTTACGTGATCTTGTAAATGCTGCTATCCTCAGGCTCCTGCAAGATGTGCTGACTCTCTTTGGCGGATGCTAAATTAACTTGAGAAACTCTCCGGACAGAATGGAATAGGTGCTTAGCAGGTGTTCTGTAGCACAGCAGCTGTTAAGAGGGCAGCCCAGGTATAATCATAAATTTATACTTCTGGGTTTTGGGAGCTTTGGCTCTGCAGCACTCAGCCATCTACAGCCCAGTAATTCTTGCCTGCCTGGAACGCAGCATCTGTGTTTTCTCTTTCCCTCAGGGCACTGTTGTCTGCTTCATTCTTCTGAGGTTTTTATGCTTTCCATTGTGTTTTCTTAAATAAAAAGGCAGCTCTAGAAACAAACAAACAAAATTCCTTTCTTGTTTGATTTCTGCTTTTCCTTTATAAACTGATATTCCTGCTTTGCCTGATATGGTAGCATTATTAGAACTAGGACTTTTCTCAGCTAAGCTTTATTGCTGCCGAGACAGTGGGATAAAGAGCCGGTGAGTATGTAGTGCTTGCTATGAGAAGTTGTTTTTTACACTTGATTTAAATATTGCTAATAGTGGAGTTACAGACCTGAACATACTAAATCAAGACAATTGTTCATTGTTTTCTAAATAGGCTTTAGATACAGCTTTCCTATGACTACATTGTGCAGTGAAGTACATTCCTTTTCAGTAAAGAGACAGGCCCTCAGGTTCTTCAGATCTGAAACAACAACGGCAATCCCTAAAACTAAATACAAAAGAAAAAACAATTATAGGATTTTTAGGAGACTCTTGGGCAGTGTTCTTGCCCTCCAGTTGCTTGGTTTTTAAATCCTGGTGTTGTGTCCTCTTTGCCTGCTCCTGTCACACAGCACAGCTGTCTGAGAGTGCACAGAGTCTTATCAGAAATCTGATCTGGGTTTAAAAATAGCCTTGTTGGAATAAAAGATGTGAAACAGGGCGGGTTTACTGCAGGATCCATAACTGCCACGGTGGCATTGCTAGTCAGGGAGGAGGATTTTGTGGTGAATGACAGGGAAGAGTTGTTGCTTAATGGTTTTGGATTTGGGAGGACACAGTGCCTGTGGAGAAGAGGGAGGAATGTTCCAAGAGAAGTATTACAAGCTTTTATGAAAGAAAGAGGTGAGAAATGCAAATTAATAAAGGAGAGAAATATATCCAGTGGTTGGATGAGGTGCCATAAAATCACCATTTCTATTGAACCATTATTCCTTTACCCTGTAGGGTTTTGGTTCCTGTGCTGGTATTCTGACTGTTCTGTGTGCCCAGGGCCCCAGCTAAGAACCTAAAGGAGCAGTACTTAATGTAGTTTTCTCTTAGCTACTGTCTGCTTTTTCTCTTAGTTCTGCCAGCTGCTTCAGGCGTGCTTGGGCACTTTTGAATGTTGTCACTTCTGCCTGTACCAGCTGTTTCTATAACAAAATTTGCCTCTTCCTCTACCTGACCTCATAATATTTTTACTAGCAAAATATATGCTACTTGCTCATTAATTACTACTGAATATGTAAAAAAAAAAAATCAAAGCTTTTAATAACTGAACACATGACTGCATTTTCCTGTTGATTGGTGATTAGAAGCAGCTTGGTGAAATGTTTGGTATCTAAAAAGCTGTGGAGTTTTTTGTGGTTTCTGTTTTTGGTTTGTTTGTTTGTTTTTGTTGGTGGTGTTTTTTTGGATTGTTTTTTTTTCCTTTGCTTTTTTGGGGTTGTGGAGTTTTTTTGTCTGTTTGTGTTTTTTGTAGAGTTAGTTTTCAGGTGGATATTTAAGTACCCATTTGTGTTAGGTTGAGATGTCTTGCCAAATGGGTACTTAAATATCCAGGATGAGCAGCCACCCTCAGGAATGGAGTTTCTTGTGTCTCCGCAGGGAAACTTGAAATAAGATGCCCTGCCTGCTTTGTGAAGGAGCAGTGCAAACCAGGTGGAGCCAGTGCAGTCTTTAAACAAATTCTGGAGGAAAAATTAGATGTTCTAACCCTGATGGGTGTGAATGTTACCCAGCTTTACAAAGCATAAAGATAAATGGAAAAGATGCAAAACTGGAAGGGAAGGACCCAGCTTTTGTTCCTGTTCCACCTGCACAGGAACAGGGTGGACTCCATGCTGTCCACACTCTGCACTGCTCAGGAGTGTGACGTTGATGACATTGGTGGCTGCTTTTCTGCCTGTCTGCTGTACTTTGCTCTCCAGGTGAGATTAGGCATTTGCAGTGTGACAGGGTTTCTGTCTGTAGTCTGGCCTTATCTAGGAAAGCAGCATTACCTTTTCAAGTGGTGAAAATACTATTGATCTAACATTACGCTGGAATTCTTCCATCTCTAGGTATCCCTGCCCTTTTACCAAGTGGGTAATGGGATTTGTCCCCTCAGTTTCTGAAGGGAGAGAAATGAAATGCAGCATGATTGTTCTGGAGTTGACCTTCATGAGTGTAGGCACAGCTAGGATAGGAATCCAGGGCTCTTAATACACTGATCCCGGGAACAGGGAACCTTTTGCTGTCTTGCAGATGTGATAGATGTGTTTGTGGGCATGAATAGCAACTAATGAATATTTATATTTGTAGTAATGAAGTCCTACATCTGTTTTTACAGATGCATGTGGGTATGGACTTGCAAGATACCAGTGTGGGTGTGAATAGATGCAGGCCTGGGAAAATTGCGATAGCTTCTAACTGAGCCACTTGGCACATACCGTGTGTCCAGATGCCTACTTGAAAAACAGTATTAAAAGACAAAATAAAAATGTCCACCCTCTTATCCCTTCCCAAAAGGGTAATGAACCCTAGGGGTTTTTTTGTTTTTTTTTTTTTAAAGCATAACTATCCCTTGCTGAAAATATTAAATATTGTGCTTCCTGTCTCTGATTTTTGAATGGGAACCACTATTGTGTGACCACTGTTCACTTCCCCAAGTAGGCAAATCTGCTAGTGCTGCATGTGGGAGAGTAAATGCTGTTTGAGTGAACCTGAAACCCTTGTTAATATACTTAAACATTGGGGTGGCTGGTGGTGAGGTTTGAGTTATTTCTAGGGATGTGTGCATTGAGCTCCTTCTGTGACAAAGGTGCCTCTCCCTTCTGTGCTTGCTTGTTTTTAAGAGATTGGTGATTTACAGATACATTATAAAATCTGACCTGCTTAAATCTGGGGGTTAGTCACAGGAATGTTTGTTTCTGAAGTGCATAGTGTGTTTTATTTGTCTACCTACAGTGTTCCAGAAGCCTTTCCATGATACCTGTTATGTTTCTGAAATGTCTGTCACCCCCGATGGCTGCCCATTAACTACTGCTGTTCCTTTAACAAAATCATTTTATAGCAAGAGCCTCAGTATTTGATTCTGAAATGTTTGTGGAATTATCACTCTGATTTAAATGTTGAAAGAGTCCTGATTCGTAGGAGGGAACACACATTCTGTTATTTTACTGCAGTCTAGATATCTTGAGAAATAAGAATACAGTGTTCTGCTCTGTTGTCTCTTTTGTTGTACTCTTGTTTTTAAAAGGTGTGTGACCTTTTCAGAGGACTGGCCTAGTGGAGGCAGCCTGTTCTGCTTTTAGCATTCACAGGATCTTTTTTTAAACTGTTGTTTCAGTGTGTATTTTATCATTTTTGTCTGGAAGCTTCTATTGTTCAAGCCTTCTGTTCCTCAGGGCAGTCCCGAGTTAATTAACCAGGCTACTTTGTAATTTTGTAACATTAAGTGTTTTTTTCAGAAAACCATGAAATAAACAGGAACAGGATTTATGGCTGTTTAATGTCAATGTAATGAACACAGATCTTGAGTATGGACTAAATTGGGTTCTTCACTGCAAACATCCCAACTACTGCTTTTTTAAAGAAATATGTAGACTATATGACTAATCCGTGCCTGAACTTTATATAATTTGGCCAGTCCTGGGAGCTGCACTGAGCTACACAGTGCAACATTTTTTGTTAGAATTCTGGTTCTGGCACAAGTCATACCTGTGGTGCCTTCTCAAGGAGTCCTGCCACAACAGGTGAAAAAACATGAAGGCAGGGAAGATCAATGCACGAGCTGTTTCATACAGTGAGAACTAGTGAATAAATAGTCCAGGATCAATATGCAGTGAGTGAAGCAGTTGTTCATATTGGAATATGTTACATTTTGCTTCTGGCATGAGAGTATGTGCTCCATCTAGTTGTGATGTGGGTGGATTTCCTCCCTGGAAATCCCTGTGCCCTCGGGTGTGCTTTTTTAATATCGGCCAGTCTGACTGCAGATCATTTCTTCCCTGCTTGTTCCTGTGTGTGCCGTTGTTTGTTTGTTTAAATTCCCGGTCACACAGTGTTATTTGCTTGTAGATTAATTTATGGAAACTGATTTCACAAGTTGTCAGGTAGCGTCTCAGAGACCTTTCTTTGTGTGTTTCAAGTTAACTGATGGAAAAGAGGCAGCTCAGTTTGCCAGAGCTAATGTATGGGAACTCGTGGAATTCTTCCTGCTCCTGCTTGGCATGCTAATAAGGATGAAATAACAATGAAAAGAAAAAAAATGAAGCTAGTACTACTGCCCTGAGAAGGGAAGTGAACCCGCAGCCTCATGTGGCTTCTGTCTTCTTATGCTGGATTATTCACTGTAGTAAACTTGACTTACATTTTTATTGGGCTTTTGAAGGAGTCAAATTTTACAACTGTATTTAACACTTCTAGATGAGTGGGAGGTTCTTCTGTATATGATCTGTAGAAGCCCTCACTTTTGATTTTGTAGAGGGATAATCAGTGAATGGTTCCTAGATCAGTATTGTTGCTGGTGATGCAGCTTGAAAAGAAATTGAAACAACCCCTGCACTATTTGCTTTTACTTAAGAGCATAATGTGAGAGTGTGTGGTTTGCCAGCTGAAGAAAATGTGTATGGTTGCTTTTTTTGGCTCAGTTCTGACTTTTTAAAACACTTAAATGAGCAAATGACTTGCTCCTTTCCCTGATCTGGCTAGTTCTTTCACAGCTTCATCTGAGGTACATTCACAGATTCCAGGCAGGATTTTTTGAATGGCTGATTTGCTGGATATGAAGACAACTTGAGCTTTTGTTGGTAAACAGCAGTAATGAAAATAATAATAAACAGATTGTGTGCCCTGGCTGATATTAACCTGTGCAGTTGTAACTTCTCTCCTAAAGACAGAAA
Organism: Passer montanus; assembly: GCF_014805655.1. Classification (NCBI taxonomy): domain Eukaryota; kingdom Metazoa; phylum Chordata; class Aves; order Passeriformes; family Passeridae; genus Passer; species Passer montanus. Next base: position 2,494,504 of record NW_024366592.1, read on the forward strand.
TCCCCTCTTGGTGGTTGGAGCAGAGCTCACACATCTAAGCTGGAACCAGGAGTCCTGACTGGAGGTCTAGGAGATATTTATTCTGGGATTGAGCTGTATCTTCAGCCCCCACGTGTGTTCCAGATCTCCGGTTAAGGACAAGTAAAACCACGTTTTCCCAGTTCTCTTCTGGTCTGTTGTAGCAACAATCTGCTGTGTGGTTATCAGAGGGAAAGTGAATCATTTACTTAGTGCTTTTCCAGTAGGTGCCAATTTCCTGATGGTGGGAAACAGAGGTTTGGATCTGAACTGTGAGAGGAAAAGGCTCTGCTTAGTTCTTACTGAAACAGCTCTGACTTTGAAGGTTTATCAGAAGTGAAAACTTTCTCTGCTTTTCTGTGGAAGAGCAGCTACTTGGAAGATGGTTAGTGTTTCATGGTATATTTGTGTTTTGTATATTTTGACTGAAAGAGGCAAGATTTCCATTTCCTCCTATTGTTGCACAGAGTCTAGAGCAGCACTGTCCAGTGCTTGCAGTTTGCATTAATAGAATTTTTAGTTGTTTTTCATCTGTTTGTGTATCTGCAGCAACAGTTATGGTTTGAACTCTTATTTCTTCACTCTCTATGCTCATCACCTGTGTTATGATTAAGCAGTGGAGATTCATTTTGGCAGATGGAGGAGATGCCCTTATCTTGACTGTTGTTTCCTTGAAAATGCTTTACTGCTTACAGGTTTCCACTCAAGTGTGTGCTACGCTAACAGAGCGAGGGGAATTTCAGTGTTATCTTTGTCAGCTTGACAGTGTGTCATGTTCAAATTTTCTGTTTGCGTGGCTGGTTTTCTCTTGTGCTGAAAAGACATTTATAAACTTTACTAGAACAAGAGAACAGACTGTATTTGAACAAGTGTAATAGGTATTAGGGCATGCCTGCAGTCTGGTTTGTAGGAACATTTCTGCCTGTGGAGCTCAGACTTGACAGCTGAGGAGAGCTCTTCATCTCACAAATTAAATTTATTGCAGTGCTGTTTTTCCCGTATGAACCAGAAGCAGAGGCACCAAATAGTCACATTTGGCTTGAGGGGGTTGCTGCCCTCCTTGGCTGAGGGCAGGCCTGTTGACACTAGCCCAGTTCTGACACAGGTGCCCTGTTCTAGTCTCCTTTAAAATCTGGTTTGAGGTATTGCTTTCTGCAATAAATAAATAAATCCTTCCCGTCCAAATAAAACTTGTTTGCTGCAAATGGAAGACAACTCTGAAGCATGCAAGAAAACATTGCTTTGAATGTGGTAGGATGGAATAAGGAAATCCTAAAGAAAACTTCTGGGTCCTTAATTCCCTCTAAGTGGGAAGGGCACAACTCCTTTTTGTAGTTTGCTGTGAGGCGTAGAAATGCGGCATTTCACTGACTGTACAAGTAACAAACCTTTTCCCACTCTGTTCCTGAGGAATGCTGCAGTGTTTGTGCTGTCACCTCGTGTGCCAGGGCTATCTGCTTTTCTGGACCACAGCCCATAAACCAAACCAGCCACTTTGGCTCGTGCTCTCTCAGCCCTTTTCCTGTGCCGTCAGGAGAGCTCCATGTTTGGAGGAGCACAAAGCGCTGTGCGAGGCAGATAACCATGGAGCCGCTGTTTCCAGGGGAGGGCTTGGCTCTATCACCCGCTGCTGTCAGCTTGCCCTGGACTTTGTTACAGCACTGATAGTGCTCTCCAAGAGCCAGATCTTTGTGTCCCCTGTTGAAGTGCTGCAGCCTGGCTGGGGTGAGCTGTGTGCACACCGAATGTTTGTGCATGCGTATCCTCCCCTTGAGGAGAGCGGCATTTAACTGTAAAGTGAATTTGTACAGCTTGTTTGGAGGTCTGCGCTGGCATCTGTAGGAATAAGGAAGGAAGGTTGGTGGTATGGGCTGAGGCAGATGGGCAGGGCATGCAGCAGAACTTGGCTGAGGACGTTCTTTAGTTTGGGATTTGTGACAAGTACCCTCACTTATGACTTTGCTGTTTTACCATGAAGGTTTCTGGCAGTGTATGAGTGATTTCTTCCACCTGTATGAGTGGAAGCTGTCCTTACACTGATCAAGAACATTGATGTCATCCTAAAATGGGAGGATGTAGTGCTCTGCACTGCTAGGTATGCTCCCAGTCTCTGAGGAAGCCTTTCTAGAATTTAGGAACAGTCTCAGCAGGAACAGCTGGCTTTTTGTGGCACAGCATGCTTCTGGAGGGCTTGAGGAAAACAGGATTCAAACTGTTGTAAGGCTCAGTGGGTTTTAGATGTGCAGAACAAGGTCTTCTGAAAAGAGCTCATCTAATAGACCCTTAAAGGGCCTATCTCAAAACAAGTGGTTAGAGGTGAGATGTGTATTTTTGAAGAACTGACTAAAAAACTTGGGTTATTATAGAAGTACTATAGAGTAAAGTGCCATAAAACCCAGGTACCAGCTTTTAAAATTTGGATGCCTTTGTGTCATGCAGCTGTCTGTTATGTCAGTAGCTCTGCCAATGTGATTAGAGTAATTTGGTAAATAAAGGGTTTGGTGTTAGGCTGTTTTTTCTTTTTGTTCATGGTTTATCATTTTCAGGGAATAAATTGGCAGACCCAAGAATAAGCTTGAAGTTAAAGTTGGCCATATGATGAAAAACTTGAATCCTTGAAAACCTGTGACTCGGGACAAATCAGTTTATTGGAAAATAAACCTGATGACAGGGGTTCCAGGGTTGAGGGTAGAGAGAGGGATGTAAGATCTTGCTTTTAATGCTTGCCTCTATCTCCCTTAATTTTTCCAGCACTGGTGCTAGTGGTTTCTATTTGAATCTTAAGATAATGTTTTTTCACAGGTCAAAGGCTTGGACTTCGCTTCATCAACCCTCACTTGCTGTGGCTTTGTGTGAAACAAAATATTTTACTGCTAAGTCTCCATTAGCTGGAATAAGTTGTTGACTTTTCTAAGGAAAGATGATGTGGGATAGACAGAGACCTCTACACTGAAAGTTGCTTTTGAAGAACAGTGTTGTTTGTGTGAGAGTTAGGACTAAACTCTCACAGCTTTGCTCAGAGAGACAGCCTTGGCATCTGTTCATTTACACAGGAAACCCAGAGATGGTTCCCTCTGAGGTTGGCCCCTGTTGATCAGGCTTCACACATGGATTTAGCATGTGCATAACACAAGCAATTGGGTCTCAAATATTGGCAGTAGAGTCTATTCACTAACTGTTAAGTGAAGGTATTTTCTTGTCTAAGAGCCTGTTAATCCACAGTTATACAAATATCTTTGTGGAGATTTATAGGATGCAAGTTGAAATGTCCCCTGGAATTTGCCTGCTAGCTATGAATTCTATAACCTTGTTGCTATAAAACTACCAAAGTGGTTCAGTACAAAATGAAGCAAATTTGCAAATTCCTTGTCTATCCATTGCCCAGGGAACTTCTGGTCAGGTTGCTCTTCTGGTTGGCTCTTTAGCTAAGAGTTCTTTGAAGACTGTAAGTAGTTGGTTTGTAGCCCTGAGGGGAGATTATCTTTCTGTGCTTAAGTTCAGGGACAGTTGGAGTTACTGCCTTCCTCAATTCCTCTTGGCTTAAAGCAGTAGGAATATGGGGAAGATTATACTGCCACTTGTGCTGTTAAGATAAGTTGGGCCTTCATCCTTTCTAGGTTGTTATCAGTGATATTTCTATCAGTTTATCAAGTGAAGTAGCCTCTTTAAAGCACCCCAAGTCATATGTTTGTTTAGTGCTTACTGTAAATCCTTCCTACTGGATTCAGGAACATTTCCATAAGGACTCTTTGAAGTTCAGGGCAAGGTGAGGTTATTGTGTAGGAGAGCAACAGGTTTGCTCTCTGATTTCACTGAGTGCTTGTAGTGCTTCTTAATTAAGGGAAATGTTTGGGAATTGATAAAGTCACAGAATGGTTTTGGGTTGGAAGCAAGCTTAAAGATCATCTAGTTCCAGCCCCCAGGAAGAGCTGGGGAGGCAATCTGTGCTGTTCAAAGAAGGGTATTTATAACATCACCAGAAAAGATAGGCCAGGAGAACAGCCTGGATAAGTCTGCTGGTCACTGGTGCTCTTTCCCTCCTGCCTGGAGTTGGGCTCAGGCTGATGTAGGGGAGTGACAGTAGATATTTTCCTTTCCTGTGTAATTAGGTAGTAAGAAAAACACCTTTTCTGGGAGGGTGCTGAGGCTCTGGCAGGGGTTGTCCAGAGAAGCTGTGAATGCCCCATCCCTGGAAGTGTTTGAGGCCAGGCTGAATGGGGTTTGGAGCAACTTGGTGTAGTGGAAGGTGTCCCTGCCTATGATGGGGGGTTGGAACTAGGAGATTTTTAGGGTCCCTTCCAACCCAAACCATACTATGATTCTATGATTTTTCAAGCAGTATTACTTTAACCTTTTTTTCTGTCTTGCAGAGTGTGGTAGCCACAACAAAGACTTGTAAGTCAGGACAACTCTCTTGTTGAACAAATTGATTTAAAAAATCAAAATCTTCTCTAGCCAAGTATGTAAGACTTAAAAGTTTGGTTCCAGTTCTAATGCATTTAATCTAGAACTTGTCTGATGTGGAGGTACCATACTGAAGAAAATGCTGAGCCATAAATGTAAATACCCATGATTGATGGGAAGAGACTGAAGCTGTGCCTTAAAGTCAGCTGCTAGAGCTGTTGGCTCCAGCTCAGTTCCTCCTTTCAGGAGTTTCGTGGTGCCCATGTACTGACCTCAGCTCTAGGAGAAGCTGGGTTTGTTTCAAATGACCAAAGGCTGCAGATGTTATGCCTTTCTCAAGACACACCACCAAATATTATGGCTTTTTCTTAAATGTTTAAAAAAGTAATGCAGCCAGTTATAAAAAGTGTAAAAGCTTATGTGAGAGACATAGTGTGTGATAAAGCATGAGGAACTGTGATCTGGCAAGATCTCGAGTCTTGAACTGCTGCTGCATTTGGTGTTTAGTCCTCTAAGTAGTCAGGGTAAGGAGTATATGTGGGGAACAGTAACAATTGTAAAAAAGGCTGGAACTTGAAATAAAAAAATAACTGCTTTTGAATATGAAGTACCCAAAGGCTCATATTTCATAATCTGAAAAATAAATATCCATGGGAGGGTAATGGTGGAAATCCACCTACCCATAAAAAGTAGTTCTGATATTTGTAGGTTTCCCCACACTCCCAAAAAGTTGTTTTGGTGAAATGAACATCACTATGTGGAATAGCTTTTGTCAAGGATACGACAACAAGCCCAGAAATATGACCTGTGCAGGGAAGCTTCTGACAGGATATTTTCCAGAGGCTCTTGTACTAACCTGTTCTTCCTTGCTGGTGCAAAAATGTGGAGTATGCAGGCCAGTCTTTTTTCCTCCGCTGAAATCTAATTTGAAGGCTGGGAAAGAACAATATTTATTCCTTGAATCTCAAATTGTCCATAGCACAGCAGGGCCACTCATCATCCTTGCATACTCTGACTGCTGCTGACTTGCACCAGTAGTGATGGGAAGCAGAGCACTGGTCACCTGGTGGTCTGTTTGATGGAAGAGGAGTAGGAATGTCCAGTGTAAATTTTATTCCTCCTGCCCCCGTGGTCTGTGCTGGGGGCTGTGTTTGAGCTCATGTGAACCTGAGGGGTCTCATTACATGAGTTGAAACCATGGCTGTACCTGTGTGTTGTGGAAAAGAAGCCATCCCTCCTTTTGCTTCCTCCTACTTTGGATGCAGCTTCCTTTCCCTTTGTCTGTTCAAAGCATTCAAGCAATTCTGAACTTCAAATTGGGTAGGAGGGGGTGTCTGTTTTCTGTCGTTGTCTTGTATTCTGGAGGCTTGGTGTCTGTCACAGGTGCTCAAAAGTGTCAGTGGTGTTTTGTTTCTGGAAACCAGCACGTTTTTGTGTGTGAAATATGCCTTTGGCTAGAAACACTACATAATTTGTTTTGCACAGCCACAGGCCCGAATTCAGATGTTTCCTGCTTCAGAGAGCTTATTTGCAAATGACATTGCTTGCCTCATAACCTTCACTTAGTATCCTTTAGTCTAAAAATAATTGCTGCTTGTGTGAGATTTCAAGGACTTACACTTTGCTTGTTTTCAGCAGGAGACTCACAGGTTTTTTGAAAGACTGATTTATATAATAGTTTATAAACAAAAAAAAATCAGCTGGACAATGGAACACTCAAAATCTGGCCCTTAGTAAACTGTTTATATATTGCATATTTTGATATTATTGTTCTTAAAGAGCATAAATATTCATGTAGTCTCCTCTCTGTCCCTTTAGGACATTTTCTTTCTGGGTCAAGAATTGGTCAAGAGGGCATGTAAGGTACCACAAATTGAGATTTACTCAGATGTTAGTTATCTTCAGGTCCGTGAGCAGCAGTAGTGAAACAAATCTTTGTGCTGTGTTCTTTTTCTCCCTTCAGAGTCTTTTCAGGACCAAGCCATTCCTGTCTGCTTGTTGCTGATCAAACAGTTTTGTTCTCAGTGTCTAAATGGCTTCAGAAATTTAGACTTGAAAGGCTTGTGTGTTTCCCTCATTTTGTTTTGTTCTGTCAAGGTTGGGAGCACATCAGCTGTGGAGAGGAGGAACTCCAGGTTTGTAGCACAGCAGCTTTGGAGGGAGCAGATCCATGTGTGCTTGGAGAGGCCTCTTTTTAACCAGAATGGTTAAAAAGGTGCTGCTGCAACATGATTCATCCTAAGAGCTTTAATAGAGCAGAGTGAAGGTAATTGTAGCTTCCCCTCTTCATAACACCCAAGGCTAACCATCTCTGTGCCTCTGAGGTGCATCAACAGGAGAGGAAGCTTTTGTGGCAACCTCTGGAAACCCTGTTGGGGATGCAGGTCCTGTTGAGCTTGGTACTCCCGAGGAAGGGAATCTCTTTCCCACTTGTCTTTGCAGAGCTCAGTGTGTGAGCAGATATTGTGGCAAAAATCTGAGCCAGGAGAGCAGCAGTGCCCACTCTCTAACACTTTTCTGCTCTTCAGTGTTACACTGGCAGAATCTTTTGTATTTTGGGGCTGTGGTTTCATTTTATTCATTGTCCTTAGTATTTCCTCCTGTGCCATCCTCAGAAAACAATGGTTGAAGACTGTGAGAGAGAATTCAGAGATACTGCCATGGAAGAACTATTTAAAGGCTAATGAAAGCAGTTACCCCTAATGGACTTAGAATATTCTAATATTAGACCTAACACAAGTATTAAGCTGATGAGGTGTTGAAGCAGCACCTTTTTAGTCACATTCTCAGTGTAGTGAAGCCTGTCAGACGTTCTGCATGTACCAACCTGGGGTTTTGGTATTGACCTGAGCTGGGACAGCTGTCAAGAGTGTGACGAGAGGAGTGTTTTCCAGCTCATGTGGCTGTGGATTCTTGATAAATAGATGGTTGGCAGGCTCTGTTGCTGTAGTGAGGGTGGGGGCTATCAGCTCTGTGGTGTTGCTTGTTCCTTTGCATTTCGGGGTGGTAACTGGACCTGAAAGTGGTTGGGGGTTTTTTTGTGGTCTTTTTAATTGTTGGGGGGTTTTGTTACTATTTGCAGATGATCTGCAGTATGATGGCAAGAAGTCTTGTCTTTTCCAGGCTTGCCCAACCCTGGGAGCCAGAATTGTTCATTTCTCCCACCCCTTATTGTTCAATCCTCACTTTACAAGCTATTTGAAGAGCAGAGTTTGGCCATGTAAGTAATCCCAAGAGGGTGAAGATAAAATCTTAAGTGAAGTTGTCAATCAGCAAAGGGATTAAAGAATGTATTCTAGAATGTGCTGGGGTAATAGAAAATTCTGATTTTTCAAGGGGAGTAAAGGTGTGTCAAGACGAAAAAAGGAGAGTAGTTTTTAGAGGCTTAAAGTTGACTGTAAAAGAATATTTACTAGCTCTTCTGCTTTTCTGGGGGAATAAAAGATGCCACAGTTAAAGAAGTTCCATGTCAAGAATTCCCCATGTTCAGGGGTTACAGGCTGACTTGGCAAAGCTGAGTGTTTGACATGTGAAGCGCTTCAGTTTGGGGTCATCTGTTCAAACACAGCCTTGGTCAGCAGTGGAAGAAAGCTCTTGCCACAGGAGGTTTTTTTATGAAGTGAGCTGGCACTCTGTCAGGCTCTTAGGGCATGGGTTTCTGAAAAACAACCATAAATGGTGCTTGCAAATAAATTTGGAGTCAAAGAAAGAAACAGGTGTCAGTGATAATCTAAAGAAATGAAGTTGGGATACAGGGAGTAACAGGCATTGAGCATTCCTGCTTGTGCAGCTGATAAATGGATTGTTTATCCATTCCTTTATGAACTTCAAATACAAAAAAACCCCAAAAAACTAGTCAGTAAAGTGGTGAGAAATTTCTAACTACATCATCTACATTTTCACTGTCCAGATAAAAATAGAAACGTGTGTAGGCCAGGCCCCAGCAAATCTGTGCTTTCATGGTCAGAAATAGGCAGTCCTTGAGTTCCTTTTGTCTCTATCTCCTTTCTTTGTGTAGGAAATTACCACTTTTTTGGTTGTAGTGGCTTTTTCAGAGTCCCATCTAGCTCTTACTTGTGTATATTGTTCATCAGAGGTCTGCTGTTCTGCTGGGGTGAAATTGAGTCTGACTGGAGTCCACAGCCAAGTGCTTAGTTCCTGGGCAAAACTAAAGATTTCCTCTATTGTCCTCTTGGAAACTTTACAAGGAACATCCTTGCCCTTCCACCTACCCTTGGTGTGAAGGATGAGATGGTACCAGGCTTTTTTCCACCTCTGCAGCCATTGCTTGGGATGTAAAATAATGGTTTTCCTGAGCAGCTGAGGAAATTGCCTTAGTGTGGTGCAGCATTTGTAAACAGCTTTTGCACTGCAATTTTCTAGTTGTCTTTCCAGCCCTCTCATGTCTTTTTCCACCTTCCCCCACGTGCATGGTCTAAGCCAAGCTCGACACTGCTATTCATGCAAACCTAGTTATTCCTTAGGGAAGAAACAACAAATGAAAGTAACTGACCCTGAAGCTTCTCACTGAGCATAGCAATGCTAAAAGCTGTTCTGCCTGGAGATGTGAACTTAAAATAGCTCTCAAACAAAACTGCTTTTTTTTGTCTTCTCCCTTTTTAGCCCCATCTTGCCACATTGTGGTCAGAAATGCTTTTTAAAAAAAAAAGTTTGACAGTTGTGGATATTTTCTTTGACTGAAACCAATGTATATTCTGACATGAAATCATCTGCTTTAGGGAGAGAGGAGAAACCAGCTGCCACATCACCAGGGTTCTGTCCGTACCACCCTGTGATGGGGACACAAAAATGAGAGTATTCAGTTTTTGCTGAAGTGTCTGTATGTGCTCTCAGAATTTCAGCTCAGTCTCGTGCCTCACTGCTGTTCCAGTTGTCCACTGTTGTAGCTGGTTTACCCTTGCCCTTCAAAACACAGATGGGATTCCTGCTTTCCACCTGCACCTCTTTCCCTGGCTGCCAAGGAGAGCACAGTTGAATGGAGGAGCTGAACTCTGGATGTGAGGTGGTGATGTAAGTGTGCATAATTGAAATGCATCCATTTCCCTGGAGTGCAGGATGGAGAGCAGTTCAGCCAGCAGGATGTGTGCTCTTGCTCTACAGCAACACTGAAGTAAGGCAGCAAAAATGCAGGAGCAGCTTGCTTTGCTGTACCACCTAAGTGACAGCAGCCTCAGCTGAGGATTTGGGAATTGCTTGGAAGTGGCCTGATTTTGTGTTGCACTCAAATAAACCTCCTCATGATGAAGGTTTTGTGGAGCCTGTCGTAGCTCTCCTTTAAAATGGTGGTGAGCTGGCAAAAAGTGGGAGTTAAAAAAGGTGGAGATTCAAGACTTGAGACTGAACACAAACTGAATGGCACTAGTTGAGATTAATTGTTGCTTTATCTTGTCCAGCAGTTTTTCAGTAATCTTTCATCTTGCTGCTTTGAAGAGTAAATAGGTTTTATAGTGAGGACAGAATGTGCTTTTGTGGCACATAGTAGGATTGTATCCAACTAAACTTGTTCCTCTCAAAGGTCTCCCTTCTGGACCTTTGGGAGCACTTGTTACCTGTATAACTCAGATTTAATGATGCTACATGAAAATCCCTGCTCATTTCAAAAAGTAAGATCTAACCTGGCTTGTCTAGTTGAGTCATAACCTTTTAGAGATTCTGGAGAACGATCTGTTTTGGCTCTGGAAAGAAAGATGGAAAACCATTGTAGAAATGGTAGCTGTTTAAGCTGTGGTTGCTTTCTGTCTGCTTAGGCAAGGCCTAATTAACTGCTTTCTTGCAAACATGTAATAATTGTGATATCTTTAGCTGCTTTGTGGTACAACTTCACCCCATGAAAGACAGACCTTCAGAGCTGGTTTACATTCTCCTGAACAAAACATAGTCCAGGAGAGTAGGCATGCTCTGGAGCTCTGCTCTTTGTGCAGCTTGCTACATAAAGATGGTAAGTCAGATAGGTTTTCAAGCTGAATTAAAGTAATTTATGGAAATTAGGTTTTTGACCATATTTTTGATTCAGAGCTGTATTGGTAGCTTATAATTTTTTCTTTCATTGAGAGAAACTCTCTAGTGTAAATCAGATATGAAAGCTTGTGAAGTGTTGCTCTGAATTCTTAGATAATTAGATGATCACACATAAAATAGAGCAGGTGTCAGAGCCTAAAGGTTGATCTTTTCCAAGTTACAATACACCCAATGTACTGTTTGCCATTACAGACGGGCTGTAATTATGTCTTGTTTGTGTACTTGCCTTTTTTTTCCCCTGTGCTTATCTCTGCCTCTCCATCTGAAATCTGTGCAAGGAAACTTGCCAATCAGTTGGCACAGATATTATATGCTCCCTGTGTTAGGATTCCAGAAGAAAGGGGATCAGGATTGTCTTTTGTCTTGTTCCATAGCTGAGTGGAAGAGAGCTTGAGGGGGAATGTCTTGAGAAGTCTCAGGTGCTGACCTGTGATCTTAGTGGGACAAATATATTTGTCAGGCACCCCACCAAGAGCTCTGAGGACACTCAAGGAGAGTGGGAAGAATATTGCACTTCAAATGTTCTGTCCTTGGGCATCAAACCTTGTGGTCATTTACATCCCATGATCTTATTACCCTTGCACAAAAATAAATCTGTGGATATTTGTAGGATTTTTCTGCAAAATTATAGGAAACATATTCTAGACAGCTAAGGCTTATTCCTCCTGTTGTTTTTTTAAGTAGTCTAATTTTAAGTTACTTGAACAACAGACTTCCACAACTTCCCTTGAGTGTGCCAAGTTGATAATAGAGCAAACATTGAGTTGGACTCTGTTCCACAACAGTCCTGATGTGGGTATGAGCTTTTCTGTACTGCTTTGTCACAGTTTCTGATGGCAGCCCTTTGGACTGCCCTAATTGATGTTTCTCCAGAATTTTTTTGAAAGCTAGTTAGCTGTAGCCCTAAAAAGTACAATTAAGGTCCTGGAGCAAAATTCTTCTTAGTGTACAGCTACAATGATTGCAAGAAAAAGGCAGTGATAAATCTACAAGTTTTTAAAACTGAAGTTAAGTATGGGGATGTTAAAAGAGCAATTGGAGCCTTTCTTAAAGGGGTAAACAAGAGGAAATATGTCTGCATTTTTAAGGGGTGTGTCCTTAAAGCATGCAGAAGATGTAATGGGTAGGTCCAGACAAATAATTTTTATTCTTTCTTTGGCTGTTAAGCAGGCTGGCTTCTTGGCTTTGCTCATGCAATTTCTAGTTAAACTTTGTGGTAATGCAACTTTAAAAAAAGGAACTTGTTTTCCCAGGCATGTCATACTGAGGTGATTGAAACTACAGGGTTGTTTTTTTTTTTAATGCTGACATAAATATTTTCTTCTGCCAAGACCTTGCTGATTTTTAATTTTTTTTTTCAACTTTCACTGACTTTGAAAACTAAGGGAGATTTCTGTATTTCTTACAGCCTCTGCCCTAAGTTATAAAGATATCCATATCTTCATGATTTGCATGAAACAGCTGAAGATCCCACAATTGCCTAAGGGATGGATCTCATCTCACCACAAACCTTGTGTTTGTTTTCCTCTTCCATTTCTCTTGTGATGGTTGTGCCATGTGGGGAGCCAGGTCAAATCTCTGACCTGACTGAAGAGGCTGCTTGTGCTTGGTTAGGCAGGAGGGTTTCCATCATGGTCTTCAGCTGAAAAATACAACTTTCCAAGCATTCCCAAAGTCAGGGGGAAGGGAAAGAAATACCATTCAGTTGTAGCATGAAGTAGATATCCTAGATAAATAGATTTAAGCAAAAGCATGGATCCATATGTATGGAGATCTGCTGTTACAGCCTCTGGTTATGCATTAACAGGAAGGTTGTGTGGCTACATTTCCAACCACAAAAGTGCTGTTCCTTTCTGCATTATCATCAAGTACTTAATAATACCAGCTGATATGATTTAATAAACCCAGTGAAACCACAGGACTGGAAGAGAAAGTTGTAAAATTCAGGAACTGGTTTTGATGAACAAGCTTGTTGTCTTTGGCCTTTCTCAAGGTGGAAAAGTCTGCTATTACTTCTTCTTTGGACATAGGTACTGAATTTTCTCTTGGTGATTTTTGACTGAGATTGCATTGAATGTTCTCCAAAGTCAGGGGGAAGGGAAAGAAATACCATTCAGTTGTAGCATGAAGTAGATATCCTAGATAAATAGATTTAAGCAAAGCATGGATCCATATGTATGGAGATCTGCTGTTACAGCCTCTGGTTATGCATTAACAGGAAGGTTGTGTGGCTACATTTCCAACCACAAAAGTGCTGTTCCTTTCTGCATTATCATCAAGTACTTAATAATACCAGCTGATATGATTTAATAAACCCAGTGAAACCACAGGACTGGAAGAGAAAGTTGTAAAATTCAGGAACTGGTTTTGATGAACAAGCTTGTTGTCTTTGGCCTTTCTCAAGGTGGAAAAGTCTGCTAGCACTTCTTCTTTGGACTTAGGTACTGAATTTTCTCTTGGTCATTTTTGACTGAGATTGCATTGAACGTTCTTGGTTTTAAGAAGTGTACACTTCAGTGACAAGAATACATTTTGAAATTTAGAATGAAAACATCAAAACAAAAATAAAAGCTAAACAGACTGTATTCCTTGTTCTGTTCTTGTAGTACTGTAAATGTAGGAGAAGTCTACCACTTGATTCTTCTGAGATATATTTACAGAGTTGAGTGTAGCTGACTTGCTGGTAATGGATAACAGCTTTCCCTTTGGAATCTCCAGTGCCATTCCACTGCAATTATTGGTGACCAAAATAGTCTGGGAAGAGTGTCCTTTAACTTCTGGAAGAAGATTTCTCTGTTCCCGTGCTAGAAACTATTCCCTGCACTCTTCCTGGCAATTTGGAATGGAGAGGTGGTACTGCAGGGAATAGCTCTTCTTCCTAGAAGGGTTTCCTCTTCATGGAAGGATCTAAAAACAAAGGGGGAAAAAAAAGAAAACCACCAGCTGTGGCTTCTCCTGCTCGTTGTTAGTGGCAGATTCAAACCTTAAAAGAATGAAAGCAGTTTTGGTTGCCTTATCTCAAAATTTCATATAGTAATAATCTGTAAGGTATTACTAGGGATATCAAGATATGGAATAATTTAAGTGTTTTTAAACTAAAATTAATGTAATTTAAAAATTAATTTTTTTGTCTTTTAAAGAAACCTACACTCCTTTTTCTTTAAGTAGGGAACTGGAAAGCTCAAGGATGCATTGAAATATTAATAATATAATTAATATTATAAAAGTATAATTAATTTACATAAATGTAACAATGGTAAAGTAGCATGTTTTAAAATTAGGCACTTCTGTTCCTTCCAAAATCTTAAAGCCATAGTCAGGGGTTTGTATTTGAAATGAACTTGGAAGATTTTAATTTGAAGGTTTATAGCAATAATTTGCAAACTAATGTGTCTCTTTGGGATATGCTGTTGATTTACTACTTGAGGAGCCAGGTCACTAAAGAAAAAACTTTGCATAAAATCTGGAATAGTTGATATTGAAACTGCATGTGTGCATATTTCTCTCTTTAAATGAAAATGAGGTAGTTTTAAAAATAGAATCCCTGACTTTCCTTTTTATACAAAGGGAAGGATGAGTATATATGTATGAAATGCAGAAGACACTCAGTGAATACTTCTGCAGTCACTAGCTGACCTCTTTATGCTAAAGGCTCCATTCAAGTCCTGGCTGAAGTTGTTGGCTGGGATATTTTCTTCCAAGTTTCAGCATAAATTCCTAAGTTTTCAAGCAAGTCTGCACCATGGTAGGGTATGGTAATGTGGTAGCTGAATTTAGCCTTGGACCCCTAACCTGGGCTGCCTGCTGGGAGAAGGGAGGCACTGGGAGACACACCCTGTCCTGTGCAAAGGACACCAGAAAAGTTGTCACATTTTCAGTGCTTGTGGTATCCATGTCTAGACTAAGCCTTTTCTAAGTCTAGACTGAACTGAAGTTTTCTCCCTGGAAAAGACTTACTGCTGCTTTCCCTGTTTGCCGTTGTGGTATCCATGTCTAGACTAAGCCTTTTCTAAGTCTAGACTGAAGTTTTCTCCCTGGAAAAGACTTAGTGCTGCTTTCCCTGTTTGCCAGAGGATTTGAGTTGAGGTAGTTGTTTTCTAAATAAGCACACACAAATTACTGGTTATTTTCTTTTACCAAAAGTTCCTTGTAGTATAGACCTTTGACTGTAGAGCTTCAGTGTTCCAGTGAGACTTGCTGGAATGTTCTGTGTGGAACAGTTCTGCATCACCCAGCATGTTTCCTCAAGGAACCATTGCTCAGGACTTGTTTGCCCACAGGATCAGACTCGGTATTTACGTGGCTGTGATTGGTTTCAGGCCAGTTGCTGAAAGCAGTCTCACTCAGTCTTTCCCAGGCCTTGCCCCTTTAGGAGTGCTGAGGTGATTAACTTCACTTTTAGACTGCTGGCGGGAAGGCACTTCCAGCTTTGCCCTGGTAATCTTCTCAAATCCTGTCGCCAGACCCTCCTGATAGGGGATGAGGAAAGAAGGACCCTGGGTGTAAGAGGGCTGACCTGCTGGAGGCTCTCCAGTCCCATGTGCATGTGTGTAATAGATTCCCACTAAACAAGGCTTTTTAAAAATCTGCTTTTTGTAGGGTCAGCCTGCTCTGGTTTCTTAAGCTGTCTTTTTCCCATGAGTGACCTTTTCTTTCCTAGAAAAATCACTTTTTTTCCTGAGTACTTCTAAGTAGACACCATGACCTGAGACTAGAAACAGCCTCTCATCCCTGAGGTGAACTTTATTTTATTGAGTGTGTTCTTTAGATGTCAAAATTAAAATGGCAACCCTGCAAGAGCTAAAGCCCCTTGATTACACCAAAACTGAACCAGGGGTCTTTGGATTCTACAAACAGCAACTGTTTTAAATCATATTGACACATTGCAAGTCACCCAAAAAGCAGTTTTGTAAAGGCAGAGGTAGATAGTTTAATCTTGAAGTGATACATGTTTGATTCTTCTCTGTACATCATTATCTTTCCTCACAGCCTTGTAACACCCCCAGTGCAGGATAAGAGAGTAATCTGTGCCTTTGAACTATCTATTTAAAACCTTGTGGTTCACTTGCCAGCTGCATAGCTATTCCTTGTTGCTCCATTGCCAGGAATTGCACTCTACTTTTGGAAAACATAGCATGGAGGTTTTGATCCTAATTTTTTTGTTTGTTAGGTGTGAATATCCTTTTTCATGTCATTAGGTACCTCTTCCACCTTGCAGCTTGTAAGAAAATCACATGCTCTGGCACAACATCTGGACCAACATGACAGTCAGTCACTTCTTGAGGTTCTCTTAAATGTTATTTTTGATTCTGGCAGTGCTTGTTTACTGCAAATTCAGATGTTGCTGAACTTGGCCAGTAAGAACTGTTTCCAAGGAGAGAAGAGGCAGTTTAACTAAACCCTTGCACTAGGTGTTGCCTTTGTTTAGGGAGTAGAATATAAAATGGGATTCAGAGCTCCAATACTATCTGCTAGAGAAGCTTCATGTGTTGTCCTCATGGGTTAAGCTTTCTTTTGTTTAATGTTCCATTAGGCCTGGGAATAAACAATTGAGTTTGTTTCAGGGTAAGGAGGAAATCTGAGGACCTTACGAGTTTCAGGAATATAGGGGAAAAACTGACTTGCTGTTTTTGGCACCCTTGACTTTACCTTTTAGGGTGATGTGTGCTGGGACTTGGGTATCTATCCTCTCTGGTATTGCCTGGTTACATAAAAATTAATCTGCCTGGAGGTTAAATATGCAGGTCTGTCTGTTGCAAGAGATATTGTGTTAGGCTTAAGGCATCCCTTGTGACTCCATCCTTGGAGATACTCAAAACCCGACTGGGCACAGTCCTGAATAACCTGTTTTAGCTGACTCTGCTTTGAGCAGTGGGATCAACTTAGGCAATCTCCAGAGGACTTTTCCAATCTTAATTATTCTGTGGTTCTGTGACTCACAATTTCTTAGTTTGACCTACTCCTTAAGCAAGAGTTTTAAACAATATGGATCGGTGTAGTTCCCTAATCAACAGCCAGATCAAGTTTCCTAACCAAGAAGAGAAAAGGAAACATAGATCCAGCAGAAATGATCTGTCTTTTTCTGCAGCCAAATACTGATCTGATGAAAGCTAATGGTGTGGCAGGCCTCCAGCTTAATCCTGTCTGGGTCACCTTAGTACTGACTCCAGTTGTTGAGTGTAGCCTAGTTGGGACAGCCTTTCTCTGCATGCACAGGGCTGTTTTTCCATGAATGGGTTGTAACTACTTGTGTTCAGTGAAGGAACAGGAGAGGAGTGTGCTGGAAGCTTCTGTGCTCCACTCTCTCTGTAGAAAAGACTGCTGAGAGAACGAGCCAGCCATTCCAGTTAGAGAGTGGACACTGCTTTTGTTCACTTCAGGTGGTCATTTGTGTGTCTGTGGACATCACCCCAACACTTGTCAGGCTGACCTGAGGTGGGATTGAAATAGAGGTGGGCACAGATTGTGTGTGAGGTTCAGTTCTCAGTGAAAGTCAAACTCACCTTTAGTAATGGATAGGGTTTGTTTGCAGGTGTTCAGCATGCACACCTGCCTTGCTGCAGGTCGCTTTGCAGTGCTGTCAGCTTCTCCCACACATTCCCCGGGTGGCTTTAAATTCTTCCAGGGAAAGCAGCCTTTAATAGCAAGGCACCTGTTTTTTTGTTGGCCATTTTCATTAGATGTTACCTTGCTCTGAATTTGCTTACATAAGCTCGTGTTAATGTGGCATGTGGTGTAACTAATAAATAGCTCTGTGCTAGAGGTGAACTGCCTTGTCCTCTGGAGTGGAGCAATGTGGAGTGTAGTGCTTAGACCTGGGCACACAGAGTCAGTCAGTGCTGGCTGAGTCCTTGGGCAGGGTGTGTGGGTACCACAGATGTTTTCTCCTGTGTCCTGTGAGTTACTGAGATACCACAGTGTTGAATAACCTTGGGGTTACTCCCCACAGTGTGCAGTGAGATGAGCTCTAGACCTTCTGTGCAACAGCCTGGCAGGCTCTGTTCTCCAAAACCAGCAAGTGTGGTGGGCACAGGGGCACGTGGAAGCACTGGACCAGGTAGGAGTCCAGGCTACAGAAGGGGAGCACCTCTTGTGTCCAGTGAACAGTGCTTATTATGCTTGTCAAGGGCAGAGTTTCACATTTCATTACAGCTGGATACTGTAAGCTTGGTGCTTTGTTCTGTTTCTCTAAGATAGTACTGCATCTCAATCTGTGGCTGTCTATAAATGTGCCAGCAACCTTGGACTGAAGTCACACATGTCTGAATACTGATCTTTCTGTTAAACTTGAGACCCTGCTGATCTGCTTAATGGCTGTATTACTGTCAGATCTAAGGAGTTAGCCAGGGGACTAATGAAAGTGAAGTTACTGTTGCATAGCATATGTGGAAAAAGGAAAAGCAAGCTTGTTCAAGATCAGATTAAAGCAATGCTGAATCAACCAACTCTTGGGGTAATTTAGATATTTCTAAGAGCAATTCAAAGACACAAAATAATTTTTCTTCTTTTGGGATAATGGACTCCTGGGCAACATATATGCTTGGAGCACTTAGAACAGTACTTATCTCTTAAATTCCCTTATGTAATTTGGTGAAGTGATTATACCTGCATAGCTTGTAGTCATTTTACATTCCTTTATTAGCTGTGGGGACACAGATGTGGCATAAATTGCCTGAAGTATTGCTTTGCATAGCATAGCTTTGCCGTTGAGGGAAAACAACATTCAAATTTCATTTTCCAAAGTAAACAACACGCAGGAGTATACCAGCAGCTTTTAGTAAGCTGTTCTACCAAAAGCACGGTTTTCTTGAAATTGTATGAACAGCCTTTCCAAACAACACTGTTATCAACACTGTTTCTGGCAGCTCTGTGCACACAGGCAAAATTCTGGAAGTCTCTTGCCACCTTCAGCTTTCAAGGCTGTAATTTTTTTAAACAGAGGAAGAAGCAAAATTCCATCCATCCTGTGAAGGAAACGGAGTTTCAAATGACAGGGTCACCTCCCTCACGCTTCTTCCCGCCCCACACACTCTGTCAGAGGACAGAGGCTTACAGAAATGGCTACAGTATCAGCTGCTCTCACAGAAATTCCACTTCATGCAGCTGAAGGCCTTGAACCTGATAACTTTGCACAGCCTTCAGTGAACTTTGAATAAAGCCGTTTTGCTTTGCATGCATGTTTGCAGTCATGGTAAGGAGCGTGTGATTCTGGCTTGGCACATCAACTGTGCTTGTATTGTCATGTCTTCATCTATACAGTAATGTCAAAGCTCTGGACTAGTTTGAAGGCAAATCCTAGGATGTGGTCAGGTTCTCTTCAGTCTCAGAAAACTGTATTCTCTTAATAAACAGAGTAATTGCCTTGGGTTTTCTTGTTGGAGAGTGCTCCAGAGCCCCACTTCCCTGATTTCAAATACTGAGTTGCAGGACAAAAGCCAACACATTTTTCTGCCACTCCTGGAGGTGTTCTACCTTATTTTTTTATGTTGATATAAGTAGGTCAGGAAGTAGAGGAGACTGGAAGGGCTGATCACAGGTGCTGACCACAGCCTGTGGGAATCTTCCACATGAAGCTCCACCAGTCTCCTGGCCCATGGCATTGATATTGCATCAGAAAAACCTGCTGTATCCAAATACCATATTTGTTTCTTTGACAAAAAGACCAAATTGTGTTTAGAAGAGGAAGAAGCTAGTTTGGGAGGGAAGGGTTCCTGTTCCTGCTCTTAAAGGATCAGGGCTGTATTTCTCTGCCTGAGACCAACTCTACCTTTACATTGATATTCTGTAGAGAGAACCAGAGCTTATAGGATACACATGAAATTAAATTCAATCGTGTGAAGCAATCTGCTGGCCTTTCACTTGGAAATAACCAAAAAAGGAGAAAGAGTGACTCCTGTGATCAATAAGTACATTAAAATGTATGCTAGTTGTGGATTGTAGAGGTGGAAGAGGCTAAAGCAATCCCAGAATGGGCAGGAGAGGGAAAAGAAAGCTTATCTTAGTCCATGAGAGCTTGATTTGACCTTAGCATAATGAAGGCCAAGGAGAGATGTGGCATTGTCTATAAATATATGTGGGAAGGGAGGGAAAGCTAATGCATAGGTCAGCATCATCACAGGAACAGAGAGGTATAAACTTGGCCTGGAAATTAAAAGAAAGCTATTGATCATAAGAACAACTAGCTCAGGAAGAAATGTCTGAGTTGATAACAGGGATGAGACCTAAAGCATTAGTAATCTCACTGGGCACAGTGTGATAAGGGTAGGAAACTGCCCATTTTTATCAACATTAGATCCTTTTGTCTGCTTTGCGCTCTTCAAATGAGCATTTCCTTGTTATTCCCTATAGTTACAGAACATAATGCAGAAGTTACCACAAAATGTGCATGCCCAGACACTGGTGTCAGCCAGGGAAGGGAAGTGAACTTTCATGATGGCAATGCCCTTAACAACTTCAGCTTTTGTTCAGCCAGGCAGATGGTCACTGTAGGGCTCTTCCAACTGGAATAGTCTGTTCTATCCTCAAAAATAAACAGGAGTGTTACAGAAATGAAAGGTTAAAAGCAAACATTGCTTATTACTTGTGGTCACTCCCAAGTATTTCAAGAACCAAATGCTGAAGAGTTTTCTGGTTTGTCCCAGGAAATGAGAAGTTTTTCTCTACAGTTAGCCAGATCTTTTGGGTCCATGGAAAAAACACATGATAATTTCTAGGGTGTATGTGTGGGAAATGACAGGGGAGTGGAGAGTAGACATGGATTTTACTGGTAGCTCCCAGTGTAATAAGAAACAAATCCTTCACATTTCTCAGTCCTTAAATTGGAGAAAACGAATCTTTCTGAACAGCAGTATTTTTTTCTGTTAGCATGAACTAATAGTAAATATATAGGTATTAAATTGTTTACTGCCAGTGAACAAATAGAGAGAGGGAAGTTTTAAAGACCCCAGGTTGTTCTGTGCAGTTAATGCTCTCCAGGAGCACTGTATGGATTTCCAGGAAAGCAGCTACTGTCATGCTGTGGTGCTGCCACCACTCTTGGGCATTCCCAGTTTACAGAGCTGTGCTCTGCTACCAGTCTGTCCTGGCTGACTGAGCCTGAAAGCAGGAGTTGAATGAAGTTGAAGAAAATACTTCTTAATTTCAGTATTTTTCTTTTCAGATACACCAGCAGCAGCGTGTTGGTATTGTCACTGAGAAAGTCACAAGCGACCTGCAGTCTCTTGTGCTCCTTCTTGCTGCATTAAAAGCATTTTGGAAAAGGGTCATTCTGGCTAGTGCTCAAATACAGGATGTTATGGAATAAGAGATTATGGAAATTACACAGTTTGAGTCCAAGGTCCAGAACGGAATCATCTGCCAGTGGAAATACTGAACTGCCCTACAGGACAGATCCTGTGAGCAGCACAGGAGCAAAGCAGTGACTCAGTCCTGTGAAACCATGCTGTGCAGTGCTTGTTTCACAGTGCAGGCTTGAGCATGGGGAGCTTTGCCTCTTGAGGAAGTGCACACAGATGTGTGGCACAAAAAGTGCTCACAGCTCCCTGGGTGAGGGCTCTCAGACCCACATTAAGCAAAGGGAATGCCTGTGCCCCCTCACAGGGCTGCCAGATATCCTCAGCTGAGCTACCTGCCTCAGACCCCCACATATCTTTGCAGAGGAATGGCCTTTATCCAAAGCAGGATGGAATTAAAAAGCCTAGACAGAACAGTCCTTGAGGATAAAAGGCAAAGAGAGATGTGTCCTTGCTACTAGGAATAAATTCTGCCAATGGCATCTTTACACTTAGGTTGGATTTAATCTCTGACTAATTCGTACCAAGTCTTTTCATGTCCCCACCAGTGCAGCTGTATTTGAGGAGATTGGTAATGTCTGCCTCTGGAAGTGATGACTGCCACCTTCTTCCAGGAGCTGCTTGCCAGAGCCTCGGGGAGAGGAGAGTAAATCACAGAACCACCTCCAGCTCCTTCCTCTACTGATTTCCTAACAGATTGTCATTCGCTCCAGGCACTGAGCTTGGCATGGGCTTTGCTGAGAGAGGCATCCTGCGGGTTCCAGGGCTGCAGGGAAATTGCTATCTGGGCAATTGAAACTGCTCAGTGTTTACGGGGAGTCAAATGTCCAGCCAAGTGGGGAAGGTGCTGCCTGGTTACTATTTATAACCCACGTACAGTATGTGCAATTGGCATTATCTGATATCTGGAGCCAAACGGAAAGTTGGATGCTGTGGGTTTTGGTTTTGCCATTCTGTGCCTACAGTTTGGATTGCTTTTCAAGATTTTGGTGTATTTTGTAGCATGAGAAAATGCAAACTCTTTATTCTGTCTGTTTGTCAAGATGGAGCCAAAATGTTGAACGGGTTATTTGCTTACAATACGTTCCTGTCTCCTGGTAAAAGCTTTCCTTGTACCTCTGAGGAGTATGAATGATGGGGAAGCAGTAGACACAGCAGATTGTGCAACAGAGACAAACTTTCATTAAATTGCTAGATTTCATCAGTTGTCATTTGATGGTCTCACAGCTGGTTAGTCACTAAGGAATTGGATTTTGCTTTGCTTTTTAAAATTATTATCCTTACTCAGGGTTGTGGAGCATGCCAGAGTGCAAAGGCTTGGTATTCTTATCTTGGAAAGAGGAAAGATTTACATGAGTAAATTTATTGAGGGTTAATGCTAAACTAAGTTTAATATACTATCAAGAACCCCAAAATGTAAGCATAGTAAGAGTATTTTGAGAAAAGGATGGGATAAAGACTTTTTCCCTCTGAAATTAAAGTCATGTCTGCAGGAATGCAGCTTGGGAGGAGGTTTGTGGCTTGTGTGGAATAGACCTCAACCAAATGATCTAATTTATGAAATGAAAGTTATAGGATGAATGTGTGGGTGTGTTTTCTTCCTGTGACAAATTGGGATTTAACATTGTGTCCATTGAACATGTTCAGTATCTCCCCTGTTATCTAGAAGCCCCATGCCTTTAGAGACTAATAAATACGTTTTACTCTAAAAATGAGGTGTAACTCCATAGTGGATTTGACCAAAAAGATAAGCTATGATGGAAGGTAGTCTCCTGGTTTGTGTCAAATCCTGCTTGGTGCCTTGTTCAGACTCTGCTCAGTCAGTAGTGCTCTTGCTGAGGTGTGTAATTCTCCACCTCTGCAAAACAAATTGAAATTGCTTAATTGTATATTATTGTCTAATCTAGTGACTGATGTGGGAGGGCAGCACATGGCTGTGAGGCCTGTGGGGTGTTCAGAAACAGCCTGATCTAATCTAGACTGAGTTTTTTGTCGTTGCCATTCCTGATTTTAGGTGTATAGACAGACTGCAGAGCACATACTTTTGTGCATAACTTGGAAGGAGAAAGGAAAGCTGGGCTAGTGGTTTGAGTTACAGGAGCAGGGTACACCCAGGAGTGCTTATAAACACACTGTGGGGTTTTCTTTGGCAGCAGTGAAGATTTGGGGGTGTCAGCCTGCCCTGGGGGAGCTTAGGTCTTATTGGCCATGCATGGACAGGGGCAGATTGGAGCATCCAATAGCTGGGATGCAGAGTGACAAATCACCTGTGACCTCATCTACAGGTGAGTCTTGACATGCTGTTCCTGGTTGGACTTTTGTCATTAAGGGAAAGGAGGTGGCAGTTCTGGAGGTCTGGGTTTAAGGTCTGATTTTTAGGTGGGTTTTTTTGGTTTTGTTTTTTTTTTTTAATTATGCATGTGTCTTTTACATGGTAATTACACAGACTAAGGTTGCACCCATGGGTTATAACATGATCCCAACCCTTCCTGAACTCATCCTAGAATAAAGTTTAGGATTTGTTTTTCTTTTTATTTTGAAGTTCAGCCATCTCTAAATGATGGTTTGTGGGTTGGAGAAATCTTTACAGCTCATTTATTCAAATAGCTATTTACATTAGATTTCTTGGCTCCCAAAAGAGTCTTGCAAGTGTAGAGGGAAGAAGATTGCAAGATTTTAAACTTCCTCTGCTTTCTGTAACCAGTCTTCTTCCACAGAAAATGGTTATACATCCACTAAATAATCTGTAATCCCCTCAGTACAGGGGGTTTGTGATGCCATACCTAGCTGATTGTGTCAAAATGGTGAAATTAGGAATCTTCTAATCCTGTTTTCTAGCTCCCTTGTCTTCCACCACTTCCTTTCAGGAAGTGCCTGCCTCTTTTCCACACCCATTACAGCTGAGAGTTGGAAGCAGCACAAATAAAACTTGCTTTCCCATGTTCATTTTTTACTGTCTGTAACTGGAATATTTTGTGAGAGTCTGGACTTACCAAACCACAGAGGGGTGAGCCCTGGACTTGAAAGTCTAGGCATCTATCTGCTGTGATTAAAATAAATGCTGGCACAAATGGCCAGTCTTTGAGCTTGCTTCTGAGGTGCTAAATATTTCTCTTAATGACTGATAGAAATGAAGGGGGCTTTGGTAAATTCAGCCTCCTTTGGGTCTCTAGGTGATAAGTAATCTTTGACCTATATAAGGAGAAATGACAGAATCGAGTAAGTTGGAAAAGACTCTGAGATCACTAAGTCCAACCTGTGACCCAACACTACTGTGTCACCCAGGCCATGGCACTCAGTGCCACCTCCAGGGACAGTGGCTCCACCAGCTCCCTGGGTAGGCTGTTCCAGTGCCTGACCACCCTTTCTTTGGAGAAATTCCTCCTGATGTCCAGTCTGAACCTCCCCTGGCACAGCTCGAGACTCTTCCTGTCCTCTCACTGCTTCCCTGGGAGAAGAGGCTACACTTTTTTTCAGGAGGTTGTAGAGAGGGATGAGGTCTCTCCCGAGCTTCCTTTTCTCCAGGCTGAGCATCCCCAGCTCCCTCAAGTGCTCCTCACAGGCCTTGGGCTTCAGACCCTTCACTGGCTTTGTTCCCTTCCCTGGCTAATTAGCTAATGAGAGGGAGAGCTGAAGCACATGAAGTGGAGGCAAGTGCAGGTAAAGAGAAAGCAAGCACATACTGCAGAGGGTGCTCGACCTTTCTGTTCTGGTCTCTGAACCATTTTACATGCCAAATAAAGATTGGTAATTTTTATCCTCTTGTCAGCTGCAGATCCTATGGTTCTATCTGTTTATTTGTTCCTATTGATTATCTTTTCTCCTTTGTGATCACTTTTGTGATCAATGCAGTCTGTGTTTTGGTGTTAGGTTCTGGCATTTCACTTTCACTTATGTAAGCTTTCACTTAGATGATTTTTTTGCAAATGTGTTCATATGAGTTTCATTAGAGAATTTCTTTAATAAGATTTTTTTTTTCAAAATACAAATACAGGCTCTATTTGTTTTCTTCCTGTACCATGGAATGGTTTGGGGTGGTCAGTGCATCAGCAGAATCTGGAGATCTCTGTGGACTTGGCTCACTGAGCTGCTGAGGTTAAAGTGTGTTTGTGGCCTCCAGTCTTTGCTCTGCTCAGAATTTCTACTTGGGGCAGAACAGTGTTCTTGTTCTGTAATGCTCAGTAAAGCTTTTCTCAACGCTGGTGTTTCTGCTGTTTCTTGTGGCATACACAGCATTTTAACTTGGAAAAATGGATGGGTCCGTGTCCTGTATGGTGTCAAAAGCTGATGTACTTTGCTGTACTAAGGCAACCAATTTGTTTTATCCCCACTTGAAGTTGTAGAAATAAAGTTTTGTGCAAATGTCATTCTGGTAATTTTAGGAGTCTTTCTTTTGTTTTGTTTTTTTAAATAGGCACTTTCCAAGGGTTATTACATGATATTTGCAGAGCTCTGGGGAAATCCAGCTTGTAAAACTGGGTGGGAACTAACTTTAGGATACATTTCTATGTTGAAATGTAACATCAGGAACAGCTTCAAAGCACTTCAGATAAAGGAATTCAACTGTGTTTCTCTGTTACATCGTGGTGTGAGAATGACACCTATCCAGGTGTCCTGCTGTGACTCCCTTATCCTCTGAGGGAACAGCTCTTATACCTCTTCCTTGGTATAATTTCTTTTTTTTTTTTCTTCCAGAGAAAAGCATTGATCTGTTTCTTGGTCTCTTTCTTTGTTAGTGTTCATTCAGTGCAGGGAGTGCTGTGATCAAAGACTTGTGTATGACAGCAGCAGCAAAGTATGTTCTTTGAGCTCTCATAGAGAAAAGATGGTATTTTGTAGGTCAAATGCTTTCAGTAGTTGTGTTGTGGCATTGAAGAAATGGTTAGTAATAAGCAACATACACATTTTTCCTTCTGTACTGTGATGTGAATTTGGGAAGCAAAATATTTTCTATAACTGCTTCTCTATTTGTATGTTTCCATGTTCTTGTTTATAATTAACATTTCTTCTCAAGTGAGTACTGGGTTGAGTTTTTCTTGCCACGAGCATTCTGTGAACTGTTTATATATGTACTAAGAACAGGTTCTTGTATTTGCAGTCAAGTTCATACTTGGTTTCTCTTTCTCCCCCTTTTGGCCTAGCTTGGGAGGGAGGGTAGGCAGGGAAGAGGAGGAGACCCAAAACACTCTCCCACATGGTGGGCAGAAGTGGCCAGATCAAGTTTAACAAAGCACAGTTTTTTGACAGCTTATTTGCTTGAGTCTTGAATGTTATGAAGGGGAACAGATCTAAATCCCATTTTAAAGCATGCTGTGGACAGGGCTGACGTGCCCCTTTTCCATCTGGTGTAAAAGGGAAGCTGCAAACAATGGCAACCACGCCTTTGTCCTCCTGCTTTCCCCTTCTTGCTCTGCATCATATGGAGCTAAAATAGTTCCCAGTTTTGGCTTTAGCTTTTCTTGTCAAAATTGTCCTCTTTTTGCCATCTGTTCCACAGTCTTACCACTGCCCTGAAGCTGCACTTTTTGGTATTGTAATCACTTAGAAAGTCATGAACATATTGTAGAAAATCCATTTTTTCAGTTTTAGCTGAAAGTAAAAGAATATAAATCTTAGAAATTAAAACAGAGCTTTTTCATTTGTTGGAATAAAGATTTTTTTGTGTTTGGCTCCCTAAAGAGGGGAGGCTTATGGGATTGAGCCATTTGTTCATCTGCTTTTCAGTTCATCCTTAATAACTTCTGAACAATTTCATCCAGATTCAACGAGGAATAAGAGTCTCAAAGGTAATTGGTTTCCTATGAGAAAACTGGATGCTGGCTGAAGGAGAGAGACAAAAATAGGTGTCCCCACTGTGTGTAGCATGAGCTTAACTGTAATCTGTACTTAGGCTTTTGCTAGCCAAGTTGCAAGTGTGTCCTGGCTGCCTGGGTACTGCAGTCCAAGATTTCCCCAAGTCATCTTGGGGTTTGCAGAGCATGTTACTGAGCCTTGCTTAGGCACAAGCTACAGGAGGAGCCATGAAAGGGAGGCAAGGGCATAGGGAATGCTGCTGGAGAGTGGTTTTGTGATCATGGACCAGTTTGCTTTCAAATTCCATATGGTATTACCTCTTCTTCTTGATGCCTGACTTCTCAGATTGTCTGTCAAGGGTGCATGTGTGGTGTTGGCCTGGCTGTGAAATAACTCCAATATAAGAAAGCACTTACGTGGTACTCAGAGAAACTCAGCATTCTGAAGTGCAGCTGGGCAGTTACTTTGGCAAATGTTTTATTCACTCCTGATTTAGGATAGAGAGAACAAGCTGTGAATGTAGATGGAATTAACTCCTTAATTTCTGATGGGAAAAAAGAGATGGCTGAAAAAGATATTCCTGTAGTACTTTATTTTTTTCCTTGGGCTCAAGTCATTGCTTGAATGAACACTTTGAACAAAATTAGGATGGAAATGTAGAGGGGGCGGTAACTTGTATAATGGGGATTTATTTGCCTGAAATATGTAAGCCCTGCGTTTGCAACACTTGCTGCAGAGCTTCAATTTGTACAACCAAATTCATTATGTGTACGATTTGCAAAATCTCCTCTTATCTCTTGCCTTTGGCAGAAGTAGGGCACTGGGCTTTCTTTCTCGTGTATGCATTTGATAAAATATTCATATTCCTGCATCTGTGGTGACTGTGGGAAGGAACCACCACCTGGAATTATTCACTGCCTGCATTTCTGTGTTTTCCTTTGGTTTCTTTTGTCCTGGGCGAGCACTGGAGATCCTGAGGGTACTTGGAGCCATGAGTCAGTGACAACCTCCTGCTATTATTGTAAATAGCAACGTGAACACTGTTCTTGCATGCGTTTTTCCACGGGCTTTGTCTTTCTCGCCCAGCTCCGAAGCCAAGGAATTCACAGAGCATCTGAGTCAGCAATCAGCTGCCTCGAGACAAAACATGCAGGATACTGCAGACTTGCAGAACAGCCAGCAAGGCACACAAGTACCCTGGAAACCTAGCAAATAATTCTTGCCTGCCCTTGCTTTCCTCCTGTAATTTCCATGTTCTCTGACGTGTTGCTCTTGGGTTCCAAGGGTGTTTACATCAGGAATGCAGAGTTCTAGGGAGTGACCTAATGTGGTGATTGAAGCCTCGGTGTTTCACCCGTGGGCATAACTGATTTCCCAGGCTGTGTGAAACGGGATTTGGGCACAGCTGCCGTGCTAAGGTACCCCTTGGAATGTGCTGGCTCAAATGACCTGGTTCTGCCAGGTTGGGCTGCTGGCTTGGCAAACCTCAGACACACAGCACTAAGTTCCTAGAGTGAAAGGATATTACGTTTAATATCCACAAGTTTTGTGGGGCCAGTCGGAGACAGGGACAGCACACACGCCGGTGTCCATGAGGCAAAAGAGTGAGTTTATGTATGAATCCTTGTTAATAAAGGGGGTTTGAAAAACCCAGTTATTGGTGTGTACCTTGACACCACCCAGTTCTTGGACCTGTGAGATGTCTGCAGTTCAGGATGGAACAGAATTGCTTGAGGATCCTTTCTTTCAACTCAGGGGCCGGTTTATGGAGCCAGCTGGTTTTCTTATTTACAGCCAAATTAATTGCCAGCTTGTACTGTGATATAATGTGACCAAAAGAGGTTGGGTTTTAACTTTGGGGTGTTTGAGCAGTGCAAAACCAATGCTGCTTCACTTCCTTGGTGAAAAACTATGGGAGAAGCAAGAGTAAGAAATTATCCCTATGCTGTCCTTACATCTGGGTATATCAGAAGTGGAATGTGGACTAACAGATCTGGATGGTGACTCCACTTAAATAATTTAGGTCATGTAGCTTTATTGCTTTTTCTGAAGAAGTCTCAGTCATCCAAAGCACTGGTGTGAAGTCAGTGTTTGGGTGGTAGAGTGGGGGCTGCAAGAAATGGAGGGTCATAAGAGTATTCAGCTTGATTAATGAGGCATATGACTTCAGACTGTAGGTATTTTATTGTATGACACAGAGATACTGAAATTACTCCTTCAGCATTGGAGGTGTTTTGTTGGAGTGCATTATAATATTCTTCTTGAGAACAAAAGAGGAGAACAGGTCTTCAGTACCTGGTTGGGCCAGAAGAGAAGTGGAGAGGGACTTTCAACAAGGGCGTGAGTGATAGGACAAGGGGAAATGGCTTCAAACTGTATAGGGCAGGTTTAGATTGGATATTGAGAAGAAGTTATTTGCTGTGAGGGCACTGTGACATCCTTCAACAAGGACATGAGTGATAGGACAAGGAGGAATGGCTTTAAACTGTTATAGGGCAGGTTTAGATTGGATATTGAGAAGTTCTTTGCTGTGAGGGCACTGAGACACTGGCACAGGTTGCCCAGAGAAGCTGTGGGTGCTCCATCCCTGGAAGTGCTCAAGACCAAATTAGATGGAGCTTTGAGCAGCCTGGTCTAGTGGGAGGTGTCCCTGCCTGTGGCAGGTGTGTTGGAACTTTGACCTTTAAGGTCTCCCAACCAAACCACTTTAGGGTTCTGTGACTTGCCCTCTGTAGCAGTGCAGTGGTTTCCCTGAGGTGTGTACCTGGACCATAATTCCAGCTTCACAACAGTGAAATTAACACACCATCCCTGGAAGTGCTCAAGACCAAATTAGATGGAGCTTTGAGCAGCCTGTCTAGTGGGAGGTGTCCCTGCCTGTGAGAGGGGCATTGGAACTTTGTGACCTTTAAGATCTCCCAACCAAACCAAACCATTTTAGGGTTCTGTGAGTTGCCCTCTGTAGCAGTGCAGTGGTTTCACTGAGGTGTGAGCCTGGAGCATGTTTCCAGCTTCACAACAGTGAAATTAACACGGAAAATAAAGAAAACAGTTCCAATTTGCTTAGTGAGCAGTACTGATATGGACATGGGCATCACTATCAGCCAGTTAGAAAAACAGCTTCATGGGTACTGAGTCCTCTAAGGTGGTTGTCTTAGTAAAGTTAGAATTGCATTCTGCACTATGGCCCTCTGTTGTTCTTTGACTTCTGTAGGAACTTTTATTTTTAAAAACTACCAGTTTGTGGCTGTATGTAAAGGTTTCCAGGTCTCATTTGCTGTTTCTAAACATAAACAATAAATACCATGTTAGGCTGAAAAGCAGGAGTGCCCAAATAAACTACTGGAGAGCTGTCATATGGGAGGGGAAGAGACATGAGCTGTAATGTTTGGCTTGGCTTCCTGTCTGCTGGAAGCAGGAAAAGAGCTGGTGAGAATCTAAAAAGTTTTATCCAAGTCCACATATTTTCCTTTTTGCCTTAATACCCTTTGCAAGAAAAAACAAAGGGCAAAAAGCACCTCAGAAGTGCTTTCACTTCCACAGTTTGTGCATGTGTTCCCATGCTGCCTTCGTATCTGAAGGCAAACAGAGCTATTCTTTCTCAGCAAGAAGGGTAATTTAGAGTATACTTAGTGTTATGTATAAAAGAAAGAAAAAGGTTTATTCTACATAAAAGAGAGAGAGGAAGAACAGATACCTATGCTTTAAACAAAATCTCTAATCGTGATCCAAACAATTCTCCAGATCTCCAGCCTGCTTCTGAGGGATCCCAGAAACAAGCAGCAGAGCTCATGATAGCAGCTCTGCCCCAGCAGATTAAAGTAGACCCCAGCTACCACCTAAAATTTTGTATGGACCTGCATATCAAAAGAAGTTAAAAACCACAGAATAGATGAATTACTATGGGATCATGCACCAGCCACGTTTCACTCTTATGCTGCTCATTTATGGACAGAATTTTGTGTGTAGGCTTTAGGTAAGGGAAATGTTTATATTGCTTTATGAAACACAGACAGGCTTCTTTTTTTCAGCCTTGACTTATTTTTCTAAGAAATGGATTGCTATTAGCAGGTTTAACTTATTTTTAAGATCACAGTAAGCATCACTGTGCAAAAACCAGTCTTGGCAAGGACTCCGTATCTTCTGCTATGCCATCCTCTCTTAACTCTATTTATCATGACCAAAGACACGTGTCTTCTCAGAATGAAGGCACAAAAGCTTATTTTACTGATGGAGTACAGACTCTTGAAGTGTTTTGTGGCAGTAGTGTTTTTAACACCAGCCCATAACTGTTGCTGTGGTGTTACACAGTAACTGCAACATAGAAGGTCTGCCTGCTCTTCCAGGCACCCTCTGCCCTCTTCCAGGCATGGTGTAACATCTGCCTGTGTACTTGTAACTTCCCTGCTCTTCATGCAGAATGAGTTTTGATAAAACTTCCAAGGCATTGGCTCAGGTTAATGTATTTTGTAGTTTAACAGATACTGAGATGTGCTGCTGTCTGCAGTGAGGCTCAGTGAACTCTGGAGGCCTCCTCTTCAGTCAGCTTGGGTAGAATACCTTGGGATATCCATCAGCTGAGGACTGACTGGGAATCTGGGTTCTCAGTTCAGCAGGCTTAGCCAAAATTTCAGAACGAAAAAGAGCAAGTTCAGTTACGCTTTCTTCTTTTTGTTTTGTAGGTTAATAATGCTTGTAAGGCAGAGGTGAAAGTGGCTCAGCAGAACAACACCAGGAAATCTGGCAGACTGGAAGAGCACAGCTGCCCCCCTGGGCAGCTGCCACGTGTGAAGCATGGAGGAAAGCAAAAACGAGAAGGTGAACCAGGCTCACGTTCTCTTCGACAGATTTGTCCAGGCTTCCACCTGCAAGGGGACTCTGAAGGCTTTCCAGGAGCTCTGTGACTACCTGGAACTAAAGCCCAAGGACTATCGTTCCTTCTATCACAAACTCAAGTCCAAGCTCAATTACTGGAAAGCCAAAGCCTTGTGGGCCAAATTGGATAAAAGAGGCAGCCATAAGGACTACAAGAAGGGGAAAGCATGCGCCAACACGAAGGTAAGAGGTTCAGTCACCATGGTCCAGGCAGCTCTTACCCAGTCCCTCTGGAATACACAGCAAAAAGGTGTGGCTGTAGAAGAATATTGCCTGGTGTAAGCCAAATGTCCTCACAATTTTAGCATTTGATCAGCAATCAGAAATTCCTTTTGTCACCACCAGATGTGACTGCCCACCTGAACGTTTGTATTTTATTCAGGAGGAGCAGCCAGCAAGTTCTTACAATGTAAGTTTTTGTGCCTTGGGTCCTATAGATAGATGCCTTGGAAAATCTTAATTGGTAAACCTTTAATCTTGGTTGACTCCTCTTTGCATTTTGACAGTAACAGGAATGTGTGCTGTTGGAGTCTAGGATATAAAATATGCATGTTTGGAAATTTCCAGTTTTAATTTGAAAATTCTCATGACTCTCTCAAGAAAACTGAACTTTTCTGCCAATTTGGCAAAACAGACTGTTTCCCTTTATTTAGAAAGTGATCAATTTTATTCTAAGTTCAAAGAAAAAAATATGCAGTGAGTGGAAACTCATATCAATTCTTTTAAAAGGTTGGTATGTGTGGTATTTAGTGCAGGAATTCCTGCTTTTACACACACTCACACAGAGCATTTTAATTTTTTTTAACCGGAATTGCTGTGAGCTGGCATTTATGTGCTGCTCCCCTTGGATAGTGCAGTTTGAAAGCAGTTCTTTATATAATTTACTGGAATGTAAATGGAATAGGTTGGTTTTGTAAATAATGAAGCACACTTTTTTTTTCAAAACAGACAAATAGTGCAGAATAGGATAAAATTAGAACTGGATTCTCTTCTCCTTCATTGAGGACAGAATAGGACAATAGATGTTGTTCTTTCTCTTGAATAGTCACCTTTTGAGAGAGGGAAGTACTTTAATTGGAAGAATTAATTACTAATTATTGAGTATAGAATTGAGGGAGAAATTTATCTTGTTTAGAGAATGTAATTTCAGACCTGTGGACTTATATTTTCCCCAAACTGGATATTTATGTTTTCCCCAAACTAGTTATGTTATTTTCTTAGTTGATTATCATGTTTCACTTTCCAGTGGCCATTTTCATAAGGATGGAGGCATTTATAATGAGTTACTGTAGAAACACTTAGTAAACTCTGAAAATCAAACAATTGGGCACTGTTGATAGTCACACTGGGCAGTAGCTTCAGCACCCCAAAAATCCAACCACTGTTAAAGTTTACATTTTTCAGGCAACATAAATAAGAAAGGAAGGATTTAGCAGAAGATAATTGTAATAGTTTTTGTGTATGCTTAGGAATCAGTCTTCCAAGTGCTATGAGCTTCAGGGAGAAAAAAAATCTAAATTTTCTGCAAAACTGATCACCCTGTGCATTCATTAGATTCAGGTATTGCTCTTACTTTGAATGAAACATAATGGGGTGAACTGAACTGGGGTGTTTAAGTCTGTGAAATGAAGCTAGGTGGTTTATGTTTTTATGACAAAGAGATGGAAGGAGCAAAATGCAGAGGTTTTTAACTTATTTAAATAATAGACTGTAAGAGTGATTTTTGCATCTGGGCTCTGACTGTATTTGTTAACACTGTGGAAAAGGTTGGTTCAATAACAGAGATGAAACATTAAAGAACAGATTTAATGGGCAGATAAGTGGATAGTGCTTGATTGTGAGAGCATATGAAAAACCAGAACTGAGTGGAGCGTGACATCCAGCTATGAAAGGCATTCAGAAAATCGAGTGTGACATTTGTATCCACAGGAACTGGTGAGCTGAGCTTAGAAGGACATTAGAGCTCCATTTGGTTGTATTGGTTTGAATTAACAACTAGGCAGCTGCAAGAAAATGTTAGAAAAGTAGAGATTTTAGCTTGACCAAAAAGTAGCCAACTATTGAGCTGGAGGTTTTGTGAATTGACAGCTCTGACAAAGCTGATTAAACCAGTGTCTCTGGTGAGGTGATGCAAAGTCAGTTTATAGAGGAAGATCACCCCTGGGAAGTTGGCAGTGAGAGGAAGGAGAGAAATGAGTCCTTCAGATTGTGCTCTGAAAGAATAATTGGAGACCCAGAGGAGTACTGAGGCTCAAAAGTCATCAGAAAAGGATGAAAATGGATGAAAGGAGTAAAGCATCCTGGGGGTGATGTTTGACTGAGGAGCATGCTAGGGATTTTGTATCCTCCAAAGTTTAACCTATTTCATACACCAAAGCCAAGTTAAAGAGAGTGAGAATGGAGTTGGAGAACGGGGATCAAGAGCGTGATTGTGGAAGTAGCATGTGGTGGTGAGATAAACAGAGAGGCTCATGAGGTCCTGTGGGACTGTTCCTCATTGAATGATGAGAGAAAAACCTCAGAACTTGATGGTTGTGGTGTGAAGGACCATGGTGATGGGACTGGGCAATGACTGCAGTGAACATATTTTTTAAACCAAATTTCACCATGTATTCCTCTTATCTTTTCATACATATTTCTATTAATTTCTTGTTTCCTATCCAAGTAGTGTCTGCCATTAAATGTTTAAATTTACTTTACTCCTAAGAGGTAATCATAACTGTTTAAAGCAGAGGCCTTTTGAAAACTGAGTCATATGTGATTTGATGTTTCCTAACTCACTTGGCTTTATATTCCTAATGTAATTTGCAGACTGCTGATTAAAAGGTACAGAAATTGAAGTGGGCATGTGGAGATGATAGAATTTAAAATGAAGATTAGGGTTTTATCCATGTCAGAACAGAAGTCAGTAATTTCTTTAGGAAGCCTGGCTTCTGTGCGCTTGAACATAAACCAGTTCTGAAGTTTTCATACTTTGTAGGATAGCTCTTAATTGTCCATTTCAAAATTGTTCAGGGATGAAGTGCTGTGCCTGGAGTTGGGCAGTTTGTGCACATGGCCAGCATCCAGGCTAACCAGAATTCAGATAATCAGAGTTCATGAAAGTGTCTTGGACAGGATGGGTTGTTCAAATGTAAATAGTTACAAATGGTGCTCTCTCTTCATTGGTTATACGGAGAATACAGCGTTTCAGTTTGCATTTGATGTTCCATTACCATGGCGTTGTTACTGGAAACTTAATATAATCTGTCTGAAAGATC
Source organism: Passer montanus (assembly GCF_014805655.1). Taxonomy (NCBI): domain Eukaryota; kingdom Metazoa; phylum Chordata; class Aves; order Passeriformes; family Passeridae; genus Passer; species Passer montanus. The sequence goes on from NW_024366592.1 coordinate 2,529,185, forward strand.
TTGAGCAAGAAGTGTTTTTGAGGGGTGAGACAGCTTCAGTGCAGGGAATTGCAGCAATTGCTTGGAGTCACTGAGGGGAAAGGGGACAAGGAATAACAGTAGCTGCCTTTATTTGGCTGTACTTGGCATGTCATGGAGTTACTGCTGACTGAGAGTACCAGAAGGTGGGTTTTTATGAGGTATCTGACACTGGAAGAAGCATTAGAGGCAGAAAAGAATATTTTCTGGTTTTAATTGTGCTTAGAATTTATGTTTTATAACAACATAATTTAATGGTTTTTTATGGAATTAAAAAAGAAGGCAACTTTGACCATAAATTACTTGTCTGAGTATTTTACATTCAGAATATCTAGAATCTTAATCATAACCTAAGTGCTTTTAACCACATCCTAGTATGAGAGCAGGGAGGAAGGATAGAGAGGAAAAAGCCTTTTAAGTTCCTGTGACAAAGTTGCAGGCAACTAGCTTAAAATGTAATGAAATCTGAGTTTGAATAGTCTGATTTTAGTACAATTCCTTTGCTGCTGTGTACTCCATCATAAATACTTTATATGTGGAAATTTGTCAAAGAATGAAAGTCACCCAATCAGTGTGTTCTTGTTGCTTTTTGAAATCCAGGATCTTTGAAGATTGTAGTTGTCAGCCAAGCAAAATTACCTGAATAAGTATGACATGCTGAGCTAATTTTCTGAAAAGTTTTAAAAAAGAAAGACAAGGTGGTGTTTGGGAAATACACTTACCTGCAAAGAAAGCAATATTAAAATTGGAATAATATAGTAGATCTGACTGAGGATCCCTTATATCTAATTACAAGATAGACACTGTTCAATATACAGTTTTATTTAGGTATTTATTAGCTCAGAGGTTGGGTGTGCCTTTTGTCCCAAATGCTTTCAGGTTCCTGAAGCCACTAAAGCAGCGGTGGTGTTATTATTCCCTTCCCTTTCCTCTAGACTTGGATCTCTGCCCTCAGATTTATGGGACTTCTTATCTTATTCAGTAGTCCTACGTGGAATTTGCATGTCAATAGCTGTGTCATCACTGCTGTAACTGGTTTTCCATCATTCAGGCTTTACATTTGCAGTTTCATGGTGCTTGCAGAGTTTATGCCCCAGTGAGTAAGTGGTGACAATGTGGCAGCCTGTAAAAATTGTCAGGTGGGGATGACCACTGAAAACAAATTTTTGCTTTTTGGAATTGCTTGTTTATCAAAACATTGGCTCATAGTTAAGTTTTGGCATAATTAAGAATTTCTCAGAGTTTTCTTGTGCAGCCATAAGGATCTGGAAGAGAATGATGTGGCAGCAGCAGCAGCCACCTCTGTAACAAGGTCTCAGGTTTACTCGGTAGAAATCAAAGTACAATAATGATGGACTGTGTACTGTATTTATGTGACTGCACATACCAACACTTTCTCTGTGGACCTCATTTTCTGTGGGTGAGAAGTGTCTCCTGACTATCTTGGGTTTTCAATCTGAGAGTATTTTGCTGCATCATTCTGTTCTCAGAAGGCACTTCAACACTAGACAGGCACGTATTTTACATTCTCAAGTTGTTTATTAGCATCTGATGGTATTTGTGAGTAGAGTGGAAAAAGATAAGAGAAGGTGAAAGACCTTTCATATGACAAAGGTTAGGTTGGAGAAAAGATTTGTCTGGTCACACTAAGTTTTTGTTTACATGATGTCTGCTTCCCTGAAGTCTCCTTTGCTGCCGTAGTAGAAGCCCCAAAGCACCACCGAAGGCATAAATTATTGTGCTCTGCATTGGCTACTCTTATTCTGTTATTCTAAATGATGGTGTTTATTAAAACATCAGTGTCTTGTGTTTGTCTGCTGTAGCTGTCGCAATGCTACTGAAGATATTCTTAAGAAAGGCCAGCTCAGTGTTTGGAAGATGAGAAGAAAACTTGTCACTGGTTTTGTTTTTGTTTTTCGGGGGTTGTTTTGATTTTCTGTTTTGTTTTTAAGGAAAAAAAGTGGGATGTGGGAGGGAGAAGCCTTCAGAAATAATACTGTTCTCCAGGTACTTAGGTAGCTTGGAGAGTATGACTTGGCAGCTCTTCCTAAAGCAAGGGTTGCAAGCTTATAGTTTTACTTGCCTGCTTCCTGAGGCTTTTCACTGCTCTGCAATATACTTCAGTTTCAGGTCGTGGTTCCTGCTTATCAGTGGTGAATTTAGCAGGTAGAAACAGACTGCTCTGAAATTTCACCTTATGTTTCAGACAAAGAGCACCTCTTCCTAAGAGCCGTGGGACACTCCTGCAGAAATAAACCCCCATTTCCTCCAAGGACTGTGCAGTTACTCAGGGCTGGTTGTTTTGCAGTGTCTGATCATTGGGGCTGGACCCTGTGGCCTTCGCACAGCCATCGACCTGTCCTTCCTGGGAGCCAAGGTGGTGGTGATAGAGAAGAGGGACGCCTTCTCCCGCAACAACGTGCTGCACCTCTGGCCCTTCACCATCCACGACCTCAGGGGCCTCGGCGCCAAAAAGTTCTACGGCAAATTCTGTGCAGGATCCATAGACCATATCAGTAAGTGCAGGCAGGGCTGGACACAGCAGCACTGCTTCTTCCTGGGGGGAAGAGGGTGAAAATTCAGCCTACACAGTCCCTGCTTTCAAATTTTTCTGCTACAGTTCAACGTTACTTTTGCATCGTGCATTCTGGGCTAGTAATGAGATTAAAACATGCAGTGTTTCTCTGTCATCTCTTAGACATTCCTAGGGCATAGCTTTTTCCTACGCTGAAAAGTACACTTAAAGCTCACTTTTTTTTTTTTTAATGGATAATTTTTCTGTTTTTTGCTGATACATTCCTGCAGCTGCCACATTGTTCTGTTTCTCTTGAGCAACTTGTAAGGAAAAATTAGTGCATGCTTTTGAACATTCTTGTGAATTTCAGTCTGGAGAAAGGAGGAACAGCTACGGATTTGTTAATTTTCAGAAGAATGATGAAGACACACTTTGATTTAACAGATGTTTATATGTTAAAATTGAGAATAATCTTGATGATTTTTATATTCTGTTAAATCAATCTTCTTTGAAAGCTGATTGCTTTGGTGGAGCAGGAGTTATTTTTCTTTTCTTTTTTTCTTCCCCAAAATTGATTATACATGGAACAGCCAGGTGTTGCCCACCAGTCTGTGTTCTCTTTTTTTTTTTTTAATTTGGCAACAAATGGGTAAAACTGAAAGATTTCTTCGTAACTTCAACCTTGCAGATTGCTTTTTCCTCCTAATGTCTTTTTATTTTTATTCTTCCAGTATTTATGCATTTTGTCTTTTTTTGTGTATCAGCACAACTAAAATTTGGCATTTAGGTGAAGGATTTTTTAATTTCTGTGTCTGAAATATGACAGTAAGGTGTTTTCCTTCAAATTGAGTTTGCACACTGTAATTTTCATTCTCATTGCCAAAGTTACCTGAAGAGGAGAGAGGTGGTGAGGAGCTTTGTGTGCCCTCACTAATCCAGAGGTGCAGGTCAGTATTACAGCCAGGCTGATCCAGGGGCTCTTTGCCATCTGTGACCAGTGCAGTCCTGTCTGTGCTGTCTTCCCTCCCTCTCCTGCAGCTCATGTCCTGGTTGTTATTCTTGTTGCTGATTAGGGGACTGAAACACTAAAAATTTATTTTTTATGCTTTGAAAAGGGCTGGGTTTACAGCTGTGTAGAATTTTCTTAGTGGTGCCTGGATGAAGTGCTGGGAACACTGTGGGAAGAAGAAGGTAGCAGCTGGCCTTTAAGTCCAGGCTATCAGTAAGGTCACACAGACACACATGGCACTTGTGCTCTTTTCTTTTCCTTCTATTTCTTTATAATCTGCTTTTCTTTCTTGCAGGTATCCGTCAGCTCCAGCTGATCCTTTTGAAGGTTGCCTTGATCTTGGGAATAGAGATCCATGTCAATGTGGAGTTCCGGGGGCTCGTGTACCCTCCGGAGGACCAGGAGAATGAAAGCAAGTAGCACTGAAATGGGCAGTAGACAGGGGGGAGGTTGTGGTAGGGTACACAGGCTCCTACTCCTTAACTCTGCTTATGATGTTAAGTCCTTTCCTCGTGCTCCATTAATAAGCATAGTTATTAATCCATTTTTGCTTGGACTTTTAGTAGGATTTGTTTTTTCTAGTGGCAAATCCAAATTAGTTACTGTATGAAACAAAGTCACCAGAAGGACTACACAGAAATAGACCAAGACAGGGTAAATTGTAATTGCTTCTAAAGTACTTAAGGCTATTACATAACATTTTGATAATATTTTGAAACAACTCCTTTCTTTGCATTCACTGAGCATATTTATATTGGTGAATGATCCTTGTTATGCTTTTAGCATCACTGTGAAACCTGTTCTCTGATCACCACAGGAGATGTAGATTACTTGTATTTTGGCCTCTTATTAATTATATTATTATAGGCAGTAAAGAAGGTTGTAGAGGCCCTTAAAGGAATTAGGGGAGTTTTAGCCGAGCTGTATCTGCCTCTGATTCATGTGGATTTGCTGCACAGTTTAGGAATAGCCCTGTCATCAATGTAGCTGTCCTGCAAGGCTTCTTGACTGATCATGTGTTGAAAGATTTATTGATAGCTATATTTTTTTTTCTATTATTATTGCCATTTATATTGTCATTAACTTGGAGTTTATCTACAGGAATAGGTTGGCGTGCACTGGTCCATCCCAAAACCCATCCAGTGTCTGAGTATGAGTTTGAAGTAATCATTGGAGGGGATGGCAGAAGAAACACCTTAGAAGGTAATGGTTCATGATTCACCTCCAAACAGAACTTATTCTTAAATTTGTTAGAACAAAAGTGGCCTTTGACGCACCAATCAACATCTGGAAAGACATTTGACAAGTGATAGGGAGATTAAAAGTCCATGTAACAATCCATTTATGGCAAAGATGTGGGTGGGCTTTGTTTTCTTCCTCTAAACTAATAAAGACATAAGAGTTTTTGATCTGGATAACTTTTCCTACATTTCTTCTTTAGTTGAGTAGTTTTGTCATTCCTACCTTCAGGTGTAGGAACTGAGGTGTTAAGTATTATTCTGTGTAGCACAGAATCCTTTTTTTTTCTTTTTGTTGGAAATTGCAGCTTTAGGAACAGGTGAGAGATGGGGTGGTGGGGAGCTTTTTCCCTAAACAACACTTTTCTGATGAAGCAATTGCTCTTTCCTCTTTGGAGGAGTTTGTAGCTCATCAATCCCTTCTCTCCCTTTACTTTGTGAGTGCACCTGTCTGTGGCACACTGAGCCTTCTCTGCAGGTGTTTGCTTTTCAGCATTTCCATTTTATCCTTCCTGCAGGGTTTCGCCGAAAGGAATTCCGTGGAAAACTTGCAATCGCTATCACAGCAAACTTCATCAATCGCAACACCACAGCTGAAGCCAAAGTAGAAGAGATCAGCGGCGTGGCCTTCATCTTCAACCAGAAGTTCTTCCAGGACCTCCGGGATGCCACAGGTTTGCCAGCACTTGACAGATTTCCAGTGAAATATAAACTGTTTGTTTTTATGATTACAATTTTGCAGCTCAGAGTTGTGTGTTTAATCAAGAAACAAGCATCTTGTGCAAGGCAGTCAGCGCTGTCTCTGAAATATGACTTCCCTATTTTTGTAGCTGTTCTTCTGTACAAAGCAGATGTGTGTCATTTCGATTCAGAAGTGGAGAATTTATGGTTTTCAGGAAATCAAAGGCCTAAATAGGAAGAGGTCATGAATCCAGAGTTCTGCTTTTGGCACGCCACATCTGAATGCAAACCTTAGAGTGATGATCAATGGATGTTTTTAAAAGAGGTAGCTTTGTGCAGGTGAAATGCGCTATGGTTTTGTTGACAGTTGAGATTTCAATGTCACCCAGAGTATGGTAGAAAGTTGCTTGGCATTCTCTCTTTCTAACCATGCAGTTTCAATTTACTTTCTTTTGGTAGAACTGCTGTTGCACATAACTCCTAACTTGTTCCTTCATTACCATGTCTTTTGCTCTGTCACAAGGCATTGACTTGGAGAACATTGTCTACTACAAAGATGATACACACTACTTTGTCATGACTGCCAAAAAGCAGAGTTTGCTGGATAAAGGAGTGATACGGCATGTGAGTATTAACTTCTTCTGTATTCTTTGTAAGCTAAAATTGTGGTGAAAATTTACTTTGGCAACATGAAAGTAGGAAAATGTGCTTTTTCTCTATCACAGAATGTTTTTCTACAGTTGTTATTTTAGAACATGAATGTAATTGTGTTCTAAAAGGCAGTTAATACCCTTCTGAAGTATTTTAAACCATCAGACAAGTGTTACAAAACCTGTCCTTTTCAAATTTGTCTCCTTTGGTAGATTTGGGAGTTTTGCTCATGCTAAGATAAAATATGCTGAAGGAACATTTAATAGTTTAGATGAGATTCCCTTATTTTATGTGAATGAAAAATGCTCAGAAGTTTCTTAGCCCTTTCACATGCAGCAATGCAAGCAAGACTGATTACTGTTTGCAATACAAAATCTATAGTTTTTCACAGTCATATATTCTGAAAAATCCCTTCACCCAGGATTTTCTCCTGGAAAGCTGAGAAGCCTCAGAGAAAAAGGAAAACAAATTCTTATATAATTTGCTTCTCCTGTGTTGTGCTCACATGTGGAATGTGTTTGGAGATTGTTTATCCACAGGTGATTGGCCAATAAGTCAAAACAATTCACATGAAACCAATGAAACAATCAGGGTCAAGCTGTGTCAAGGCTCTGGAAAGAGTCACGAGTTTTCATTATTATCTTTTTAGCCTTCTGTAAGTAGCTTTTCTGTATTCTTTAGTATAGTTTAGTATAGCATTCTTTAGTATAATATAGTATCATAAAGTAATGAATTAGCCTTCTGAGAACAGGGAGTCAGATTCATCATTCCTTCCTGCCACAGGGCACCTCGCAAATACAATAGATTTTCTCCTGGAAGCATTAACACAGATAGAAATGAAAGAAGTTAGAAGGCAAATTTGTATGAGTAGATTTGTCAGAATTTTAATGCCAGCTTCAATATATACCAGTCTTAAAACAAACTTGTGGGTTTGACCATGGCACTTTAACTTTGCTGGTTTTGGCAGGACCATGCCGACACAGAGGTCTTGCTCTCCCGGGAGAACGTGGACCAGGAGGCTTTGCTGAACTACGCCAGGGAGGCAGCAGATTTCTCCACTAACCAGCAGCTGCCCTCTCTGGACTTTGCCATCAACCACTATGGGCAGCCCGACGTGGCCATGTTTGACTTCACGTGCATGTACGCCTCGGAGAACGCGGCCCTGGTGCGCGAGCAGAACGGCCACCAGCTCCTTGTGGCGCTGGTCGGGGACAGCCTCCTGGAGGTTCGTGTCCAGCTCCGAGTGAGCACAAGCCTTTGCACCCAGCACTGAGATACGTGCTGCCTGACAGAGAGGCACTCTAAGGAGAGCTGCTGTTTGTTATAGAATAAAGTGGGAGGTTGGAAGGAAGGGTGGGAGTGTTGGGAAAACAGAATTTTTAGCGTGGTAATGATCGCGCTTAAGAAAATGTGTGCAGAGCTTTTTCTGAAGTTCTGTCTGTTCCATCTGCTTCTTGTTGACTCTCTACAGAACCTACTGTAGGCCTGCTAGTAGTTAGCATTTTGTAGCTGGTTAAAAAAGTGCTGTCTTGAAGAGAAGCTGTTAAGGCACCCCAGGCTATGAATTACAGTTGGAAATAGAGGGACACTGGCTTTGGGAGAGCTCGTGAGCTGTTCACCGTACATCTGGTTTCCTCTAGCCCAGTGGGAGTGCAGCTTGAAGCTAATTACTGAGTTACAATTTCCCAGCAGATTACTGCCTGAATGTGTACTTGATGCTTCTTCAAGATTTTCCCTAAGTGATGCTTTGTCTTTCTCTGCTTCTTTTTTTTTTTCCTTTGGTAACCTGTAATATCAGCCGTTTTGGCCAATGGGAACTGGAATAGCCAGGGGATTTTTGGCTGCAATGGACTCTGCTTGGATGGTACGAAGTTGGTCGCTTGGAGCCAGTCCTTTGGAAGTGCTTGCAGAGAGGTAATGGAGAAAGTGAATACATTTACAGTTCTAATCCAATCCTCCAACATCTCATCATTGATTACAGTTTCTTTTAGTACAAATATGTAGACAGAATGGAAGATACAGACTCTCACTGTTTTTAAAGAATGCATGAGGGTATAATTCAGTTTAAAAAAAATTCAAAGGAGTTGATAAACTCAAGTATATGGAAGAGTAAAAAATGTTGTTATTCCTGGTCCTAATTTTAAAAGATTAGATGAGGAATCTTTTTTTAGGTGCTTATTGACATTGCATGGACAAAGTGAGCCTGACTAACTGTCACCAGCCCTTCAATGGCAAACCAGATGAAGATGTGGGTGCCTTTTAAGTACCAGATACAACAGTTCTTGCTGTCTCCTATTATCTTACAAATACTTCTTATTATTTCCTTGTAAGGAAGCTGTGACCTGCTATCTTTCATGTTGTCCTTAGTCACTTTGTTTCATGTAAGCCAAACAGAATCTTGTGTCTTCTGAAGTATTGCATTCTTGATGTGTTAATCAGCTTTGCCTGAGTGTGGTTTTGGTGACTCAAGGAGCTCTCTTGGAGATCAGAACTTGGGTAATTAGAAGATGGAGTGTGTAAAAGCAACAGTTTTTAGGTCCTATTTTAAACTTCAGCAACTGCAGGTTCTGACCATCAGGAACCATAGTATAATTTCTAAAATTGCACAATGGCACAATTCATACTTAAAGTTCCACTTTCTTGAATTTAAAAAAAAACAGTGAGGAAAATAACGTTGCTGTTGAAGCCAGACTTCATCACCTGTCATTTAGCCACTTCAGAGAGCAGTAAGATCTTCCCTGGGCTTTCTCTTCCACATACTGGACAGATTCAGTTTTCTTGGCCTCTCCTCACAGGACAAATGCTCCAGTCCACTTGGTGCCCCCTCTTCCTGAGCCCTTTCTGTGTCTCAGTGTCTCTATTGTACTGAGCAGCCCCTTCAGTTTCGCTTAGTGTATTGTTCTCTTCCTTCCTTTGGAATTCTGAAGTCATATTAAATTACAGATTTTAATATGGTTATGCTGATTGTTAGCTATGCAATGTCTGAAGTGGTTAGATTTCTGATTTGAATGTTTATCTCTCCAGAGTTTACTTAGCCATAGTAGTAGTGATGCATCTTTAAAAAAAACAAAACAAAACTAAAAACAGAACAAAACCTCAAACCAACCAAAACAAACCAAAAACTCCAAACCACCACAAAGCCTAAACAAAACAGATGAACCAAAACAAAACCCCAAACTTTTTTTTTGTGTTATTTTCCCAAGGGAAAGCATTTACAGGCTGCTGCCTCAGACCACCCCAGAGAACGTGAGTAAAAACTTCAGCCACTACAGCATTGATCCTGCCACTCGATATCCCAATATCAATGTCAACTTCTTGAGGCCACAGCAGGTGAGTCACAAATGGTGCTCCTGAGTGCTTGCCATCTGCAGTGCCTTTCCTCAGGTGAAGCTGTGCCAGTGTTTTGGGAACAGTGATGTGTGTAGCATGGAAGCAGTGAAAGGCAGTTGCATCAGTCAAGAACAGACTTTTGTACTTGAACAAATTTCTTTTTAGGGATGTTTGATTTTGATAATTTTAATTGTGATATAATGATACAGGAAAACCTATAAATTTGTGTTTTCTACGTGTGCTTGTGCATTTTCTTTGCAAGAATCCAGTCTAGCAGTCTGTCATTGCAATTTGGTATCCACTGAGCAGCAGCAGTCAGCTGGACTGTTTAGCACCAATGAGCTGATCTTTGCTGATGTGAGGTTCTTGGGTAGGATTTTTGCTAGCTACATGTACTTATCTTCCTTTTTGTAGCTTGGGATGTCTCCTTATTCTCTTCTGGTTATTTTTGTGTGTATCTGAGGTGGATGGCATGTGTTGATCATCTTAAATGTTTTTGTGTGTCATTTTAGGTACGCCACTTGTATAATACAGGAGACTTGAAAGACATTCACCTGGAGATAGAGAACTTTGTGAACTCCAGGACACCAAAGCTGACTCGAAATGGTAGGCCTGGCTGCTGTCCTATTCCTTTTGGTATTCTGGAGCTGGACCAGTGCAGGAACTAGAGAGCAGCAGGGCTGTAGGATATTACTTAACCATTCTCTTCATTTAGAAAATGTACCCAGTAATTGTTTTGTCAACAGTCTGAGCTTACAATTTTTCAAGTTTCCATTAGCATGGGAATTTATTTTTGTTTGCCTAATTTCTCTTGCTTTATAATGCTGTTAACTTTCTAAGCATATTTGTTTGTATAGGCAGTTCTTTCCACCTCCTTTATCTCTAACAATGTCCTTGCCTAAAGTGCAGAAGCCTGGACTGAGTTCACTCTAACAGTAGACTCAGTACTCTTAAAAATGTATCAGAAGGTATTGCTTGTGCAGTCTTGCATGTTCCTGCTTTCCTTTTCTTTGTCTCATCTCTCAGCTAAATGAAACCTCACTTTGCTTGCATTATTCTGAGAGCTAGATGCCTTGTGATAAGCATTTGAGTAGCTGTCTCCTTGTCTCTACCCTGAGGGGTATGTCAGACTTTTCCTTTGCATGCCTTGTCTTGGATGCCCAGATAGTGTTTTGGGATTCCCAGGGTGGCTCTTTGCTGCTAAGCCTCCCTTTCACTGCTGAATAGCTGTGTAGTCTCTGCTCTTTGCCCTGCAGCCATGTCCCTTTAGGCTACAATCTCATCAGACCTTCTGGTAAGACAAGGTCAGCATAGGTCAGTGCTTTTAAAGGAAAGTTTTCAAGGGAGATGAAGAAATTACAGAAGTACATTTGTCTGTTCTTCCACTAGAAATAGTATATCTGAGCTACATTGCTACTGTATGTCCTTTTGATCATATTTAACAAGCCTTTGCAACTGTTTTATATTTCCTGGGGCTCTTTTACAATAGCTAGGGTGAAAAGTCTGGCAAGTTGCAACTTAGATAATAATTACTTTTCAGCAAAATAAAAATACTTCCTTGGATTTAAAATAGATATTGATAGTATTTTTAAAAGAAAATAAGTATCTGTCCTCCATTACCCACTTGTTTTTTATATCAAAGTTTTCCTTGTTGATTCATGGGGCTTGTGTTGTACTTAGAATATGAGTTGTTGTTCATTTCTATTTTTCAAATGTGCTATTTTTTTACAGAGTCTGTAGCTCGCTCTAGTAAATTGCTCAGTTGGTGCCAGAGGCAGACTGATGGATATGCTGGTGTTAATGTGACAGATCTGACAATGTCATGGAAAAGTGGCTTAGCTTTGTGTGCCATTATCCACAGATACCGTCCAGACTTAATGTGAGTAACTGGCTGCTTCACATAACTGGGAAGAGCAGGAAATTAGTGGTGTTTGGAACTAATAATATGGAGTTGGAGGCAGTGCATTTGTGACTTATGAAGAAATGGATTGAAATTAATTCAATTAAACTTGATAGAAACCAATATCCAGTGATTCACTAGCAGAGGGGAAGGTCATGATAGCTTGATGAATTTGAAAATAAATGTGTTGTCATTTTCCCTTCTGGATGATTTGGCAGAATTAAGCTTCAAATTGGTACTGACTGGAAAGCATTATTGACTGACAGACTTTATGTGTGAAGTGAGTAAGGAATAGTTCATAGCTTCAGTTAAATCTCTTGTGAACAAGTCTCTGCACAGTCCTTTATGAATTTCCTGTTTCAACAAAGCAGCTCTTTCTAAAGACTTGCAGGCTGCCATTTCTAGAAGTAGTGACCCACAGCCTAAATTAAGAGGTTGTTGCTGTTTGCACACCGACTTGGTGGTTGGGTGAATGGCAGAGGTGTCCTCTTCAGTGATATATTGGGTGAAACAGTGCCCAGATTCTAGAATGGGAAAACACTGGCTGGAAAAAGTGATGATAGCAAAGACTCTGGTACTTTAATCTGAAATGTCTCCAACTTCCCAAAGGGACATCAGAAAAAGTAACTTCTAGAGCTGTACTTGAAGACGTAATCCACTGTAAAACATACTGCAAAATTGTGGAATTATTCCAATCCATATGCACTGAATTACTTCTGTATTGGTGTACTTGAGTGAACCCAAGCTTCACTGTTTAATAGCTTTATAGCTTGTGGGGAGTTCAAACAGCTTTTAAAATGGTTCATGTAATACTCTACAAGCTGTAGTTTTTTAATATAGTTGCACAAGTTTTGGGAAAAGCCAGCAGGACAAAAATATGGATCAGTCAAGAGAAAAGGGGACAAAAAGTCAATTTTCATTTAGTTCCCAGCACACGGAAGATTTTATGTAGGGGATTACGGGACAAAAATATGGATCAGTCAAGAGAAAAGGGGACAAAAAGTCAAGATTTCATTTAGTTCCCAGCACATGGAAGATTTTATGTAGGGGATTACATACAGTCTTTCAGCAAAGAAGGAAGTGGAGATGTATTTCAGAGGAAAATGCTTTTTAAGAAGAAAAGTCTGGGTGTTTATGGAGAGCAAACAAATTTTAAAAGCATATATTTGAGCCAAAGTTCACTGTAGTTAAGTAGCATCAACTTGGCCATGTTGGTGGCAAATAAAGTTAAGATTTCAAGTGAAAAAAAAAAGGTGGATGTCTGAGTTCTTTCAGAAGACTGGTTTCTACTTGATTCAGTGCAAGGCCTCTTTTTGCCCTTTGCAGAGACTTTGATTCCTTGGATGAGCATGATGTGGAGAAGAACAACCAACTGGCCTTTGACATCGCTGAGAAAGAGTTTGGGATCTCTCCCATTATGACTGGAAAGGAAATGGCATCTGTTGGAGAGCCAGATAAGCTGTCCATGGTGATGTACCTCACACAGTTCTATGAGATGTTCAAAGACACCATCCCCTCTAGTGGTAAGCAGTTTGGGGCACTTTTGTGGGGTTTAAAGACTGCTCTAGGGTGAATGTGTGGGTTTCAGTTACTTTCATGCTGCTTCTGCATGAGCACATTGAGTGGTTGCCCACTGTAGCTTTACATTACAAAATGTTGGCTTGTTACTGGTGCTGATAAAGAGCAGTTAGCAGCATAAATATGATGTTAGCAGCAGCAGGAGCAAAATAAGAGTTAATATACAATAATGGCCTCAAAAGTTCTAAACTCACTTCACCACTACTAGATAAGTTTTCTGCTTTCTTACTATTGTTTGTCTTAGCTAATGTGCCTTGCTAGTAGTTGTTGAACAGGTAGATTCAAAACACCAGCTGAGTTTTATACCTATTTATCATCTGTGAATGGTGAGACTAACTCCAGGCCAAAACATCTTTGAGCAGAACTGAAAGATGTCATTACCTAGCCCAAATCAATATGGACAGCCTTTAAATATTGATAATGTTGTTACAGCTCTTTATTGCTGATGATCTTAATTCACATATATCTCTCTGGTGAGGGGGAAAATTTTGGTTTAATAGCCTTTTAAAAATATAGTATGTATTGTGTATTATTTTTAAAACTCTGTACTCTTTTTAAGAATACAGATGCTCATGTTCCTTAAATCATGCTCTTTAAATGTAAAAGTAAATAGAGGAAGCATAGCATCTGTTATGGGTGATTATAAACCCTGAAAGAACTGCTTTGGGCAAAATGAAAAAATAGCATAGCTGAGAAAGGTATTAATTCTAGACATCAGTTATTTTGTACAGAGAATTTAAGAAAGACTGCTACATTAAAAATAATCAGTGAGTCCTTCAGTTGTGTATTTAATAACAGCACTGCAGAAAAAAACTTCATGGCATTCCCTTGTTCTGCCTGTTGTCACTAACAGATGCCCTGGAGCTGAATGCAGAAGAGAAGGCTGCCCTGATTGCCAGTACCAAGTCTCCCATCTCCTTCCTCAGCAAACTGGGACAAAGCATCTCTCGGAAGCGCACTCCCAAGGTGAGCAGGCACGGCCCTGGGAGCACTCGGGTCTGGCAGGCTGCTCTCCAAGCATGGTGCTAAAAATGCAGGTGGTAGTGTTTGTTAGTCTGCAAGAGACCATGTGTTCACCAGCTCTTGGTGTGGGATAATACATGGCATTTATGACTGCAAAATTACATCTGTAGTATGTACTCTCAGAGGTGTATTTCAGTCTTAAAAGCTTAGCCTTGTGGTAGTATTTGGGCATATATTTTCTCTTGGAGTATAGCTAATTGCTCAGTTTTTGATGATTTGAAGGTGTTGAAGAATTGTCCAGTTGAAGGTTACAATTTCTTAAAGAGTATCTAGGAAAAAAACTCTTTTGTTAAACAAATGGAGAATGAGCAAGAGGGAATTAAGTAAGCTTTGCAACTAAACTGATTAAGAGCACTGATGACACTTATTTCAGCCCAGAGAGGTATGAGAGTTATTTTTGTTTTTTCCCCTACTCCTCCTGTTCTCAGGACAAAAAAGAAAAGGAACTGGATGGTGCAGGAAAGAGGAGAAAAACCAGCCAATCTGAGGATGTAAGTATTACAGTGAGAGATGTCAGGGAGCAAAATAAATGGTAGGTGCCTTTTTCCCCACTTCAGTTCTTTCATTTTTTTTAATATCCAGGCAGGGATTATATAGGATTTTTAAGATAAAATTTAATTCTTCTTCAGAGGTTACACTTTCATGGTATCTTTAATACAAATATTTTACTAATGATTATGAAAGAATACTACATAACAAATGAAATGTTGCAGTTCCCTGATGTTCTGTATTTATTGCAAATTGCTATGGTTTGGTGAGGACATCAACACTCAAAACTTCTCAGTGAAGTCATGTGGCATTGTCAGAAGCTTGATGCATATTTAAACTTTAACTTTGGTTTGTGCAAAAAGCACAAACATTTCCAGTATGGCCATAAGGCAGTCTTTCAAATTCAGTGTTTGTAGCCAAATGGATAATGGTGAATTAGAATTCAGTGCTTTGGGTTTGTTGTTTGAAGATGAGCCGTTGGTTTATGTCAGGGGCTTCACAGGGGTGTTTCAGCTGAGGTCTTTTTGGTAGGTATCAAATAAGATTGAGAAGATCAGTAAAGTTTAGCAGAACATCTGATGACTTGCCAAAGGAAATTAAAATGTGAGCTTTCAAGTGAGGCTAAGAGATTTGTTATCTATAGTGTAAGAGACTTTTCACAGCAAAGGGGTAGAAAGGAAAAGGTGATCTGGTTGTATCTTGTTAAATTTTGCTGTCACTGATTGTTAGGAGGACCTCCCACGAAGCTACAGGGAAGAAAGGCCCACACTGGTGAGTGCCCTGACAGAGAGGAGAATTGATGCTGCCATTGGGAACCAGAACAAAGTCAAGTCCATGGCAACCCAGCTGCTGGCCAAGTTTGAAGAGAATGCACCAGTGCCGTCCTCAAACTTACGAAGACAGGTAGGAGATGGATAATAAACCCCTTGTTTTGGAATTGTAGATGAAAACCATGGATGATAGCATGCATTCTTCAAGATTGGATGTTAGTGTTGCTTTTCTACTTCAAAGGCTCTCCTAGAGAAAAGTGAAGTTTACCCAAAGCTTAAAATTTACAAGTACAGGGTGGAGAAGACCAGCAATTGAGTTTCTTTTATAACTACTATTGCTCTTTAAAAACTTTCCAGGAATGTTCTGCTTATGCTCTTTAAGAATAACCATTTGATTTCTGATTTGAACATCTTCATAGCAGGTTACATCTGTTTGCTCTTGTGAACTGTGATAGCTTTGTACGTGTGTGTGATGTGCAGCAGATAAATGCCTGGGAGTTTCTTGGCAATCAGAGTGTTTGTGTCATTCCAAGAGAGGCTCGTTTGTTCTCCAGGATGGTATCTGAACTGCTGCAACTGCAGGCTAGTTGTCTTTGATGTTAGATTGAGTCACTTCAAGCTGCTGCTGGCAGTGCAGTGTCAGCAGGATGAGGCTCAGTGTGGTTTAAGTGCCAGAGTCCTTGCTCTGCTGCATGAGTCCATCCCCACAGCTTGTGCCAAGCTCTGTGCCATGGCCACATCGTGAGTGGGACCTGAGCTGGCTGCTTGAAAGCCAGGTCAAGTTTATCTCTGCCACACTACATATCAGCATTTGTAGTGTAACATAATCAGAATGGCCATGTCTATCCACACAATAAAATGTTTCTTCAGCTGCCACACATTGGCTGGCATACTCAGCCAATGATTTGAAGAAACAATGAAATGAAAGAAAAGGTCCAAAAATATGTGAAGTTTCCCATTTTTGGATGTTTTTTTTCCTTTTTATATTTTACTTGCTAAATGAATTCCCCCCTACCCTTATTTTTTTTTTCTTAAATGTTTGTCTGTCTTATTCTGTATTCCATTGCTATGGCTTTCTTTGAGTTTCCTTCACTATTTTATCTTTCCTCCTTGGTCCCACCTTCCCTACAACCTGCATGCAGCAACCTGTCCTGCCTTACCAAGAGCGTGGCCACAGCCAGCCATCCAGCAGACGAGAGCAGGGCCGCCTTGCTCCCATACCCCAGTGGAAACAGGTAAAGAAACTCACTCTCACTACAGTGCATTTTCTCACCCAACACCACCCATCATCACTGCTGTGTTTTTAAGCCAGTCCTTTTCCAGCATCTTGTCTGAGTCTGTTATTTTAAATAACTTGCAGTGAATAAAAGTCGACGTTTCCCTTTGGTGATGATGTATGGTTTAATGTTTCAAAAGTATTTAATCCAATTTTCCTTGCCCTCTTATGCTAGTTTCAACTTAACAAGACTTTCATGGATGTTGCAGCAGAAATTTTTGCTATAGAATTTCTAGATTCTTCTGTTAGAAATGAAGGAAACATGTAAGCAATTATGGAAACTTGTGAGGTAAAGATGTCTTATCTATGATATTAAAGCTCTTCCTTGATATAAATAGTAAAATTGGTTATCAGTTTTTCTATTCCTATGTGAAATCTTAAGTGTTCTGTAGTTGCAGATTTTCCTGTGGTTTCCCTTTCTTTAATGCAGCTTTCCTTGCCAGCTTCCCACACTTGTTGCTTTGCAGACTCCTGTGTTACTGAGAATTCAGTACATTTTAGGTTTTCTTCCACAGAATAGGGACCAACAGCAGAAAAATCAGCTGGTATCAAATTTTATTTTCTCTCCAATGTTTTAGGCCATTGTCATTGCTGCTGTTTTTCTTTCAGCCATGCACTTTCCAAAACTAAAGCTTCTGATGGATGATCTTTTCAGGCATTTAGGGACACTTACTTCACTGGCTTCATCTGCTTCCACTGTTTGCTTGTGCAAATGGCCTCCTCTGAGGTATTCTGCTGACAGCCATAATTTGGAGAAACATCTACTTCTCTCTGGCTGTAGTTTAATCAGAGCATACTTTGGAGTCAAGAGGAAGAAGATGACACTGCTTTGGAAATTGACTGTTCTTGATGACTATGGATTCATGGTGATCTTCGTGTCTGAGGCCATTCAGCACAATTAATGCTGCATGTCATGACTGGTGCCCTGATCTAGAAGATTTCTCTTCAAGGAAGAAGACCTAAGCCCAGGGGAATTATTGTCAGGATGCTTTGGTTTCCTGACTCAGTGTTTGTTCTTCTAACTTTTGTCTCATCAAAATCATCTTTGTAGTCTAAGAGCATTTTGAGATGGATTCACATAATTCATGATTAAGGCAAATTTTATTTCTCAAGAACACTCATTAAGGCAGAAAAAAAACCTCGAGCAAAAAAGCTGTACAAAATTAAGTGAGCTGATGAGCACTGCTTATATTACTTCCTAGAAAAAGAAAAACTGGATTGCACTGGCTATCTCTCTCTGTTTTAGCACTTGGAAAATGTCACATTCCTGCACCTTTGAGATTTCTATTTGAACCTGTTACTGGAAATTTATGAAGGCTTTATAATTAGGCCTTTCTAGTGAAATACAGAAGTTCTTTTTGTTATTATTTTGTCATGGATAGAAAGAAAAGGACAAAGTTTTATTTCCTGTTTTTAGTGAGGGTTTTTCTCCTCACTAGGGAGTAGTTTTTTTGGGGTTTTTTTGTTCTTGTTTATACCTGCACTACACAACTTAAAAGAAATTTTTTAAAAAATGTTTTCCTTGACATTGATAGCATCTCTGTATAGGAATGTAGGGCATATCTTTCAAAAATCTTTCTGCAACATTTTTACTTTCAGAGGATTGAAATGATTTTTTTCAACACTGGCAGTGATTGCCTTGAACAGATGATTTTCCTCTCAGTGTTGCACATGGAGATGATCTTTACTTGATTGGCTCTACTGCATCAACCAAAGATTATTGCTTCCTGGGTCCAGATGTCTTGCAGGATTTGCAGTGCTTTTGTAATGAAGAAGTACAAATCTGGGTCTCAAGGATGCAAAATCTGCAGGATACAGAAGGATCAACACCCCACTGATAGGGATCCCTGTTCCAAAGGTTCCTTACTGTGTGCCTGGGGAAGGGAAGAATATCAGTTACCTTTGTTGAAAAGCCATGGATGTGCACAGAGCCATTTATTCTTGACTAAACAGAGACCAGCTGAGACCGCTGAGCCAAGCAGCCAGCTTTGCCAAGCCTGGACAGAAAACCCCTCCTGCAGGAAGCTGGTGATTGAGCAGTACCTCAGCTGGCTGCTGAGGCTTCTGGTTCTGGTTGCTTTGGCAGGCAGAACCTGATAGGTGTGAGACTGCACCTTTTGATGGTGCTGGACTGGCCTTCTGTGGTGACATTGGTCACTCTGGCTTTGTAGCTCATCCCTGGGTGACACACTGCCAACAGAGAAGTGCTGCTGAATACCAGGACCTGTCACAGAATCACAGAATGACTGGGTTGGAAGAGACCTTCAAGATCATTGAGTCCAACCCAGCCCCAACACCTCAACTGAACCACGACACCCAGTGCCACATCCCAGGCTTTGTTCAACACATCCTGGGGTGGTGACTCCACCACCTCCCTGGGCAGAGCATTCCAGAACTTTGTCACTGCCCATGCTGTAAAGGATTACTATTCCTTCTGACAGACTCTTTAGGGATGATATATGTTTGCTAGAAAGAGCTGTTCATGAAGCTTTTGGAAAGGTTTCTCTTTTGGAGCAGGTGTTGAAGTTAATGAGCAGAAAGTCCTGCTACTACTGACTGAAATATCACATAGCAAATACCTTCTAGTGGAGAGTGCTTTGGAGAGGAGCAAAGCAACTCCTAAGGGAGCAAAGGGGGGGGATGTTACTGAAAGAAACCACAGGTTGCCTAATGTTCTTACTAGCTGGCAAAATGAAGTTGAGATCTTCTCTCTGGGAGAAGGGCAGTTATATGATTGACAGGTTTGGTTCTTCCTGTCTTTTGGAAACTGCATGGAAGAGGATAGTACATGGCAAAAGCATAAAAGTGGTTGCAAGGAAGAGAGTTGCAAAGGAAATTTTCTGGGTTGGACCCACAGTTCAGGTGAGAAATTGGCATCTGCCTTGGGGTATTGCCTGCTGGTATCTGGCAGATAGAGATCCTTAGCTGTACTTGCTTACCAGTTTAAATACAGAATCTTGCTTTACCCTTGAATTAAGATATTAGGTGAGCAGTTTCCTTGAGCTTGTAAGGCAGGATACCTCTGTGTGTTGTATAGGTGAGGTAGAGGTATCTTGCTAAGAGAGAATTCCTAGAAAGAGTGAAATCCTGGTGGAATCTGTTCTGAAGCAGTTTTTGCTTTCATCACAAGACTTTTAATGCTGTCTCTCTTAGGCAATACCTTCCAAAGAGCAAAGGGGTTAAAAACCTCACCAATCTGCTTCTCACAGCATTCTGTGTGGCCAGCATCCCTTGTGAATTGGATTATAAAGTTGAATTTATTGAGTTACACTTTTGAGTTGTTGACCTGTGTTGTCAAAATTGGTTTTGTGTTCTTATGAGCACCACAGCAGCATCTAATGATGCACGAAGATATTGTGAAGTGAATGCGCACAGTGGAAATGTAATTTTTTATATGATGGTAATGTCACCTAAAAAGGCTGGATTGTGTTTCATGGTGTGGTGGTTAATCTCCTCAAATGAATGCTTGCTTGTACATGAACATCTTCCATTATGTGCTCTATGCTTTCTGAGCCATTCTGGCTGCTTTTGGGAAAGAGCATCTCATCCAGGATCATGAAGCCATTGAAAGCCATATGGTCTATCTAGAAGAGGATCTGACTGGGCATGGTGTGAGAGACAAACCTTTTAAACTGAATTTTGCCCTGGATTTCCAGACCTTCATCTTGTAGCCTTCAGCAGTCGTCTGTTATTCCGTAGGTCTCCTGTCTGCAACAGCTTTTGTGTGTCATACATAGGCTTAAATCATGTTTGATGTGTACAAAGGTACTTGTAAGATGGAGATCCCATGTCTTTTGGTGCACATCTTTTCTGCCTCTGGACATCTGCTGCTTATTCTTTTGAGGACTGATAGAACACGTACTTCATGCATTCATCCAATACTGTATTCTGAGATTTGCCTTGGAAAAATAAGCAAGTTTGTGAAAATTTTGACGTTTGAAATGCAAACTTGGCCATGGACAGATGAAAATCCATGAGCAGCTCTGTGGCTGAGAATGTTGCCATGCTTTTAATGAGTGACTTCATAGCTAAGCCTTTTAAAACATAAATGTTCCTCATCCACTGCAGTGCAGAGTCATATGCTTCAGTTTAAGCTGCTTTTAGCATCTGTTTGAGATAGAGGAGTGTACTATTTATCTAACTGTTTTGTTGAAAAGGAAGAGAGCACCCAAACAGATGTTAGTGCCAGCTCATCTGCAAGGGCAGTAATAAACATCTGTAACATCTCTATACCACATGCAGTTTTTTTAGAGACTTATCTAACACTGGCTTTGGGTACACAGCATTTTGTTTTTTCCCAGTGCAACCATTTCCAGATATACTCTGGTGAGAACTCAGCAGGAAAAAAAAAATCAGACTGAAGGCTCATTAATAAACAAGAAATGGCAGAGAAAATCCCTACATTACAAGGAGTACAGCACTAGAAGGGCGTGTTTTCTGGTGTGATAAACTGAGGACATGTATGTGCATTGTGTAATAGGCAGACTATTAAATACAGCTCTATTTTATCTATAAACCAGCTGGATTTCTGTTTTAATGGAATGTAGTCATAGAATGTAGTACATTTTAGCTTGCCTGAGATGGTGTAATGTCTGTAAGTTAGAGAGGAGGGATCTGGAGCTGGGAGCAGAACACTGAGACTTGAATTGTATTAGTAATGAGCTGCAAGCAAGAGTAATTAGGTCAACAGGATGGATATTTTTAAGCCTTTTAAGGCTCAGCAATAAGTAATTTTTCATGAAGTAAAGAGAACAGTCCAATTGTGCTATGGAGAGTTCCAAATTTTGCCTTTAACTGATTATAAGACCTTGACTCAAAAGCTGTTGGTTTAATTGCTGAATGATACAAATCTGTGTTCACTGTCAATCAAATGTGATTGTATGGCTCTGGGTAAAAATTCGGATCTCAGCTTCAGATACTCTGTGGCTTTAGCTAATTTGGGAGAGGTGTGAGCTTAGGGTCATGGTCTCAGTTCATGCATTCTGCCCTGTCTCACCAAACCATTGGTAATGTTACCTCTTTTCTACCATTATTATGATTTTTTTTCTTTTTCTGTTTTAAAAAAAGATGAGGCATAAGGAACGTTCTCGGACCTGCCCCAAAAAAGTGATCATGCTTTCTTCTTCCACTCCATCCTCCTCTCCATCGTATCCCAGGCAGCAGGTGATTCCCTCTGCATGCTCTGTCCCTTTCTCTTCATTGCTGCTTGTACAAGTGACTAGCTCAGTTACCAAACAGCTTTTTGCAAATACACTGCCAGTTTTCTTTCTTTCAGGTGCTAATGGGGGTTTCTCAGCCTCTTAGGTTAGGAAGGTAGGGCAGCATTAACTCACTGGAAGCATGAGGAGTCTCCACTGGAGACTGAGATTTTGCTGTAGGCAGATTTTTTATCACAGTACCCTTTCTCAGCTTTGAGGTGCAGCAAAGTAGAAATTAAATGTTTGGAGTAATGCACGGAAAGAAAATTAAATTTTGTTCCACCTCCACTCTCCATTTAAATAGGTGTGACTGAAAATTTGCTCTTGTATCCATGAAACTTTTATAGGATTGCTTATCTGAAGTGGCTTTTGAATGCTGTACTGGCCTTCACATGTCCACTGTGGTCCTTCTGTTTCTCCCACACCAGGCTTTTGTCTCAGTCTGGCTTTGAACCTGGAGCAGTGAAAGCTGTTGTGAGCACACTGTATAAATGTGCATCCAGATGTTTGTGCACATGTATTTGTTGTCCCAATTTTATATTACCTGAAATCCTTCTAGTATTTTTGTTTTCTTGTATATTGTCATTGTGCTTCTTTGAGTTGTATCCTTCAAAATTGTCTGTTTTTCTACTTTCAAATCCACTTCTTGATCAATCCTGAGCTAAAGGTCCTGAAAAGACAGTTGCAGTCCCATAGAGCTGTCATGACATCACATAAGGATTGTACAAATTAATTTCCCCAGAGGTGAAGCTGAGCTTTCTTGGCTAAGCTCTTGAGCCTATAAACTGTAAAGGAGCATTACCTTTTAGCAGAGTAGACAAGTTTTATTCTTTGGCAGAAAGTTTCACTTGCCTTATTGCTGATTTTTCAAATTTTAATTACATGTTGCAGTTTATCTGGTCTAATTATTGTCAGCCTCCAGGACACACATTCTTTCATTCTGTGGTGTCTGCCTCTGCAAGATAGATCAGCTCTGCCTACTGATCCCATTTGAAACTGTCTTGACAAACAGGGAGTTGATTTTCTGCCACGCTGTGAGCAGCAGCCTTTTCAAGAAAGATATAGGAGAGGACATCTAGGTAGAATGGGTGAGCAAAACCTGCATTTAAACTGCAGTGTAATATCAGATGATGTGATAGCTAGCTGCCTGCCTCGTGTCAAAATCCTTTGCAAATTTGGTTGGAAACATTTTATGAAAGAAGAAAGGTTTTCCCCAGCCTTACAGATGGAGAAACTAAGGCAGTTAAATGCTGAGTTTTACCTTCTAATCTGTAGTGTGGGGTTCATTTTCCATATAGAGGAATTCATTTTCACTCACTAAGGATCTTGTAGCTCTATATTTTCCTTCTGTCACCTCTCCAAGTGTTTGTTTGTCCTGTGTCTTTTTGGTTGCCTAGTTTAGTCATGAAGGCCAGCTACTGCCAAGTGTATTTTGACCATTTTCTATGTTGTGTTTTATGGAAGTCTTCCTTCTTTTAACTCAGGAATTTTTATCCTCTGTCCTACAGAACTGATGTTAGAGACAGTCAAGAGTAATCTGCTTTTGGAGGCATTCTTTTTCCTTAGGAATGATTTTTTTTTTCCCCTAAAATTGTCTTGGCCTAGGCCTCATAGCAAGTCAGATGGATCTGTATCCATGTTATACTGATGTCTTTTAAAACCTTTAATTCTACTCTTCTACTGCATTTATTCTGCCACTTCTTTTAAACTCTCTATCTCCTTCCTCTGAACTAACATCACAGTATGAGTTATACTGAGTGTCTTATCATCTTTATTGCACTAATTTGATTACATTGCGGTATTATGTTTTTGTTTATAGACCTAATATGAATACATACTTAAAAAAAATTCTCTACAGGAGCCAACTTGTATTGCCAGGTTTAGAATATTCTTAATCAACTTCTGCTCTTGTGGCTTCTTTTCTGCCTGCATCATAAGAAAAATCAGATAAAATGTGTTGTGATTAGGAAGCTGGTCTGTGATTGTTTTTAAGCTCATCATTTGTTGCCTGCAGAGATTCAGGGAACCTGGTGCTGGCTATCCCGGGGAGCTGAGGCCCAGACAGGAAAGGGTAAAAAAGCATGAACAAATGGCATGGGTGCTGATGACACAGAGCTGTGGTGGATGTGTGCAATACAGAGGTCAAATACAGGGGGTGGGGAAGCACACTTATCCTAATGCTGCTGTTAACACGCTGGAACTGCTGAGAGTCAGTCAGGAGCAATCCTTCCTGTGTGACACCCACACAAATGCATAACAAGCCTTCTTCAGCAGTTTGCTATATGCTTTTATTTTGCCCTAGGTCAAGCACTTGAGCTCTTCTCGTTCTTCTTTGTCTCTTACACCTCTTTAGGGAAGTATGCTGTGGCTGTAGCAGAACAAGAAGAGTTATGTTTTGTGCTAATTGATGCGAACATGGTTGCATTGTGTTCACCGCTTGCTTTCTGGATGGTTAAACAACTGGCATTCCATCTTGCCTCCTACAGGCCAAAGTAAAAGGAAAAATGATGAGGCATTATTTAGTATAGAGACTTTGAAGCCTTCTTAACAATGAAATATTCAACAGTTTGTCTGAATGGCTCAGTATTATACAGAAGCATGGGAAAATAAAAGATAGGCACTCAAAAGGACCGGTTGATTTGAATTCATATTGACAAATTAATTGACATTCCAGTACAGGCTTTGAATGAATTAAGTCATAAATGGGAGCCAGCAATAAAACTGTTGCAACTTCCAGAATGTGTTCTAACAAAAGCCTCTTGTGGGCCGAGTGTTTTCTGATAGGCAGTAGAGAATGAATACACGTGTCTGCAATGACACAGAAGCCCACAGCTTCATAACAGGCCCCAGTTTTAGTGAAAATGATCTAGTAGGAAGGAGTAGGTGGAACAGAAAGCAGCTTTAAAGTAGAGAGTATTATTAATGCATCTGAATGGGAAAAGTGTTTCCTGTAAACTGGGTGTGAACTCAGTTTTCTGCTCTGCATTGGAGGACAATTAGTAATACAGAGCAGCACCCTGGCATTCTTGACAGATGAAGCCTCAGATTTCTTGATGCACATGTTTGTAGTTTCTGTCCATTTCCTTTTGTATTCTAAAAACAAATTAGCTGAAGGCTGTGTGATACTGCAGTGGTAGTCCTGACTTATATAGCAGGCCACTTGCCAGGTCTTTTTTCATGTCACCAAGTGCACCACACAACAGTTTAGGAACACTGATATGAAAGACCAGAATAGCAGAGGTGTCAAATATTGTGCCTGGGATGTATTGACATGTAGTGCAATAAGAACAAGTAGGACAGTGAAGTTGCATAAGTAAAACTGGCAGCTTCTGTGAGTGTTTGATTTTGCTGTTCTTTGCTTTATTTAGACAGGCTCATTAAACATGCTCTCTTTGGCATGTGAAGTATTTACTTTGCATATACCACCATCTTTAAGAAATTAATACATTCTTTATGAGAACCGAAATGCATTATCCTAAAATGTTTCTGTACACAAAATCTAAGAAACAAATAAGTACAGATTGAGAAATTTAAAGGAAGTCCTTGAGAATGCAGAATTATGGGGAAATAGACTGACAAATAAGGCCCTTGGTGCATGATAAAGCCACATTTTAAAATTATTTTTTGATGGTAATGCCAGAGAGAAAGGCTGTGTGCTTGTTTGATTTTGGCTGCAGCAGTCCTAGGAAGAGTTGTGAATAACAATTAATGTAACCATTTTTTTTCTTGCCCCTGAGGGTCAAAATGTAGCACTTCATTAGAAAAGCAGATACTGGGGGAAGAAAACCCCAGTTTTCACATGAGAGCTTTTGTTACTGTTGTGCATGTGAATGTCATACCTTTTGGCTGGCATTTTGGTGTCCATTCCTTTTTGTGCTGGTTTGTTTACATCCTGCCTCCTTCCTCGTCTCGCAGAGATCTCCTCGTTTATTTTCTCATGACCAAGTGCCCATGAGTGTTGAGCAAAGGGCATGTCAGCTGGCTGCCCTCCTGGAGTCCAGACGTGCACTGAGGCATCAGGTGACTACAGCCCTGCCTAGCCACTCTCCTGGGTACAGGTGAAATCTTGGGGCAGAGAAAGAAAAAAAAAATCACCAAGCTACGATGGCCACTGCTCTACAGTCATGTGGTTAAAACAGCCATGAAGACTATTTTTGTCTTTATTTGTAGTGTCTCTATTTGACTTGCCTTTTCTTAGCTGTCTCCTTGTTTGGTGAGCAACCCTTTCTGTTCCTCAAAACAGAATGTAAACAATGAAGTAAAAAGCAGCCACTAAACTTCAGAATAAATGCTGAAAACCAGCCGGCCTCTGGATCAAGTCATCTCACAGTGGTCATTTAGCAGTCAGTCCCTCGCAAATTTTACTTGATTCTGGAAGCAAGAATATTCACATTTTCCAAGCTTAATCCCTGGCTCTGTAGTACTACTTGTGTGTCCATCCTTCCTGTGCAGTAGTTTCCAATGGTAGAGCTGGCAGTTTGTGCAGATTGTCTTTGATTGCAGTGTACAGTTTTGTTTTGTTTCGTTTTTGTGCCTAATTTTCTCTCCAGTCTGTTGTCTTTGGGCTATGGGAACATGCCAGTTTGAACTGTGGTTTCTTTGGTTGCTCTCTGTTTTCAGTTATCTTCAGCAGTGCTTGGCAAACTGCAGAGTGCTTTTTTGGAAAGCATAAAATCACAGAAGTGATTTTATTCTTAACTGTTTTGAGTTAACCATCCCAAATCAAGCTGTCTTCTTGAGCTGGAGCATAAACAGTCCCCGAACTTTTGCTGGTGGGCAGAACTTTTGCAAGCCCTACTAAAAAGAATTTTGTGACATCTAGGTCACTTCCCATTGCTGGAGTTTTTTTGGGGATGCCATCTTTTTCTGATGGCTAAAATCTCAGAAGCTATTCTCCAAGAAGGAACAACAAACTTTTGCCTGGATTTGAAATGTTATCTATGGAGGCCTGAATAAGAAGACTACTTTAAACATAATGGCATCTCTTTGTTAATGGGTGCCATGATTTAATATCTCAAGCAAGGCCCACAATGCTCATGTGCATTTCCTTATTCAGTTAAAATGATGACACAGAAATGAAGATCGACCAAAATACTTGCTCCTACCTTTTGTAGTGCTCTCTGTCAATTTTTAAGCTCCTTCTGAGCATGGAGATGTAAAGATAGACAATTTCAAAAATAATTTCTAATTTTTTCTATTGTGCAGAATTGAAAAGGGGGAGAGACTGAAAAAAGAGGAAAGCATAAAGTGGGTAGGGCAGAGAGGAAAAAGGAAACAGATGTTGGAACACTGCAAGCAATGATGGATTATGATGTGGGACTTAAGGGAAGAAAACAAGAAAAATACTGAGAGAGAAGGCTTAGCAAAGTAAGGACATTTTCAGAGAAAAAACTTGATTAAATGTTGATGTACAGAAAATTTTTGTATGAGCAATTATATTTCCATAAATTGGGGTAATTGTGAAAGCCAAGCTCTTTTGCATTTTGCTCAGTAAATTTAGTCTTGAGGTTAGCCTATTCCAAGTGGCTAGAAGTAGCTATTTTCATGGGTCATGCAGTTACATGACATTTAGTTTTCCTTTTTGTAACTAAAACCATAATTTATTTTTCAAAGAAAGCCAGTTATTTGTAATGTGCATATTTTTTTTCTTTCCAGACTATAATTTTTAGGAATGCACAGTTTCTTCCAGTGCTGTTTGTCCAATAATTCCAACTTTTTTCCTACTTATATGAAGTATTTCTTGGGAGATGAGTGTAATCATCTGTAGAGATAATGACAAGGACATATTAGAAGACGAAATGTTGGGTTCTCCTGTGAGGAACCAGTTTCAGAAGGATGCAGGTTCTCAGTCTGAGATTTATTCTTTGCCATTTGATAATCAAGATCAGCAGGTTATTTTATATCGATACGTTCTTTATTTTGTTCAGTGTTTCTAATCTGTTTACAGTAAATTTTAGGTTGGAAAATTGCTGTTAATTACTGGAAATACATACAAGCTAACTTCTTTCTCTTCTGCCCCCCAGGAGAGCAGACTTTTGGTTTACATAGTTAAAATATAGAAGAGGTCTCACATGGCCTGAAAGATGATCTTTAGTGCCTTGGGCCAGTAATAGAGAACAATGGGAGATACAGAAGGAGCAGAGGAAATTGATTTGGGGTCTTTGCCAGTGGCTTAGTTGGTTGAATTACAGGAGGTTGGACATCTGTGGAAGTAGGTAACTGCTTCCAAATGGTCCTAAATAATGTAAAACCTAATAAAGAGCAAATTTAGAATAACTACTCTGCCTCACTAGGGAGAAAGTAAAGATACCCTGGGTATTTTTCTCAAAGTTTTCCTGTAAGAGTGCTTAAAACATTGTTCTTGATGGTAGCCAGAAAGGCTTGGGCTGGGTTTTTAATTTTCTCTTCTCCATTAGAAGAGCAAATGTATGATTGTGTTGATGTTTATTTTATGTTTTAGCCCGAGACGGAGCCGTCTCGCCGATTCTTTGTTGACCAGTGGGAGCTCTCCCTTAGCCTCCGCTCTTCCAACCGCCCTTCCTCACCCTCCTCCGACTCCCTCCGACAGGTAGCCCTCACCTGAGCACTCCAGGTGCACTCAGCTGCCTCTGCTTGCCAAGGACACCCACAGGACACAGCCAGGCTGGCACTGCTTCACCTGCAGAGCCTCTGTGCTTCTCTGTGCACAAAGGAGAAGCCAGGGGCAGCCTGTGCCTGGCACAGCTCGGGTGTTGCCAGCCATAAAGCAGTTTGGAACTAAGTGTTTTTAACATTTGGTGTCTGTGAGAAGTTTGTGGTGCATCTCTCACTCAAACCAGGGGTTTGCAGCACTGATAGTCCTTCTGGCTTTGCAGTGGAGCTTTCTGGTTTTGCTTGCTGCTTTTGTTGAAGTTTTGGGCTAAACAGAATGTGCATACGTGATTAATGGACAGTGTGAAATAAAAAGTGCTTTGGCTTTTTGAAAGATCACTGAGAATTTGAACTAGTTACAGTTGCCCTACGTAAACAGCAGGAACTTGGTTTGACCTAAGCTGGAACAGTTCTTTCTCTCCTTTTAAAAATGTTGCAGAATGTTGTATGTCTTGAAGACCAGGGAAAGATAAAATGCTTCACTTAATACCCATAATTAGGCCAGATGTGATATGTAGGGAAAAAAGCAAAACAAATCAGAAACACACAAGCCCAAATTAAAAATTCAGCAAGTAAATTTCTCACACCAAGTAGTCTAAGGTACTGTGAGTTAATATTAAGATATTCATTTTTTTAGCATGGAACTTCTTATGTGCTGGTAAAATTTTAAAGATGCTGAAGCATCTGCAGTTGAAGGTTTCAAATCAAAACTTGATCAGGGGAAACCTGGTTCAGCTAGAAGGAAGTTTTTCCCCTGGAAATGCTTCATCTCTCTTCTAAGAAAACTCAAAAAGCCTCAAAAGCTCTGATCATTCAGTGGAAATGGAAAACTCTTGGCCAAATTATTATGGTTGCCAGTTAAAAAATCAATGCTGAAGAAAATTTTAGAAGTGAGCACCATTTAAAATGTAAAGTTTAACAAGATGTGTCATTGAAAAGCAACTCTACACATATGTATGTGGAACTTGGAAACACATGGACCCTGGAGACTCAAAGACAAATGATTTGTTATTTCTTGCATATAGAAATACTGCAAGTGTTCTATCTCTTGGAATGGAATCAGTAGACAGGTATAAATTCTATGTAGAAATAAACCCTCCCCTCATTACTGCAGTGACAGAGAGCTTTAGGAATTAGGACTGTAGTGACAGCAGCAGTAATCTCTGGCTGAGCATTCCATTTTCATAATCTTTTTTCCCCAAATAAGTACCCATTCTGTGCTGAAATTGTTTCTCTGATGCTTCCTACTGTTCTCATGTCTGAACTTGTGAAGGTTTTAAACATTCCTAAAAGGCTGATAACCACACAGATTAAATTAGTTATTAGTTGAGGGAAATAACTACTGTGCTTCAAGCAAGTTTTGCTATAAGTAAAAGGGGTTTTAAGATACAACTTTCCTTTTGTTATCCTTGGCATTTCACACTTGCTAGAAGCTGAGTGGCTCTCTGATCCTGTATTAGCTGAGAATCCAGCTAGAAACTGGCATAATGCTGCTTAGTGTGGAAAAGGGAAGTTGCTTGGCGTGCTCTTTGCTGCTCTGAGTCAAATCCATGGCGTTTGCAGTGTGATTGAGCTAACATGGATGTAACCACCTCATTTTCTTAACCATGTAATTACTGCCAGTGGTTGTGTTTCCTGTGAAAAACACTTTCTCCACTCCTGCAGTGTTGGAATTTGGCTTGCAGACACTCATTTGGTACCATCTAAGGTAACAGCCAACTTGCCTAGACTGCTGAAAATACTGGAGGGTTTTTAGATATCCAGAGTTTTGGAGTCAGTCTGTGCCCATGGTGGAGAAAAGCCAAGTCATAAAGCTGTGTTCAGGGTTGAATAAATATATGTTCCAGATGTATGCAGGTATGGCTTTAATGCATTGGATGAAGGCTCTTCCATCTTTTTCCATATAAACCTCTGTGTATTTTTAGCACTGGAAGAACTCACTCACTGTGAGTTCTGTAGTTAAGGGCTTCTCCCTGCTCTGTGAATGGTCTGTAAATTAATTCTTTCCAGGTGCAAAGTATACAAATATACTGTTGTAAATCAGCATGTTGCATTAGACTTTGTAACATGCCTTCTAAAAAAAAAATCTTTGTTTCTGATGCCAATTTTACCTGGAAGCTCAAAATCTAACTTATATTTAGCCTCATCTTTTAGAAGTGTCTCTACTTAAGTTTCCAGGGACAAAATACCCCACAGATGAAAATAAGATCTGCTCCCTTCATCTTCATAGTATTTCTGGAACACTTTAAAAATACAAAATACAAGCCTTCCTGTCCGTTCCTACAGGTGATCCTGGACTGTACTGGTGATTTCTGATGACACTGGCTTTGCTATTACTACTTGTCACTTTATTTGTCCACTGTCTTGGCATGATTTGACCTCTCTGCACCTTTTCACCACCTAACCTCTCATCATTCTAGTTATTTTTTTTAATTTGATTCTTTTTTTCTTTTCTCACATCACTCTTGTTTTATTCAACCCATCTGGTAGAAGTACATAAAGATGTACACAGGCGGAGTGAGCTCATTGGCTGAGCAGATAGCCAATCAGCTTCAAAGGAAAGAGCAGCCCAAAACCCTTCTAGACAAGAAGGAACTGGTAAGAAATGTGCCAGAGATGACGTGTGTTTGTGCTTAGATGTCGTGTAGATCTCAAGTTTTGTGAGTGTCGACCAGTTTTGTGAGTTTTGTTACACCACTGATGGAATCTGTCGTAGCTTTGTGGGAGATTTTTGTTTCCCTTTCTCCATCCACCCTCACTCCTGTCCTTGTTTCCTTTTCCAAATGTTTTAATCTAATGCCAGCATCCAAAGATTGGGCATAATGAATTGAGAAAACCGTTCATAACACTTCTGAACTGCTGCTTTCTGGAGGAGACACTGACTTTGGTAATGTAGGTCCAAGAATTGCTGTTTGAGGGTGTTCTAATGGTTTTGCCTTTCTTCATGTGCCTCCTTCAGTCACTGATTTCAGGGTCATCATTAATAGTACTGGTGTCCACTCATCTACCCAGAACTTTACTCCTGATATATGTAGGCATGGCATCCTAGGATCCTTTATCCTGGACAACAAGGTTAGTTTTTGATGTCCTGGTTAAAACCATGAGTTGTGTCCGAGAACTGCAGCAGCATCCCGTTGCTCCTGTATCCATGTAAACGAAGAGAAAACATGACCTGGGTGCGTGATCTCGGGGAGGCTGGACACACACAAATTCACCCATCCCTCTTTGTGTCCAGGGCTCGCTGAAGAAGGAGTTCCCCCAGAACCTGGGAGGCAGCGACGTGTGCTACTTCTGCCGCAAGCGGGTCTACGTGATGGAGCGGCTCAGCGCCGAGGGCAAGTTCTTCCACCGCAGCTGCTTCAAGTGCGAGTACTGCGCCACCACGCTGCGCCTGTCCTCCTACGCCTACGACATCGAGGACGGTAAGGCACCAGGCCCTTCTGGCACTTAAAAATTACTTGGTGAGTTAGGGAGGAGGGTAGTTTCCATTCCCCAGACACCATCTCTGAAGTTCTTGGAGCTTCGTGGATTTCCTCTGGCCGGGTTATGGCAGCAGCAGAGCAGCCAAATTCATAGGAGTTCATACAACATCGTAGTGATGCCTGGAGAGGCTGCCTGGAACAGAGGCTAGATAGAATTAAAGGAATAAAGTAGGGATTTAATTAAAAGCCTTCAAAGGTTACATCTTGGGCGGCTCAAGAGCCTGGCTGTGGCTCCACTCAAGAATGGACCATGGGGGTCCCAGTTGTTGGTTTCTCTGGGTCTGGATTGAAGGCACTTGAGACAGTAGTTCATGTTTAGACTCAGGTGTTTATTATTTCTCATCAGTAGAACAGTCTCACTACTGTGAGTTCAGCAGTTTTTCATTAGAAGGCACAAAATGGCCAACAATCTCGTGTTACAAGGTCTTTTAAGACTAAACTACCCAATTAAGAACTGACACCTAGATTATTTTCCCTTTTAACCCAATAACTGATCCCAAAGAGCCCCCAGTGTGGACTTTTCTGCCCAGTTACAAAATGCTACCCAAACCCATGAAGAAGGAAGGAGCATGAAGAAGAAACCCTGTGCCCCCCATCTTGCTTCCATCCACAACATATTAAAAATTCCAAAACCTAAGTTTCTCACCTAAGTGCTACACCTACACTGCTCTCTATAATCTGTTTCACACTTTTGTGGATTCTGGTCTATCTTGAAGTCTAGGGAGCTTTCTCCATGAATGAGGATCAAAGTCAGTGCTCCCCTGGGGGTCAGGGCACCCCAGAGCAGACAGAGAAATATTCCTGGTGCCCTGAGCTTCCACAATGGACAGCTGATCACGAGTTTTGACACTTTTATAAGTTTTGGTCCATTTCCATATTGGGGTTAATTGTCCAATTACAGCTTCAGGTTATGAATTCCCATCCTCCCAGGTTGCTCTCCTCAATTCCCTGTTGTTCACACTTTTGGACTCAAAGCTACAACGGTGTCCTTGGTTCTGGGGCTGGAAAAGGATGGTTTTATCTGACTAAGCTGTGAAAAGAACTTTCCAACACTTCATATAAAGTTCAGAGTCACACATTAAGGCAGACCAGAATCTGAAAAATATGAACTCTAAACTTAGGGCATCATTAAGAGCTGCTAGAATGTGGGGAAACACATAAAAACTGGAGACTTGAAAAAGCTTTACAGGCTGAGTACAGGCTGAGTTTGAAGGCTAGACCTTTTACTGTCCTCATCTGACAATATTTAAATAAAACTCCCGAGTGTTTAATACCACTTAAGAGAAAATAACAAGTTGGAGAGAAATGCGGTCAGCTTGTTCTTCTTGAAGATACCAGAACTGTCCAACTCTGTGTGTTTATTTTAGATGTAATAAAATAGGAACTTCATAGTCAGGGGTTGTTGATAATAGGTGTTTACAAGCTAAGTTCTGTTTATATAGAAAACATGGAACTTTAAAGTTGAGTACAGGTAACTCAATGTTAAAGTGTTGCAGCAGTAGTTACTGAAGATTCAGTAATGACTTAAGGAGAAATGAATACAATTACAAAACTTACTGATGTCTCAATTAAAAGAATCTAACATGCTAAGAATGAAGGGAAGCTTCATATTTACCCTACAAGTCTGAGAAACAAGACAATAGGGCAGCAGGTGAAACTCACTTTATCAACAAAGCTTGCATATTGAAAGTAACAATTTAAGATCATCCATCACTTGTGAAAAGTGATTTCCTTGTAAGGGTAGCTATATATTAAAATATTTGTTTGAGCAGTGGTTGACAAAGATGTCACATTTTCTAAAGAACATGTATTAGAAAGTATTTCAGGTAAATGTTGATTCACATCAGCAGGCATGCATTTATTTTCTTACACAGCTGCCTGTCTTTAATCCAATTTCAGTAGGAAAACAAGGGCAAAATGGTGTAAAACTAGTGACAAGTAAGGTTCCAAGGATTTGATTGTAGACATAATGGTGTAGAAAACAGAATAACAAGAAAAGAAATGTTAATACCAGTATTTCTCCTACTAATTGAGGCAAATATGAAGTAAAAATTTTAAATTGGTGTCACAGGATGACACTCCAAGATATTCTATGCAGGTTGAAATTGATGGGTATCCACTCCATAGCTAAGAAGAATCTTTTAATTTATACTGGGTAGAAAAATGGCTGTGGAAACACCATCTGGTTTAAGGGGCAAAAAGAACTAAAATTGTGTATTCATAATGTATTATATAATGACTTTAAGTAATGGATTTGCTGGGTTGTGAAGAGATGAGGAAACTTAGAATCATCAAACCAGACTCCCAGTAAGGAATAGAAACCCCTTTATTGCTTGTCTGGAAGGTCAGCAGACTTGGCATGCAAGTTTAAAGGGGCCAGTGTAATTTTGAAATCAACATAAAAGTAACATCTTTGTCAGAAATCAAAGTTGGAGAAAAGCATTTTTTGAGCACTGCTGTTATTTTGAGCGCTCACAAGTAACTGAATAGCTGACTGTCTGTTAAGCAGTGACAGACTGAGCTCCTCTGTCAGCTGTAGGGGCTTGAAACAGTTTTGACCACCAGATTTTTAGTAATTCCCTCTGCAAGCATGCTTGTGTGTGCAGTTATGGCCAGACAGTTCTCAGTGAAGCAAGCACAAAGCTTGGAGTTTCAGCAGGCTTATAGCATTCATTCTGAAATGTTACATGCCCAACAGTTGTGTGTGTATATGAAGCAGATGTGGCTAAACAGCAATCTCTGGTATCCTATCTAATACAATAATTGTGAAAATGTATTTCATTCTGAGTTTTCTTTGAGAGTTAAAAAAACCAAAGCTATGCACACATTGTTGCTGTTCATGTAGCTGTTTGGACTGACAGGCATTCTGCAGCCTGCTGCAGTCAGTGTCTGGTTTTAGGCTTCAAAGTCTGAGAATTTTTATGTAAGAGCTTTTCAGTTGTTGTTATTTTGGACAATCTCAAAAAGCAGGTTTTGGTAAGAGTAAACATTAAGAAATACATATTGAAGTAAAGATTTCTAGGAAGATGTTTGTCACTTTTCCATCATAAAGCATTTTGCAAATACCAGCACAGAGAAACTAGAGGAGGAGGCAGAGGTCAGAATATGTGTTGGGAATGCAATGGCAAAGCTCTAGGAATGGGGTAGCAGTGGAGAGTGCTATGCCAAGCAGGATGCACTGACAAAGGTGCAGTGGAAGGTAATTATGGTAATTCAGTTTGCTGCTTTTATTAGTACCAGTAGTATTTGCATGATGGTATTGCTAATGCTGCTTTGTCTTCCTGGCAGTGCTCAGCTAGCAGTGAAAAACCTCTCCAGACTTCTGGGGTGTTAGTAAAACCAGCAGGATCACAAAAGGTCTTATTTGTGAAAATGAGTCATTGTCCTTTTTACAAGTAGCCACTGTGCATTTTGAGAGATGGTTCTTTGGGAGTTAACACTGTCCTCTCCCACTTTCCTCTGCTGGTTGTATTCATTCTTGCTTTTTCCAAAAGTGCTTCTGCCAGCTTTTCATGTGATGATTTCTTTGTTCCTCACACACTGCCGCATTGTTAGCATGTGATACCACACAAGCCTCACAGCTTTGCTTTGGTGTTTGATAGGATTTTAAACTAAATGGCTGTCAGGCACCCAATGGAAAAGAGCCTAGTTACAAGGGGAGAGAGCAGGGCTGGAGCTACAACTTCAGCCAGTGTTTGCCTCTGCATATAGTGAAGAAATTAGAGAGAGCAACGGGAGGGGCTGCAGAAAATAAGTTGCAGTGAGATGGACATTTATATTGTGCTAAATTCTTGTGTTCCTATTGCTGACCATCATTTGTGTTTTATCTGCAGGTAAATTCTACTGTAAACCTCACTACTGTTACCGAGTCTCTGGTTATGCTCAGAGGAAGAGGCCAGCAGTGGGTCCTCTGTCAGGAAAGGTAACTCATTATTTTCATCTACTGTGCTGTGTTAATAGATTTTGATTCTTAACATTGAGAAAGTGTGTGTGTGACGGTTTGGGGTTTTTTCAGAAAGTAGAAAAATTCAGGGTGCATTTCATTGCTTTATCTATCGTGAAAACTTACAGTTCAACTAAATCTTATTTAAAAGCACTTCCTCTACTTAGTACTACTCTTTTTTTGGTACTTATTATAAAATGATGCGCTATCCTGTTCCAAACAGGATTTTGATTTGTTCTTCTTGTCAGCTGAAATACTTTCTCAGTGTATGCTGAGACTAAATGAGTAATGTTAGCAGTTCTGATTTTCCTTTGTTTCTCCATGGTTTTGCTTAAGATGAAACAAATGGTTTGCATTTCTTTTGAAACTTAAAGTTCTATTCCTCTTGCATAAGCTATGAAGATCACATACCTTCATTTTTGAAGGTCTGCTGCATGTTAACAGGAACCTGCATGGAAAGGCAGAATATCCCCTTTCCTATGCTATCATAATAGAAGTATTTGTGCTGTAAATATAGGATGAGAGACACTGTGTAATACAGAAAAGTCCCTCAGCTTTTGCTGTTATAATTCAAAACACCTAATTTTTCTCCTCAAGCCCCTTTTCATTATTTTCACATACTCTGAGCAAGCTACATGCTGGTTTCTTAAGTTCTGTTAAGCTTGCATGCTGCAAACTGCCCTTGTCCCTTAAATTATATTTTCCTTTGTGCAAGCAGTGCTGCCTGTCCTTCTGCCTGATTCTCAGGTTTTATTAGTACAAGCTGGAGCTATACTCCTTTCTGGAAGGATAACAGATCCATCCCAATATGTGCCATACTTGCTGCCAAAAATAAAGACTAAAAATGGCACCTGTTTTATTTCCCAGAGGAGCAGACTTCAGGGATCTTACAGCTTTGACTTTCTTGGCTATCAACTTTGTTTTCCAGAGCTTTTTATTAAAGCCTTAAATTGAGAAGGCACATGTTTGTTTTTCACCAAACAAGCCTTACGTGATGGTTGCGGGGTATCTCAATCCCTTACTCAGCATGTTCAGTACACACAGCAATTCCAACTTTAACATGAATTTAACTTCCCCCACCTTCTTGCAGGACACCAAAGGACCTGTGCAGGACGCCATGGCCAGCGACGGGAGCGGACGGGCCAGCAGCATCCCCACCTCAGCAGAGAGGGCCCCAGGTAGCTCCGCTTCCTTCTTTAGCAGGGTGGTGCAGTACTCGCTCGGCCTCGTGGGCAGAGTTAGGGTGGTGAGCCAGCGCCTGCACAGCACAGTCTCCTCCATTGGGCACCACGTAGCCCAGAACCCTCTGGACTCCTTTTTCATGTGTCAGCTGCTGGCGTTTGGGGTTCCCTTTCTCTATGTCCAGTCAGAAGTTCTCGGGCAGATCCTAGGGGAATTCTGTGGGCAGCCTGCTGACCAGTGAGGATTAATGTCTCCCGACTTTGAGCTGTGTAACTCGTTGTTTTTTGCGGTGCCTTGTGAATTTTGTGTGCTACGTGGAAATCTCAATATATTATTTTGCACTGTGGCTTCGGGGCCTAGATGTTCTCGGTTCTTTCAAGGACATTGTTTGAAAGAATTCCAGGAAAACACAGATGCTCAGTTGAGGTTCTCCTCTGAGTCAGCCCTGATAAAGAGCCCTGTAATGTATGCAGCTCAATGTCAGTGAAATTAAAAGTTTTTATGAAGCACTGGAATAGCTCACAAACTGGATTTCTGTGTTTTCCTGAATTCTGGCTGCGGTTTCTCGTTCTCCCAAGCTTCTCTTTATTAATCTGGTACTTGAATGGGAAAGATCCCATTATCTTTGGATTGTTTCTCCTTTGGAATTCTGGGTGTCTGACAGCTAATGGGATTGGATTCCTTAAACCCCTTGAATTTCGTGGTGCTGGCAGGTCATGGTGCTCTTCCCTCTGCCAGCATCTGTGCTGCTCCTGGCCGTGGCTTTGGAAATGGGGTGGTGAATGTGTGTGTCTTACTGTGACATAGTTTTCCCTTTTAACTTGAAATTCTAATTCTTTCTAACACGAGAGAAGTGTCTGTGCTACAAATGCTCGTTTGCCCAGCCCCAAAGTGCTCATTTTGTGATGTCAGAAAAAGGAAGACATATTAATTTCTAGTATTTGTTCCACAAGGCTATGAATAAGCTAAATCAGCTGCTTTTAGAATGGGAACATACTTGGAGCAATATTTTGAGGAAAGAATGTTTGCATAGTGCCAGTTGAGAAGCCCTTAACAACACAAGAGCAGATAAAAATCATGGTGTTCTTTGACTTTATATAATTATACAAGTGTTTCTAAGATTGTAACTGAATGCAATCTGACAGAAATTTATCCTTAGTGTGTTGATTTTTGGAGTGTAGTTACTTTCAAGATTTCCTCTTTTGTGTGTGTCCAATGTACATATGGCAAAAGTGAGGAAAGGGTAGGGAAGAATATTTGCAAAATGCTGTGGACAGATGTGTGAACTGCAGCATTTTTGCATAACTGGATAGATTTAAAACTACTTTCTCTGAAAGTGAAAAAACTATTTTTTTTTTGTAGCTTGGAGCATATTTTTAAAGATGAATAGAAAAAATATTTGTTGATACACAGGGCAACTGATGTGAGCATAAGTTGTTTTGTGGAGTGAAGCTGTAGGTGGTGATAATTGGAAGGAGGAGATTTGAATTACATTTATCAATTAGTTTATCACAGCAACTGCTGGCAGAAAATCTCCTTTGATTTAGTCCTTCCAACAAATCAAATTTAATTGCTTTTACAAAGGAACATTCAGCAAGTAGCACTTAAATGGTCCCTAAGTAGAGCAAACAATAGGGCATAGTTTATGATAAACTTCTATAAATCAGAAAAAAATCAGCTCTAAATCAGATGTCTCCTTCTCTAGTGGTGGCACAATCCTGTAGCAGCACTGTAGTACTTCCAGAGAAGTGAGATGGAACAGACACCATTTTGTCCAATGGCAAAACTTGAAATCTAGGGCTCCTTCTGTTTGCTTTCTGCTTTTTAGAGCAGTGTATAACTGTAGCATAATGTTCAGAGCTTTTGGGCCTTTTAAAGCTTTGCCCCTTGCAGTGCCCTAGGTGCATTAGGACATGCTCAGCTTAGCTGGGTCACCATGGTGCATTCTCGTGTGTGCATGGCAGAAGTACCTCCAGTGGTACAAGAGGTGGGCAGTGCCTCTGTTGTGCTAAAAAATACCATTAGTGGCTGAGTTTTGTTTTCTTTGTGCAGTATGATTTAGATAACCCTTGGAACTACTGACTTAGCAGTGGTTAAGAAGCAGGAGGAAGCAAAATGCAATGTGCTTTAGAAACAATCCACAGTGGCATTAAAGGCAGGTCAGCTGTCTGTTAGAGTGACAGCCATGTCCTGTAGGTACCTACCTTCAGCTCCCTTTCTTGCTGGGTTGCTAGGTCAGGAAACCTGTGGTGGGTTTTACAGTTGTTTATGGTTTAAAAAAACAAAGCTTTTTGAACTACCAAGCTTACCTATACACTGGAAGAACAGGATAGTATTTCTGAGTAATCAAAAGGAGTCTGTAAGATTGTATCTCAGTGTAACTCCTGAATTTAAACTATTTGTGTATATTCCTTCTTGCGAGCTTTCACTGTAGCCTAGACAAATACCTTGAGCAAAAACCTGAGATGAAGACAGAGGCAGAGCTCTGTTTCCTAGCCTCCACTTCATCCATCTGGGCACTCACCTAGTACAGGTCATACATCTGAAAGTGTTTTACTTCCTGTGGGGCAAGACCACCAAATGGAATTTGGCAATAGCAATTTCAGGCCCTGGGGTCTGAACTAATGCTCATTAGTGAGGTAGGTCTTGGTGTAGAGTGTTAGTTGCCTGTAAAAGGATGAAGTAGAAGCAGAAAAGCACGCAACGTGCTCAGGTTTGATATTTGATGGAGATGCAAATATAGCTTAGAAGGCAAAGGGAAGGTGTGTAACAGTAACATCCATTGTGGAATACATAAAAAATCAGCCAGTCAAAAATTTTATACATGCGAGTTAAATTAATCCCTGAGTTACCAAAAATGTTTTTTTTTCAGAGAACTTTATGGTGACTCATGTAAAACCTGCTTTTTAGTAGTCATGAAATCCCAAATGGATGTAAATTGCATGGGTTTTCTCCCTACATTTGCTGCCCCCTTTGCTATATCACCAAACCTTTTTTAGCCAGCTTAGTGCTTAAAATATATTCAACCACAAAATAGCTTTCAGCAGGTTTAGTCAGATGAGGTGAGATTGGTCACAACAAGCCCTTTCTTGTGCTGTCACTAACCTGTTTGGCATGGATTAACCTTGTTAAAGATGTCAGTCCCTGCCTGGGTGGCGATGGCGTGGCTGGCATGGAGTGAGTTCTGTCTGTCCCTGGTGGAATGATGCTTGCAGGGCACAGTCTGTGATCAGCAGGTTGAGGTTTGTTCAGCAGTCAGCTGGAATCACCCTTTTTGTGAGGGGTTTGCACAGAGCCTGCGTGGCTTCTGCCCTGCTGCCCCAGGGGAGGTTATTTCCAAACTGGAACCCTTCAGTGGCGGAAGTGGCAACAAGCTTTGAGCAGTGCCTGCCATTCTCTCTGGGAAAGGGAAGTTGGGGACAGCTCTTACTGTGCTTTTGGTCCTGCTGAACTGTGGCATGCTTGTCTTAGATTCTGTAACTTTCTCTGTACCTTGTCTGCCTGTTTCTCTCTATCTTCTGCATTTGCCTTTATGCCAAAATGCTGCTATTGCCAAGAAAAAAAACCAAAACAACTGAACAAAATACTTTTGCTTTTCAACTGTCTCTCCCTTTGATAATCTGTAACTGCTGTGTCTTGGAATTTTTTTTAATATAATTTACAATACTTTATATGGTTTTAATGTGCTTTTAATGCAAATGCTGTTCTTCTGTTTGTTCTAAAGGTCTGTAAGAATGTTTCTGAATTTTCATCTCTTTCTTGACAGATGGACTTGGAACAGTCTTTACCCCTATGAGCTTTATGATATGCTCCTTGGGGTGATGTTAGCTAGCAATGTTTTGTTGTAAAATATTTCCCATTTCAGGCTCATGTTTTCACAACAATGCATTTCTGTCCCTATCAGCAATAGGAAGTTGATAAAGGAAAGACTGCCTAGGGAAGCTCATACTTGTACAGCAATAAAAGGCAAGTCATGAGATCTTTTGCTTTAGTTACTTGACCTGTGAAAGATTAAGAAATCAAACATAAGCAATAGTATGAAAAACTAAAATGCAATACAAAGTAGATGTACTAAGACTTGTGCTTTAATATCACATAAATACATAGTGTTTATGATAATAGGTATGCAGTCTGAAAAGTTAAAATCCTCCTATGGATGTGCCTTAATGGTTTTCAGGAAGAAATATTCAGAGCAGAGCACTTCACAGCACACCCTTAAACAAGTACTGTTGTATATAGGAAGCAATATATATGAGGAAGTTCTTTTGCTGACCTGGAGAGCTGGGAAAGAGTGGCTATTTCCTCTAAATGGCATGTCCTTTAAAGTAAATTATCTGAACACATTTGGAAAGGATCTTAAGTGTCTGTACAAGTATAAGTATTTTTGAATGCCTCCAATATTATTTGCACACTATTGAATTTTGTGTCTGAGAAAACACAAATATATATTTCTGTTTAGGAATAAGCTTCTTGTTCATGAACATTGCCTCTGTTGTTCAGAAGCATTGCCTCTCCACCATTCTGCATACATTGAACATGCCTTACTTGTGAAAATGATTTAGCTCAAAGCAATACTGCTTTGTTTGCTGTGCAAACAAACATCTTGATGAAATCCTCTACTTGGACACCTCTTTTCATTACCATTCACCTTTGGTTTTGTTCTTATAATTTGATCTAGTTTAAACATTAAATTATGGAAGATAACAGCAAACAAATTCTGTGACATGACATTCTTTTTGAGGTGCCTTCATTTTAAACCACTGAAGGTTTACAAATACATCCCACTCTTTTCCCTGCCAAAAATAAAACAGAAAAAGGAAAGCATTCATATTTCAGGATGCACCACCAAATTGGGATGAAAGCTATTTCCTCTACAAGCGTGCCTTGAATATTGTCTGTTGTGTTTGGAGGAGCCATGGTGGTGTGTTTAGCAGGACATGGCACATGATTCTGATACCTTTTTTGGGGTATCATGCAACTGCAGAGAGATCTGATGGAAGATGGACTTCTCTCTGAAACATTGACAATACAAACTTAGAACCAGACCCTGTATTTTTGGAAGCTGAGAAGAGTGTACAGGTTACCTGATTAGAACCAGGGTTCAGTGCCCAGTGAATCATCTCTCAGTAACAAGCCAGGAATCTGTTAGGATAAGTGCTTGACTGTTCCCAGTCCATCATGTTCCATTTCAGTGTTCTTATCAGGATTTGGGTGGCTTTGGCATAAAGGAAAGGAGAATGCTGAAGGATCAGCAATTTGAAGCCCAGAAAATTTGGAAAGGAAAAGATGTGGTGGGAAGGTTATTTGTTCTTAAGAGTAGGAGATGCAGCTGACCTGATGGAGTTTCACTGAAAAATCCTGAAAAACATTTTGAGGACTGAGAAGGATATAAACAAAACAACAATGTGCTGAGTTTATACTCATGGCTGGATCCTGCTAAGAACACTTTTTCTTGGGAGTTACTGGGCTCCCAACTCCTCCTCTCTCTCTGGCTTTCAGACCTGTAGACTTGTGCCACTGGAATATTTGTTGTTTGTATGTGTATATTTTGAAGGGTGATATGAATTTTTCTGGGCACTTTAAGAGCTTCATTGAATGTTTTCGTGTCTTAGAAAAAATAGTATTAAGTTTGTGTGAAAGAGCTGGATTTTTTTTTTAATTGTAGAATTAAAATGTCTGGTTTTTTGAAAAGTGGAATCTGAGTAATACTATTTGGAGGTTGCTTCCCTCAGAGAAAAGGAGGGGACTGTGCATAAAATAAGTTCAGTGACAGATAATGTTCAAGTGAGATGATTTAGTGCTCAGAAAGGCTTCATGTCTCCGCTGTATAGTCCCTTTGAAGACTTTGATTTATGCAGTTGTTTTTAACCTGTTTTTGTTTTGGGTGTGTGTGTGTCTCTGAATTATGTAACACGTGGTTTCCCTGTTGCTGTGAAATGGAGATATTTTTTTGTTCAACTGTGTGAAATGTTCAAGGGAATAAATTCCAAATAAACTTCAGGTTTCTGAGTTTTTCTTTGTCCTCCCCCTTGTCCCTCCACTGGTTCCAGGTGAGGGATGCTGCAGGGGATACAGAATTGGGGGACAGTGGAAAGAATAGATCT
This sequence comes from Passer montanus, assembly GCF_014805655.1. Classification (NCBI taxonomy): domain Eukaryota; kingdom Metazoa; phylum Chordata; class Aves; order Passeriformes; family Passeridae; genus Passer; species Passer montanus. Next base: position 2,572,202 of record NW_024366592.1, read on the forward strand.
AGCAAGCTCAAATACAGCTGGCATTTGGGGAACTCGGTGGCATGTGCCATCTGTCTCTGCCAAGTACTACTTTTCAGGCTCTTTCTGTATTGTGGTGTTTATTATAAATTTTTCTGTTGTGGTTTGCTCGGAGTGCAGGGCACACATTGCACAGACAGCACGACCTGCTGAGCACCTCCTTGCTTGGTATTCTACTGCCTTGGCAAAGCTGGCTTTGGACAGATGTGCGCTCAGCATTGTGGCTTCACAGGGTTTGGTGTCTGGAGAAGGTTGTTTTGTGTGGCTTGCTGCAGGCCAGAGGTCTTTGTCATGCCCTGTGAGCAAGGCAGTCACACCCATGGGGGAGCAGGGACCCGTGGTGTGGCAGGTAAGAGTCTTGGCAGGCTTTGGTTCCTCTGCTGTGGTGGTGGGATGATTTGGTGTGATGAGAAGACAGAAAATGAGTAAATGCTAAGCTTTGTTGCCAATCCTAGCTGTTCTGTTGTCTTTTCTGAGGAGAGCTGCACACAAGGAGGTGACCTGCCTTCCTTAAGAGCCTCTTCTGTGATGTTCTCACCCTGACAAACAGACCTGGATCGTAGTTCTGAGTTGCATTTTCCTGGCCTCAAAATCACAATGAGTTAGTCTACATTAGGGACTTGTTCTGTATTTTTTCCTCATGTGCTTCTCCTGCTTCCTACTCCACCATCTGCAGCTAAAAGCTTGTTATAGCAGATTATTTTTGAAAGTTCAATTGTGCATGATATTTGGCCAGAGTAGATTACATTTAAATGGTAGGGTCACAGAACTACAACCACAAACCAGTTCTGGTCTGTGTAAAATTTCCTTCTTTGGAGGGAGGTCATTGCTTTATGCCTTTGAAATTGCCTGTAGATTTTCATTACTGTGTTAAGCAGTGCCAGTTTTGAGGTTAAGATGGGCCTTCAGTTCTGAGGAGGAGCCATAAGCATTCAGGGTAAAACTTCACATGCTGGTGCATGAGCTAGAAATGTCATTTTGATGTACCACTCCAACAGCCTCCACTGTTCTGTATCAGGAGAGCTGTTAACTCTGCAGCTACATATATCCTCTCCAGAAATCAAATGTTTGCTTCATGAATTAAGAAAGAGAAAAAAAAAAAGATGAAAGGAGTTGCATTCTACAGATTGCTCCCATCAGAGCAGAAATCAGACTTCTTGCTGTACCAGTATAGGAAGAGACAACTCTCACCTCAATTCTCTTTTAAGTCTACACAGTCTCACCTCACACTTTCTGCTTCTGTGCCTGTGGTTCTTCTCTTGTGTCACGGCTTCTGTAACAGGGATGAAAAGGTGTAAGAAGGTACTTCTAAAATAATAAGTAAATAAAAATGGATACAAATTAAAACAAGGGACTTACAGTTTTACCACCTGCTTGTGATCAGCAGTGTAATTTATTAAGAGATGCAGTTGGTGATGTATCTTAAAATGCAAGAAATAAGGGGAGAAAACCAAATTTTAAAAAATCAACCAAACAAAAAACCCCAAAACAAAACAGCACCCAAACCAAAAATAACAAAACAAAAAGCCACAAATCCAAAACAAATAGTAGTAATCTCAAGGGAAGGAGCAGATAATCCAGAGTCAACATCAAAGCTGTTCTCCTGCTTTTTTGATGTGTATTTATGAAGGAAGGTGAATTAACTGAGCAGATCCTTGCAATGTAGAGTTTAGCTTGAGCTTTCTGAACAAAACTGGGCAGATGCTCTTTAAGGATGAGATGGCACTTCTGTGCCCTGTTCAGTTGCTTACATCTGCTCTCAAAAATGTATGTTTAGTCTGACATTTCTCATGTTTGCTGTCATCCCAGAAGGCTGTGTTTGCTTTTTAAGGAAAATTTCATAATCCTCCTTTCTGCTGTTATAGACGTTTATCTGATGGCTTGAGGGTAGAAGTGTTTAAAAATAGGATTTTTTTTACCCAAGAGATGTTTTGAATACTTCCAGGCTGATGTGAAAACACATCAGAACTGATGTGTAAACTATTTTTAATCAGTAATAAGTCTTTTGGAAGCTTGCTTCCTGCAACTGTGCCAGATTTTTAATATAACTATCTACATATATAATTACAAGAATTTTCCTAGTTTTAGGAAAAATTTCCACTAAGGTGTGGATCTCTGGATTGCTTGGAATATTCAATTGCCTTGTAATATTTACACAAGTGTATGTGGCATAAGTGTAGATAATAGAAAAGTGTGCAACAGAATGAGGGAGCAGATGTTGAACCTTTTTGGAGTATGAGGATCTTTTACTTGTGACAAATATTCCCCACTATGTTTTCCTGTAACTGCCAGCCTAAGATTTCAGCCTGTTCCATTTGCAGCACCTGATAATCTCGACACAAATGGTAGAAATCAGGTGAAGACATTCTTAGTATCTAAATGTATTCTGGGATCCAGTGACTATGGAAATCCCTAGAACATTGCCTCAGAAGAGATGTAGTGGTTATTACCTCAGTAAAGAGAAAGAATATAGCTGTTCACAGGTGATGTTTTGAATCTGGTCACAAATTGAACAGGAACCTGAAAACATCACCTTCCACACTTTTATTATGCATGATAAAATTTCATGTTTCTGATAACTTGTTCTTTAATGATCAAAATATTGTCCATTGTACCATGTGGAACTAGAAGTACCAATTTATATGAAAAATAAGCAATGTTTGGCTTTTTGGGGTGTGAGTTCACGTTGACAGGCCATGTTGAGCTTCTTGAGTCCTTCTCCAAACCTTCTCCTGCTTTGGGCACTTCTTCATCCTCCTGGTCCCTGCCTTTGTCTTCTGTGATTTGAGCTGTGTGCCTGGAGCACTTGCCAGTGAAGATTCCACTCTACTTTTAGGTGGAAATGGCCTTGGTTTGGCTTGGTGTGGTTTGCACATTGGGGATCACCTGTCTGATCCTCACAGTGAAATGGGAGATTGCAGAGGGATTGCAGATTGTACTCGATGAATAAATTATACCAAGTGTTATGTAGCAGGTAAGATAGCAGGGGCTTTCTTTGTTACAACATAAAGGGATCACTGTTTGGATCATAACTGGACAATCAGTCTCAGATATTAATTCTTAACAAAAATAAAAGAATGCTTCACTCAAAAAGTGGGAAACCTCATTAACCAAGGTCATGGTGGTTCCAAAATCTAGTGTGGCCTTCTATTTTTGTTTTCTTTTTCTCCCTGCCAGTCCCTGGATGTGCCTCATCAAGAACCCAGGTGGTTCTTTGAGGTACTGTACCTTGAATAGCTTCCAGAACAAAATTTTTGCCTGCAAAGTAATGTTATTTTATCCTCTTCAGCCTTCCCACACTCAGCTTCTTTCAGAGAATGGAAATGAGGCCAGACAACATATGATAGAGCTGATCTAAATACCAGGGAGAGCTCTGACATCCTAGATGATAGCAGCAAAATGGAGAATGATTGGTAATAGGTTACTGACTTAGCAATGTTCCTGAGTGATTAACAGGCTAAAAATCCCTACAAAAATTATATTGTATCTTTAGGACTGGAAACGCGTTTGGGCAGCAGTAAAAGTGAGTTCTGTACAAACATAAAGATTTTCCTGCCAGAAGAGATGTAATAAGGAATATTGAGCTTAACAGTGTTCCCTGGGGCTTGGATTAGGTGACCTAATACCTCCTTTCCCCTGATTCTCTTCTCCACCCACCAGTGACAACACTGGCCACTTTCCAGGAGTCAAAAATAGCCATACTCCTGGATGATTCTGTACCTCTGCTGTAAGGAAGGCAACTTTTCTGTATGTTGAACCACATACTGAACTCCTAACCTTCATTACATAATGCTGCTACTTCATGCATCTGCATATGGGGAGCACTATTCCTCAAACAGAACTTACACTGTGAGTTAGATGAATTTCTATTTGTTTCCAAGACATAAGTATAAATTACAGATGACCTTGATCTTAAACTGGCTAATTATATTCACCTCTGGTTGCTTCCACTAAAACCAGAGAAAGGTCAGATCAATGCAATTGCCAGCTGGTTCCAAGCTCAGCCCTACTGATGCAGTAAGCAACTGTTTTGTCAGTGTCTGTTTTGGGAATTCCAGAAGTCTGTTTTAATTAAAGTAATTGGGGGAGGAGTGGGGCAAAACATTGCAACACTCATAAGACAAATGTGTGAGTTTTCAATTTCATTCAATAATCAGTCCTATTAATTTTCACGATTGTGAAGAGAATGAACTTACACATTTACAGACAGTATCTGAGAATGGAGAACTTAATTCTAGCTGGACGTTGTGGAATGTGTGGAGGAGGACTTACACCTTCATATGTTTGTTTCTCGGCTGTCTGTTTCAGAATCCCTTGAGTATTTTAGCTGTCAGCTGTTCCTATGCACATTATAATGGTTGGGGGGGCCTTACTGCTCTTCATTGCTTAGGATTGAGTATTTTAGCTGTCAGCTGTTCCTATGCACATTATAATGGTTGGGGGGGGGCCTTTCTGCTCTTCATTGCTTAGGGGACCAGTAGATATCAACATCTCACTGATTTTTATTTCATGTGCTGCTGAATTAATGCTGAAAAATGTCTTGGCCAGCACTAAATTGGTTCTTTGATAACTCTACTGGGTACTTCTGCACCAATCTATTTTCTTTATTAAACACCTTTCTGTCTGTACAGCTTTATCTCCCCATTTCTCCATTTAGCTCCCCAATTTGCTGGGGAGAATTTCTAGTCTGATGGTGTGAGGATGGAGCCTGACATGGTAGCAGAGGTCTTGAGAACATTGGTTGCTTGTCAGTTTAAGGACAGTTTTATTGATTAGGTCCAGCATAAGCCAGTTTGCATTTACAATTCGCAAGAGCTTTGACTCAGTAGAAAACATCTTCTAGAAAGCTTAGTTAGTATTTACTGTTAGGATTGGTACATGTGCATTACAGAACAATTTCAGGAGGGCTGTCTTTAGCTTTGAGCACATTTTGAATGCTGTGCATGGATACTGTCTATTCTTGCTTATGAATAGACTTTGCTTTTCTTGTCTTGCTGTTCTCTTTGAGTTTAGGCCTTTTATATTTAGCAGAATGTGTTATGGATCAAATGGAAAACATCAGAAAACTCAAGATGTAATGGCTTCACAGTACAGCTGAGTAATTCAAACTTCCTGAGGGCTTGGGAACACTCTACCATAGTAAGAGAGAAAGTTGAGGCATTGTATAAAAGTAACGTTGACATTTGATGACTGCTTGTGATGGTTTAACCCCAGCTGGCAGCTAAGTACCACACAGCTGTGGGGAGCAGAATCAGAAAGCATAAAAGTAACATTGACATTTGATGACTGCTTGTGATGGTTTAACCCCAGAGCTGTGGGGAGCAGAATCAGAAAGTAAAACTCATGGGTTGAGATGAGAACAGTTTGATAATTGAAACAAAGTAAAATATTATGATAACAATAATAATAATAGTTGTAGTGAAAATGAAAGGAATAACCCCAAAGAACAACTGATGCACAATGCAGTTTGCTCACCACCCACTGACTGACTCCCAGCTCATCCCTCTGCAGTTCTCAGTCCCTCCTGGCCATCTCCCCCCACTTCATGTTCGGTCAAAGACATTCTGTGGATGTCATTTGACCTTTTGGGGTCAGCTGCCCTGGCCACACTCCCTCCCAGCCTTTTGTGCACCTGCTCACTGCCAGAGTGTGAGATGCTGCAAAGTCCTTGACTCGGGGTGAGCACTGCTTAGCAACAGCCAAAACATCAGCGTGTCACCAGTGTTACATCACACCAACCCAAAACATGGCAAGCTACTAGGAAGGAAATTAACTCTATCCCAGCCCAAACCAGCATACTATGAAGTATTTGGATTCAAATAAATTTGTTCTTGTGTCTGTCTGAGGAGGTGTTGCATTGCCCCTTTTGCCTTTGAGGATGTGCTTGTCCAAATTCAGGGCCTCCCACCAGGAAATGTGCCGTTCTGCAGCTCGTGATGGAGGCCGTGCAAACAAGCACTGACAAGAATGCAGCAGATCTGTTGGGCTCTTGCCAGGGATTTCCTGGAGAAATTTCCTAAAAGAGAAGATAAATGTAAAAGGACAGATGAATCCAGACTCAAAACTTTGAACTTCTTACTAACCCTTAAAAAATCCATTCTGCTTGACAGTACAGAAATTTTTAACAGTGTCTAGATAATAATTTTTGAAAGGATTAAGGAAAGGATTTCAAAATAAATCAGTTGCACTTATTTAAATGGAATGTCTTGATTGACTTACTGGTTGAATGTGTGCAGCATCTAATAATAAGCCTCAATACCAAGATTTCCTTTCTTATTTTGCACACAGTGCTGGGCACTTCCTTACATCAAAGTAAGTTTTTTCATGACTTGAAGTGAAGTTGAGAGTGAAGTGCTTGGCGTTGTGCATTTTGGATCCTGTTTTTGGCACTGCCACCAGACTGTTGTGAGATTGCCTTGCTGGTATTTAATCTCTGTGTCTGGACTTGTGCAGTGCCTCTACAGTCCTTACCTACTTCCAAAATAGGTTTGTTTTCGTGTGCTAGTACTTGTAAAGCCTTTTGAGGCCCTTGGATGAGAAGTGGAGTTGGAATACAAACAGGCAGTTAGTGGAACTGAAGTGGATGAGGGTGAAACTTCTAGGAAAAATCCTGAAACTCCATGTGACATGAACACAGATGAAAAATAGAACCTAAGAATACTGCTTGATTGCTGCCTTCTCTATACCTCAGTGATAATGTTTGCTGAATTGATAGCACACTTCAGAAACTTCACCCCAAAAGGTATTTCTTAGAAATTAATTGCAAGGGAATATGAGGACTTCCAGCATGTCAAACTCAGAGCTCACTGCATCACTTTTAAACTCCCCTGGAAACGTTTCCATCTTCCTTTTCAGTACTTGGTCATGGGCAATGTGCTGCTGTTTCTGTAGGGTTTGTTTTATCTGACGTACTTCTCAAACAATTGTGTGGAGGTAGAAGTAATTGAAGTGTTTGGAAAAGAAGTGGAAACAAACAGGTACAGTGTTTCACATTACCACAAAACCACAAGCTTTGGGAAATCCGTAATGAAGATTTTCCTGAGAGCGTATTAATTCCTTCCCCTTTTTGCATGTGTTTCAAAGTAGACTCCTTTATTTGAATTTCCATAATTCCCCAAGGCCACAGCTAAGTCTGTGCAAAATACTGGACAAGAGATGACATGCACCTTAGTCAGATATTAAGATAGCAAGCTAAGAAAAGCAAGTCTAGAGGTACTGCATGATAATTGAAAAACAGCTTCTAGTAAAATAGACAGGTATTTGTATTTTCCCTTTGGGAAGAATTAATTCTTCTCAGTTTCCCAGTTCTCTCCTGCATCTTCAGCGTGGAAGTGTTGTGTCAAGGAGTAACCTGGGCAGGATTTCATTGAGCCCATGGGAATAACATGTAGATTTTACAGAACAAGGAAATAGGGAGGGGAGTTGAGATAGGATCCTCTCACAAGAGGAGCTTCCCAAGCCTTCCAGGAATTGCCAGAGTTGCTGGAATAGGACACACTCATGCAGGCAAGGAGAGGTTCTGTTAGGAATGTTATCTCTGATCAGCCACTTATCATTTCAGGAGGCAAGCTCTGTCAAAGCTGAGATAAATTAAGGGCTCTGGCAGCTTTCATGCACCAGCTAAGCAGCCTGTCCTGTTAAGAAAAACAGCTCCTTTCAGATGATCTATGTAATGTCCATGGCCCACTGACTCTTCCAAAGTAAAGAGTCAGATTTTAAAATGTGTCCTATTTTGGATGTTGTTTGTGGATTTTTAGCTGATCAGTTGATTGTTCAAGAAGCTACACTTGGCTTTGAGGTAGCTCCCCTCTCTGGGTAGTAACACAGCTTTTCTTCCTGGCTAATGCAGCCATGGCAGCCTTTTTTCTCACTTGTGAATGGTATTTATATTTTTATTGTAGTATTTTTATGCCTTTTTTTTATTGTAGTATCAAATTAGTTGCTGTGAATTTTAGAGTATAAAATAGGGGAATTGTCCATCATCTGAACACTTCAGTGATGCCTGTATCTCACACTTGCTTTCATCCCTTGTATAAGTTTGTGGAGTGCAGTGCTTTTCCTTCTGATAGTTGATGGCTTCATGGTGCATGGCTATCAGTAACATTTCTCTTTTTGGACAATGGCTTTGCAGACAACCAGATTGGCTAAATGCATGGCATCTTTTAGAAACAAAACTAATATGTGAAGTAAACTAAATCATTTGTGTAGTGCAAATTCCTAGAAATCCATGCTTAAACTTATAGTGGAGTTTCTGTATCATATTCTCTGATGCAGAGATGTTTTCGGGGCAGAGTGGGGAGATGTGGCCACTTTTACATCTCAAGTATATGGGTGTATAAATTAATAAGAGAAGGTGCTGGGAATGCCCTTTCTACTTTGAGATTTTGAGGCAGGGAATGCTTGTTAAGGTCACAGGACATCTTGGCTTGACCACATCTTTTTGCATTCAGGTTCAGGTTGATTTTCTAGCTTTTAAGGTTTTTTACCACAGTTGCATTGAGTCACTCCCACTTACAGTTTGTGCTGTGACAGGATTTGTTTGATTCTCTGTGTCCCAGTTACACTGGGTCTTTGTGATGAGAAGGGCAGTGATGCTTTGTGTTTTGAAAAACTTACCTGAAGGACCATATATGTTCATGAAATGCACTTAAACAGATGTCAGCTTGATTTTCAGTCCTTCTCTACCTAGCAGTGATTGCTTTCTCCCCACACTAGATATTAGAGTATTGAAACAGCCTTTTTAAAAAAGAATCTACTCTATTTAATTTAATTATGTGGCAATTGTTTGTTTATTTGGGTTTGGTTGTTTTGGTTTTTTGTTTGGGATTTTTTTCCTTCGAAAAGGCTGACAAAAAGCCCCTAAGATGGTTAGAAAACAAAAGGAGTGAAATAATACCAGACAGATAAAAGTTCTTGTTCTTTGGTTTTCAGAATTTTTTTTCTTGTGAACTTTGCAGCTGTGTCAGGGTTTGCATCAGAAGAGAGTAAGTTAAAAACAACTTGTGGAAAGACTTTCCTGTTAAAGTAGCTGAGCCTTGCTGATGACTCCACGTGTATAAAAAAGTTCTGAGTAGTACAAAACCTTTTTCTTTTTAAATCATTATTTTAATATATTCCTTGTTTGTTTTCCCTGACCTTGGTGTTACTATGTTACCAAGAGTCCTATTTTTTTCTACTGTCAACCAAAGTGGCAGAGCAAAATTCAAGGTCATTTCCCCTGTTACTGTGAACTCAGGGTTGGGTAATGTAACATGGGTTGCAAAAATAGATTTGGCCAAGTTGGTATCACCAGAGAGAGAGAATGAAAAAGAGTGAATCCCAGTGAAAAAGGCAACTCAGTTCCACTAAACTTTGCAAACCAAAGCACAAGAGAAGGCTTAGCAGCAGGAAATGGTGGAGACCACAGTATCCCTGGAAATGCAAGGCAGTGTTGCTCCTGAGCAAGCTTATTTGTCAGAATAAGAATCACTGGGGTTCCAGCTAAAGGCATGGCAGCCACTTGCCCACATCATGGAAGGGTTAAATCATGCTAAGGAAGAGAGAAAAACACTTCTGGCTGTTGTCTTCAAGGTTTTATCTCTGAGGAGGGGGATGGGAAATAGATGCCAGTAATTATGTAAAGATCTGTGTAATTTTGTGTGAAATATAAAGGTGGTACTGAGTGAGTAATTGCCCTGGAAAAAAAAAAAACAAACTTGTTAGGAATAAAGTGAGAAACTACAAAGGATGAAGAAAGGAAACAAAACTGTCTTGGAGCTTAAAATGTGTGAGGATAAAGTCAATGTTGCCAAAGCTCATGCTGGGTTAGATTTTGCAAAGGAAAGCAAAGCAAGGAGCTCTATTTTGTAAGCATGTAGGTAAAAGCAAGGTAAGGGAAAATAGAAGTGTGTTCATAATGAAGATGGAGCTGACATAAAATGCAATTTTATGTGTAGTAAATCCAGATAGACATGGGACCAAAGAGTCAGTGTGCAGCAGGATTGGGAACTGAAGACTAATACAATGAAGCAAATAGTCTTTGTCTCAGAAGAGTGGGAGAAGTGAAAAGTAAAACTGTGAGCTTTGTGGTAACAATTTGTGGTTAAATCAAGCTGTCCTGATGTACTTTGACTGTCTCGTTCAGGAAATACTATGGACCACTGGGTAACAGAAGTAAGTCCTGCAGATAAATTAGAAAGGAAACAAAACAAATATAAAACTTTAAAAGGTGATCTGAACAAGTGCATATCAGTTAAACAGTAGACGTAACACCTTTTAAGGAAAAATTAAAACCTGTTAGTTCTGCAAGGGAAGTCCTCTGACCTCATGCAGGTAAGTGCTATAAAATGTGGCATGGGTTCACCAGAGACTGTGCTGGACTGCCTTGACAGCTTTTATTGACAGCTGATACCTCCATGAGGGAAATTGTAGTGCATTTGAACAGTCTGGACTTTAGTAAAGCACAGGAATACTGACACATGGAAATAATTATTGGCACTGGATGAAATGGGGGAGTAGTTCTTGAAGTGTGAGTAGCTAAGATGTTGGCCTAAATTAGAGATGAGAGGTTTTATTAAAGGAGGAAATAAAGGGGTTGGGTGTCACCTACAGACTGTGCAGGTCTGGGGTCTGATCTTTATAATATTGTCACTAAGGTTACCAGCCCAAAAAAAACCACCCCAAGGGAAAAAATCTGCTAATGAAATTCAGGGCTGAATCAACATTTCAAATCCTCATCAGTGCAGAGGAGGACAGGCACATCATTCACTAAGAACTGCAAAATGTTGCCAACTGTAAGATTAAACTTAGCAATGTAATAGTGGAAAGTACCAGGTCAAGCACTAAGAAGATGTTGAGAATTTTGGCTACCAACAAAGTGCTTATCAGTTGAAAGCAAAGGAGAAAGATCGTCTAAAGATCATAAAAGCCACCAGTATTATGTGACATATAAATAGGCAGGTGTGTTCTCAGCATGTTTCAGATGAGAGATTTGTGGCAGGGTTGTGTGTTACCCTGATAAGGCCTCATCTGGAAAACCACGTTCACTTTTAATCACCCAGGTTCTGGAAGGATTAATCCAAACTGGGACAGGTGCAGAGACCTAGGGGATGATCAGTGCACTGAAGAGCTTATCTTCAGTGAGAAGATGGTGTGGCTTATTTAGCAAAGCAAAACAAAAGCATGGAAATATGGGTAAGGGGTCACAGTAGCATGGTATTCAAGCTAAAATATGGCAATTTTAAAAATAAGTGCATGAAAGCAGGATGGACTAAAATTAATTGAGTGCTACTGTGAATGAAACTTCTCAATACTTTTCTACATCTCATTGGTTCACATATCCTTGCAATTTTTGTGGACTTCAGGATTTTTGCTTGCAAATGTCTCTCTGAGATTTGTCCCTGTGATTCATTTCATTACAAATTCTGATTGAAAAGTAAATCAATTCAAGTCTATTAAAATTTTTAAAATTTGGCCTTTTTTATTCCTTTCCTCATCTTTAAGTAGTAACAATATTGTCTTGCTCATTAACTCTGTTGATTTCCCTTGGCTGGTGCCAGTTTGAAGACACAGCAGGGTTGCCCCATAGCATTCCTTCTGTGTCTCATATAATACATCCAGTCCAGGCCTTCCCCACACAGACTCCATTGCATCTCTAGTTTTTGCAGCTAAAATGGCCCTATTTCCTCTCTCAACTAGGACATTTAACATTCTTTTTAGCATCTATTAGCCAAAACCACTAAGATTCCCTTGTGCAGTCTGGCCTCCCAGTAGTGGCGAACAGGATAATGACGTAAGGTATTCTCTCGCTTTATTTACCTCCCTCTGCCTCGTGCCCCTTTTCTCCCAATTGCTCAGTTCTCTCAAAAACGTGAATTTCTGACTGTCGCATTTGTTGTTTATTGCCTGGCTTGTCCTCAGGTTCCAGTGTGAACGGGCTGGAGGAGCCCAGCCTGGCCAAGCGGCTGCGGGGCACTCCGGAGCGCATCGAGCTGGAGAACTACCGGCTGTCCCTGCAGCGCGAGGAGGAGCTGGAGGAGGTCCCCGAGGAGACCCTGGCAGAGCACAACCTGAGCAGCGTGCTGGACAAAGGGACAGAGGAGGATGTGCCCAGCAGGTCAGCACACGTTGCCCAGCAGCTTTTTCTACACCCATCCCAGCTGGCTTTGCCTGCCTTTCCTTTTTCCGTAACTGTTTACCACGTTGCGCTTTCAAAGCTTTTGAAACACACACACTTTGTCTTGTAGTTTCTGTTCTAAACAGCTCACTACCATCAGAAGACACCTATAGCACTTAATACCATGAGACTAATACTAGGAGATTAAGTTCTAAGTTGGAAGAGATTTTTAAATTTAATTTTTCAATTGTATCAAAGGTAAGTGAATCTTTTGAGCAAACAGAACATGCATTCAAATGGAAGAGGGTTCCAAAGTTACCTTCTTTTTTGTATGCATTGTATTACAATTCAAAACCATGTTTGGTTTCAAGATTTAGGCTTCACACACATGTAATCCTGACTGAATGCTGGTGCAGTGCCTGAGCGGTATTAATGGGAAACAATAGCTGTGGCTGCTGAAAAATATGTTGTACCTTCATAGTAATAAAATGAAGGTGTATAAATGTGTTGTGCCTTCATGGTAATAAAATGAAGGTGTACAAATGTGTTGTCCCTTCATGAAGGTGTATAAATGTGTTGTACCTTCACGAATTTCTCTTTATATGCAAAATTCTGTGCAAGCACACCAGGATCCACATCCATGCAGGTAGAGCTAGTGGAAACAATTTTTGCAAGAATCATTGAGAGGAAATCCTTGAGGAAGAATGCTCATGAACTTTACAGTCAGTCAGTCACACACTTTTGCAGAGTCTTGGTCTCTTAATACAATTTCTCATCTACTTGTCTTTGTAGCAATAGCAGCCCTTACCTTTTCATCTCTGAGTCTTTTCAGCAGATTTGAAATAAACTCAGAAAATGCTGTTCGTTTCCTGAAACTTGGATCCTGCAGTTATATTCTGTGTATGAATTGCCTGCAGTTATAGGTCTGTATGAGAAATTGAATAATCTTGGCCTATTTTCTTAACTCATCCTTCCTTTAGTTACCTGCTCAGGTTTAGGAATTATACCAACTATGACAATATAAGCATTGGTGATCACAGGGGTTTTTACTCCTTTATGTTTCTACCTCTAAAACAGAAGTGTGCAGCCATTGACTGTTGTTACTCTTTGTCTTGATTTCAATAAATTAGGACACAATAGACCTGCTCAATAAATGGCATAAAACTTACAAAGGCCAAGAATTAGATTTTTAAAAAAGTGGAGTTTTGGCATTTTGGCATGAAGCTGATGGTCATCTCCAAGAGGTGTTTTGTGAGATTCTGGAGATTGAGAGTGATACACTATTAGGTTAGGAAATTTGATTTTTGTCTCGTAGGGCATTACATTTAGTTCCTTTTTCCTACATTCATCCCTATAATTTGTTATCAGTATGAGTTGTTCTGTCTGTAATAGACTGCATTGTATAAATGTCATGTGAGAACCAGTGTGGGCAACTCAGGTTCTGTCCTAAGGAGAAAAGAGGAAATACATCAAATTCCCTGTCAGTCTGACCTGGAAGAATTTATATTCCATAATCCAAACATGGCAAGCAGTTTACTCAGAAAATGGACAAGTCCTAAGGAGAAAAGAGGAAATACATCAAATTCCCTGTCAGTCTGACCTGGAAGAATTTATATTCCAAATCCAAACATGGCAAGCAGCTTAGTCAGAAAATGGACAAAGCTGTGTGGGCCAATATCAGAGACAGCAGAAGGAGAATTTTCTAGGGGGTGTAGCTATTGGGTAGCTGCTGTAGCTATTGGGTATCCTCTGTCCAGCTGTATCCACTCCATGGATAGACTGCAAAGACAGACTACCAAAAAAAAGGGAGGTGGGGAGAAGTCTGACTACTTTTTCAGCAACAAAAACAAAAAGTTTTGACTCCTGCAACAAGCCAACCAAGGCCCTGATTTAATCATCTTCACTGTCTTGGTGCAGCGCTGCAGGGTTAGGAGCAGGCAGAGGAGATGGGGAACTCTTTGTTCCCTCCATGTCTTGTGAAGGATGGGGTTGGGCTTTCAGGGTTCACTTAGGTGGCAGATACAAATCAGGCAGAGACCTCTGGGCAGCTTCCCATCACGCACACACTGCAGAGAAAGTTTATGGGAAGCAGCATTCAAAGTACAGTTTTTCAGAAGAGAGTTAATCTTATTTAAATTTCAATAAGAAAAAGGATCAATTAAGCTAAGTAAACCCAGACTACACATAGTCTGAGGTGTGGGAAACCTCTTATATGCCTTATTGATTGCCTCTAAGTAACAGTAACCCCCAGTGTGCCATCTCCAGTTTTGATGTCATGTCTGTGGCCTTTTTTAAAGAAGTGTCGTAGGACAGCTTGTGCTGTGTAGGTCTATATGGCAAAGGAAGAGATTCATTGCCACAGTTGAGGTTTCAGTTCCTCTCCTCAGCACTAAATCTGTACATACACCTTTTTCTAACGAGATACTCAACTGCTTATGCAAATTCTATAGAGCAGCCTACCTTGATCTTTGATTCTGCTTTATAGAAAAATTAAATTTCAGCTGTTGAATGAATTCCTACAGCACAGGGTTTCCGTGCTGAAAGGAATGCTCACTATACCAGTCCATCTCTCACTGCTGTCTTTCAGCTTCTCATTTCTCAGCATTCAAAGGTCAAACAAAAGCCAAGTGATAAATAAAAGCCAAAGAAGGTGAAGTGAGCTGTGTGGTGAAGAATTTGTGTCGTCACTCCTCCATGCGATAAGCCGGCTGGTGGAAGAGCAGCAGCTCATCCTGTTCAGCACCCATGGCAACAATTTGAGCAGCAGTAAACCTTATTGACAGCACACCAAGCCCCCAGCATGCAGCACCTGTCAGGTTTATTTCCATGCCAAAAGGTTGGGAAAGTAAATCAGGGAGAAGGGGATCTTCTTTTGCTTCTTTGTTGCTCTGATTTTTGAGGGAGTTATTGTCAAGGCAAGCTCGAGGTGGTTCATTCTGGATACTGAAGGACCTTGCCCACAGGACAGTGTAGAGTACTAGTACTCACACAATATGCTTCCCATACACCATGCCAGCATGTCAATTCACAGCCTTGTGCTGCTGTATTGGCTTATGGTTGGTTTTTATAATTATTTGGAAATAGATTTGAATGTGCCCTTTGTTCTCTGACAGCAGGAACTGGAAGCATTGTGGTTGCAGTGTTTTCAGTTTTAGAGTGCCTCACTAAGGGGTCGTGCCCTGTCACTGTCAGCAGGGCATTCCACAAGGAGGTGCTTTTAGCTCACCCAAGTTAAAAGATGGCCTTGAGAAATAAGGGAGCTCAGGTAGTTCCCATTTTAGCTTTGAAAGATTTCTGTGGAAAATCTTAGGGAAAGACTCCTTCCCCTGTGTTTGTCTCAGTCATCGAAGTGCAAAGTTTGTACTCAGCATAGACATGTTTCCAGTGTTTCACCACCATGCCAAATTTCGCACTGCTCTTGTCTTTGTCTTTATACTCACATTTCCTTTTTGAGGAGACTTGTAGACTCCAAAGAGCTTTTTCATAAAGGTCTTTGGCTGCCTACTGCCAGCAGAGGTCCAGTGTTCTGAGTCTCAGTGGCAGTGTCCTTGATGAGCTCAGCAGGCTCCTTGGCTACTTTCTCAGCCTAGGAGCTGAGTGTCCATGAGTGAAGTCTGTGGAAACCAAGACCTGTTTATGAGTATGGCAGCATGCATGTCATGTGTTCAGTCTGCTGAGCAGTGGTGTTCTTGGATGGGTGTTGTTTCCTTCAAGGAGTTTTCCTGCCGGGCACTCGGAATACAGCGGGAGCACGGGGAGCTGCAGCATTTCCAGGCAATCTCTCTCTCTGATCCTGTCCTCTCTCTTTCTCTCTTTCCCTCTTTCCATGGCTTGTGTGTGTACACGGTGTTAAATGTGGATGTGTGCCTCCCTCTGCTGTAGAGGGAGAGTATAACCCTTGGGAGAGAGAGCTGCAGCAAGGCCTCTGGCTTCAACGTCTCTCAGATGAAGAGGACTCGGGTACACGTAAAGGTACCCGTACACTGTCTCCACTTCCAGGGGAAGGTATTAAAGAGCAGGTCCCACATGAAGAGTTTCTGTGGTTTATTTCATTGTGTTTCCAGCTCCCTCAAAACTGAATCAGTAGCCGTTGTTCATCTCCTGGTTCGAGTGCCATAAATCAGATCTGTCGTTGTCACTGGTTTTAGGAAGGTGATAAAGCTGCCAAGTACCTCAGGATTTCTAGAAAACCTGGACAATTTGCTGCTGTAGTTTGCAGGAACAGTGACTTCCAGGTAATAAGGAGTATCAGATTTGTTCTGTACACTCAGACTACTTGCACCTGTGCATTATCTCAGACACACGGGACACATCAGAAGTACTGCCTTTAGACTGCTTGTGTCAGCAAAGTTGCTTTTTTTGTTGTCCTCTGTGTGTGTGTCTGTCTGTGGGGAGAGTCTGGAAGGAAACTAATCAAGCTGCAGCAATCCCTCAAGATTCTTCAAACAGTTACATAATGGTCATAAAATTAATCAGACATTCAAATCTAACTGGTTGTGTCATTTTCCATGATGCACTCTCTTGCAGTTTATTTTTGGTTTTTTTGTAACACATGGTCCCAATAGCTTGTTAACCCCTTATTCCCTCAATGTGGTTCATTACAGCCAGAATATAAGAGGAAAATCCAAGTGCCTTCCTGCACGTAAGGGGCATATGCAGTTGTCAAACTGCATATTTTACAACTGATGGTTGTAATAACAGTAGCTTAGCTTCCTTTTTTTTTCTGAGAAAAGAAAAATGGAAGAAGCATGATAACTTTTTGCCACCTAACTTTTCTGTGATGAGAATGAGAAGTATTAGTAAGGTGGCTGAAGGGCATACCTGAAGAAGTTCCCCCTGTTGCAGTTGCCAGGGTGCTTCAGACCTGACTCTTAAGGAGTTGGTTTGCAGGTGGCTCCTTACTCCAATAAAGTGAAAACACTCAGCCTGCCCACAGCTTATAAAGTGCTGCTTCTACAGTGGAAATGGAGGAAAGCTACCATCCCAAATCCAAGTGCAATTAATGTTCAGCTTCCTGCAAAGCTTAGCAGGCAGCCCTGAGGAAAGGCTGTGCCAGGTGTTGTTTGAAATTCTCAAGCACTTAGACATTAAAGAAGTGTTAGGTTTGCCTCTAGGCCAAGCAGCAGCCCTTGGTGTCTGGCTTTGCTGCTCATTATTTATTGGAAAAGGTGAGAGGAACAGGACAGGCTCAGGCCTCCATGGAAAAACTAAAGGTGTGTAGTTTACAGTGGTCTAAATCCCAGAGCAATCCACCTGAAAACGTGCAGATCATGTGGGACCTGCTCTTTCCAAGCCTTGCTGAGTGACTCTGTACTTCTCAGCCCCTGCTGGCAAACCTAAACCTTTTAACACAGACCTTTGTGTGGCGATGCAAGTGCTAACTCTACTCATCCTGGGGGCTGCATGCGAACGCTTTGGGACGGAGCGAGGACAGCCAGGCTCCTGTCCCTGCAGGATGGCCAGCGCCTCTGGGAGCCCGTGTGGTTGTGGAATGGATACAAAAACACTCTGGTGAGGCAACAGAGATGTAAAGCTGCAGAATCCTTGGCTACATTGTGAATCCTGCTCTGCATTTGAGTTTGTGCCTCTGAGCCCCTTTCCCTTTTAATGACCATCTGCTGATTCTGTCCTTCCTGCAGTTCCTTCTGCCTGTTTCTTCTGCAGTTTTAATGCCAAATCTCACACATAGTCATTCCTGAAATGGAAATCCCAAACACTTTGTCATGTCTGGGAAAAACATGGCTGGGAGAGAGGAGCTTGTTAAAATGAGCCAGCAGGAAATAATGAGTGCAAGCTCTAAATGCTACTAATGTGTCTTGTTTCCTTCAAACATTAGAGCATCGTATGAAAATCTAACTGCTTTAGAGGTTCTAAACTGCTGCCACAGTGCTTTGCCCTACTCAATGGTAACCCAGTTGTTGTGAAAATTGACTTCCTACTTTAAAAAGTAAGTGGGCATTTTCCTTTCAGGCTGAGATGTTTGCTTTTGAAGACCATTCCTGCAGACACTGTCAGACAGGTCAACACCTGTCCCCTGCAGAACCAGTTATTTTATTATGGATAATGAAGCCTGAGTTACAGAACCAGAGCAGACAGCAGTGGAGATGTATAAATTTACAGAGTCTATAAATTTAATACCTCAGAGTAAGTGCTCCCAGGGCAGGTGTTCTGCAGAAGTTAAACAAGCTCATCAATTGCTTAAGATGCCCATTGTTCTCTCTGACATTCCATAAGTAGCTGAGCTTTGTGTAGGCAGGTAATAGAGGAGTAATGCAATTTCTCTTAAACAGAGTAATTTGTGTGACAGGAATTCCCTTCTGGGGAGCTGTTAAGTCACAACCAAAATGTTGTTATCCTTCAGAAAAGAAATTCTCCCTTTGAACAAGTCAGTACAAAAGAGCCAGGAGTAAACAAAATGGTTTTAAGTACTAAAATTAGCATGTGCCCATGTGTGCATACACACATACACATGTGAAACTCTCAGATCCATCATATTATTTAATTCACAATGTGTGTACCCAGACTAGAAAGAAGTGCCTAGCCCAATAGTAGGAAATGAAAAACCTTTTGTCTTGGTGCATCAATCAGGTGGAGATTATTCCTCACCTTTAACAGCAAGACATCTTTGGCAATAATTATAACGAATAGGCTGAAGGAGCTGGGAATTTCTGCTAAATTGGTATTTACATACCACATTCTGTTGGACACCCAGAGAATTTCTTTCATTTCAGCAAAGCTTCTTGCAATAGACACGATGTCTGATGATGTTTTAATGGCCTCCCTCTGCCCTTGGAATGGCGTTACCCAGCTTGGATGGGAGGTGTGAGGAGCTGGAGTGGTGGATGCGTGCGCACACAGTGCTGAGCTTTTTCTGTCTGTCTTGCCAACTGACCTTAGCCAATAATATTTTCTTTTCTTATTTCCTTTCCTATGATGTGCTACCTTTCCTTTCCACTGTTCTCCCATCTTTTCCTCCCTGCCCTTCATACACCCTGCCCACAACCTGTTGTGCCATGCCCTCCTCCTGCTAGCTGGAAACCTTAGGCTGCAGCAGATTGTAAATCCGGTTGATCCTCTGGAGATCCTGGCAGATGTGCACTGGACACACATCCGTGAGAAAGAGGAGGAGGAAAAAATGGTCTCAGCCTCAAAGTCCTCCACCTCCAGAGGTAATCTCCCCAAGCCCCACACCATCAGTTCCTGGATCCCAGTTGCAGCTGTTTAACTCTGTTGCTTCTGCGCCCTTCAAGACCAGTGACTTCAGCAGGGGCAGCAGTGATTGAAAGGAGCTGCTTTCAAATTGCACTGAAATTACACTTGGTTAAACATTTTGCTTTTCAGGTCAGTGTCTGTTTCAAACTGCTGCTTTCTCAGCGCTGTGACAGTGTGACTTCTGACCTCTTTGTCTGCCTGCTTTGACTCCATAGCATTTTTCCTCACCACACACAATTTGGTAGTGCTGGCAATCTTCTGTAACTGACTAGGGATGCTAATAGTAGTCTCATGCTTTTTGTGGCAGGGAAGACTACATTTTAGGGAAAGCTGAGGGGCTGTGTTGTGTAGCTACTAGAGCAAAGATTGAACAGGGCTGTATCGAGCGTGTTTCTCTGCTGCTTCTTGTCCAACTGGGAAAGCTGAGGGGCTGTGTTGTGTAGCTACTAGAGCAAAGATTGAACAGGGTCAGCGTCTGTATCGAGCGTGTTTCTCTGCTTCTTCTTGTCCAACTATGTAACTGCATCTGGTGTTAGCAGGGAATGATGGGAGTCAAAGGGCTTGCAGATCTGATCAGTGGCAGGTTTTGGACCCCCTGTGTTTAAGATTTGACAATGTATCTACCTCTAATGTGCAAATTGTTAGTTACTCAGAGGAAAGCTTTGGAGGGAGAAAATGTTGATAGTCTAGATCTCGTGTGAGCACCTTCCAGCAGTCCCTGCTGACCTTGTTCTAGACTGTGTTACAGAGTGTCTTAAGGTAAGTATGTCATAAGTGCTTTGTCTGTGGGCTCAAATCAAAGCTCACCATGCAGCTGATGAGCAGTGCTCTTCTCAGTCTGCAGCCATGGTGACACAATTGTAGAGGGAGTATATCTGCTGTGAGACAGGGTGTCTTTCACAGAAAAAATTAAATTAGGTTAAAAATCCAGAGCTCTACCTCATGATGCTTGATTTTCTTCTATTCCAGATAATTATCTTTTTCTTACAGTTTTATATGTTTGGCATAGGGGCTGTTTAAATCCTGGTCAAACTTGATACACAGTTCCAGATGAGTTTGGTTATATTTATATTTGCAGTTTATAGAATGCACCATGATTTTATGGTGTGAAATCAGCTTCTTACGAATAAGAGATGGGTATTTTGTTCTCACTGCAGCCTCAGAAATAGGCTGTGTCCAACTCTCCGTAACTTTCAATATTGCTGGAGTGGTTGATTAATGTCTTAAAAAGCATTAAGTAAAAAATGTTAACAATGTTTCTTAAGTTTACAACAATTAGGGTTACTTGTGTTTCTGTTCAGGGGCCTACGTCACTCTTGTTTCCAGATTTTTGTTTTAATTTGTATTTTATAATACTTACTTTTCTGTGGGGTACTGTTACAGTTGCCAGCAACAGGTGATCTTTCCAAAATTGATTTTGTGATCTTTCCAAATTCCTTTGGGAAGGGAGTCAATATTTCCTTCTGTCCCTTGAAACTGGGCCAACCTAGGGCTATCTTGATGTATAATCAGCTGCTTCTATTGCTGTGTCATATGGCAGAGATGTGTGCAGGTGTTATCAGCAGTTTGGGTATTTCAAAGGCTGTTCCAACATGGGCTTGTGGACACACTGTAAGTTTTTAACCTGAGTTCAAGAGACAGATTGTTCCTGGCTGAGGAGCCAGGATTGTTCCATGATCCGAGGTGTTTGGGGAGCCATTGGCAGCAGCAGGGATCAGGTTTGATGTGGCAGCCTGGGACAGTGTCACAGCTCCCAGAAATCCCTCTGATTCTGCTTTGGGAACTCTTCTTCATCTGCTGGGCAGCTCAGGTTCTGGGACACATGGGACCTCTCTCTCATTGCTCAGCTCTTCCTTCTCTGTTTCCCTCCTCTGCAGAGTTCCAGGGGAGCAGCAGCCTGCTGGTCAGAGGTGGTGTTCTTCTCACTGTGCCACACAGGAATATTTCCTCTAACGTTACAGATCCCAAAGGAACATTAGGCCCCTGACATTTGTGTGTTATCTCAATTCAATTCTCAAGCCTGGAATCGAGTGATTGGAATTTCATAGGTTTTATTCCTGTATTTGCTACTGAAAAATTTCCCTCTGTCACTCTTCTGTTTTAGACGCTGACTGCTGGTCTCATTTTGACTTCTTACAATTTATTGTTTTTTAAATTCAGCATCCGACCTTCCCTCCGTACGCCATGAGGCGGTACAGGCGTGGCTGGAGACGGTCCCTGGAGGTAGTTTGGTGATGTTCTATGTATTCCAACGCACAATAACCCTGCCCCTCTCTTCTCCATGCCTTGAGCAGCTGAGCTGGTCCTTTAACCCTGGAACTTACGGCCCTGTCGCTACTGCATGGGTGGAGGTGGAGGGGGGACGGGGAGCGTGCATGTGCGCCTTGCTCAGACAGCCCCTTCTCGCATGAGCTCCACACTCACCGTAACCTCGGCAGGCAGGCGTGCTTAGATTTGCTTTGTCAGCTGAAGATGGGGCCAGGTTGTGTCCCCCCAACCCTTAGACTAAAAGAACACAGGGCTTTCTTGCATTTCCAAGTGACAGAGAGTGCTTAAAGCAATTGCACTTCTCTGTAGCAACTGCAAACTCTAGTTATGTGGTGAAGAAAACAGCAAAGAAGAATAAGTCAAAGCTAAGATCTTTAGGAATACTGGTGGTTGTATCTCTTCTGACCTGGTGTTCACGTTATTCAGGAAAGCCTCAGGAATGCTGAAGGATGGTAGAGCTCAGCTGTTTGTTTTGTTTCGTGTGGTCCTCTAAGCTCTATTACAAATCAATGAGCCTGAAGATTCTGGGATGACAGTGAGGGAGTACATTGTGTAAAGCTGTGGAAGTGTCTGAATTAGTAGAGCAGTCTGTGCTAGGTAGTTAATCCACAGCTGAGTTGCTTTGGCACATCAGAATAGCCAGCTTGCCTTTCAAACTTTGCTTCTGCTGCTGCTTTGGCAAGTCAGCAGCGTTTACAAGGTGTCTGCACACGATGCAGGCTGCTCACAGCTGCCAGCTAATATGAACCAAGTGCTGATCCCAGTTCCTGGCTGCCATAGTGTGTAACTTCTGAGTTATTGTGTGACAGCTTCTGGCCTCTTGCTCCTCATCCTAACTGCATATATGTATATGCACAGTATATGTATCATATAACCAGCCACCTGCAAGCTTCCTGTGTCCCTCAGAATGGGATCCACCCTTGCACCAAGTTGTTACTTATTGATGCATCTATAATCTTCCATTGAATTTTTTGTACCAAGCTATTTAAAACCTGATTTTCTCCTCTCTCTCCAACATAATCCATGTGTGTCAATCCATTCTTGGTTTCTGAATCTGAAGACCCACACATACATAGTGGATTCAGATATTCTTAACATTAGTTATGTCTTTGCAAATTTTGATTAAGATTACTCACATTTGCTGTTACCATAAAGCCATCCCATGACATTATCATTTCCAAAATAACATGAGCTATTGCTTACCTAAGCAATGATCAGACTGGGACATGGTATGATTTTGTTCAGTAGATTAATAAATGCTCCTGTGGGCACTCCAGCCTTTGCCACATGATTCAGTTTTCCTGTGCTTGACATCAGTAAGGGTCTGGATTTGATAATCCTTTGATGTAAAGGAATAGGCCAGTGCATTATCGCACATGAGTGGAACTGCATTTCACAGTAGCTGACAGAAAATAAACTAATCCATGCTCACTACAGAGCATGGAAGAAAGGAAATTCTCAGGCTGAAGGAAGAAGACAAACCACCTGCTGAAGGCTGTCTTTTGAAATAAGCAAAAATCTGTATTAAAGGAGAGGCTGCAAGACCTCAGTTTTAGGGAGGGTTTGTTTTCAAGATTGTCTTAATTAGCAATGCAATTATGTAAATAGTTCCAAGAGCCACATCATCACTAGTAAATAAAAAGAATCGGGAACTAGAAGTGCTCAATTTAAAAAAAAAAATAATTATGTTTCATGGAAATGTTTAACAAAAAAAAAGGCAGCAAATCATCAATTGCACAAGTTTTTTTTTAGAGTATAATTTAATAATGAGATTTATACTCCACACTTTGGTCTTGTCTCTCCTCTTGTAATTAAAAGCTGTCAAAAGCAGTAGTGTCAGATGTCATAGTTTTCAGAGTTACAAATTCAAGAATCTCTTCTTTGTTTTGACCTAGCAAATCAAATTGTGGTCTGTAAATGGAAAAAAAAGAGTTTTGAATATGTAATTTGAATTACTTAAAAGTATCTCAATTAATGATCTGTAACAGAAAAAAGGTTTTATGTATGTCATTTTAATTACTTTATCTCAATTTGTGCCCTAGTCACTTGTACAGCACATGCATTTTCTTTGACCTTATTACCAAAGACTGCTGTAGCTGCACAGAGTTAAACAGTTTCCAAGTGTAATAATGGTAAATCCCATACCCAGACTCAGACTTACACCCTCAAAGCCAGCTTCAATTTCAAGGTGAACAGTCCTGGTTGTGAGGTTCCATTTTTGACCTAATACACATATGCTATCAAGTGGTGGTAACTGTTCTGTTGTGGTGAAGAAAAAACCAAAATGTTCCTGGAAGAACAGTAACCTTTATTCTGGTTTGATGTCCTCCCGGTCCCCTTCTTGTTTAATTTTTCACAACACCTGTTGTGAAGCTGACAAAAGCCCTGGCAGCTTTCACTGCTAGTGCCTTGGAGACTCCCAAGGGCAGGCATTCCCTGATTCACTGGAGTCTGGAAGTGTCACTTCACCATAGATGTCTCTCCAGGTGACACATTTCAGGATTTCTTGTATTGACAGTAACTGATAAACATCTCCAGTATAAACTCTTGGTACAGTTCAATATAGAACTTTTTCACTGTGTAGTGTTTGTTTTCTTTTCTTTTTTTTTCCCTCAATATTTGAATATATTCTAGCTCCATGTGAGGAGGATGATGTGGAGGATGAGCTGGGCACAGAGCCTGCAGACACAGAAGGGCAGGCAGGTGAAGAGGGAGACACGGGTGCAGAGCTGGACGATGGTAGGGTACCACTGTGCAGCCTTTAAACCTGTTGTGTGAACAGAATGTATTGGCAATGAACACTTTGCATGAGGGTACTTAAACCTGGTCTTATTTTTAGAGGTGTGGGAGTTTGTTTCAAATATCTGAGAGGGAGCCAGGAGTGAGGGACAAAAAGAAAGAGAAGAACCTCAATGTCCTGGATTATGTAATGAATTTCTCATGTCCTCTCATCACATGTCTTGTGTCTGTATTCAATACTAATCCTGATGAATAACAGAAATAGAATTAAATTTGTGAAAGCTCCATAATACTGTCAGAATGCTTCCTGTGCTATTGTAAAATTAACTGCATATGGCAGAAAACATGGAAAAATTTCCTGAGAACTGATAAGAGAACTTCAATTGCTGATTTAACTCTTTGTACTAACAGTCCAATCATTTACTGCTTACATTTACTGCTTAAATGACTAAAATTATCAACAAAAAAATGAGTCAACATTTAAGTGTTCAGGTTATGAAAGTGGCTAGCACCATGTGAATAGAAATTATTATGCCCTGATGGACTTGTATCCAAGTTCTCTTGGTTTTTTCCATCCATGATCAGACATCGCCTCTGATGCAGAAGCGGAGTTTCGCTTACGTCGGGGTGGGGCAGAAGGGGCAGAACTGAAAGTCTCTGAAGATGAAGAAGAAGCAGAAGATGCTTCTCACAGTGTGACAGAAGGTAATCACTTTCTCTTTAGTGCTTGAATGATGTTAGTTGCATTTGAGATAGTCTATACAGTTATGGGATTTAGGAGAAGAGAGTCTCTTGGAACTGAACTGTCTCATGGCTCTCAGTGGCAAGGTCTGTGCTTGCATTAACGTTTTGAGAAGAATGTTCTGAATCCATTAATTACAGCTTTGTAAAATGTGAGAACCCTTCTAACTGCCTTTTTTTTTTTCTTATAAAAGCTGTTATTAAAAAGCTTGTACCATTTTGGACATTTAAAAATTTCTGTTGTGTTCCAGATGTCCAATCTAAAATTTGTAAAAAGCTGAGAAATTTGTTATTACTTGCTGTAACGTTAAAAAAAGGTAGAATAGTAACGGTTTATGTATTTTTGTAACATTTTCCCTTTCCCTAGATCCATGCAAGCCACCCATCCCTATCCAGCCCTCTAGTGACAGTGTTCTTCCTCTGTCTCCAGCTGCTAGTCCCAAAGCAAAACAAGCAGAGGTAAGAAAGGGAGTCTTTCACATTTTCTATTTACCAACTGTAGTTCAATAGAACAGTTTGTTGGATAAACTAATGAGGACTGACAGCAGAGGGCTCTCCTTTTCTATGTCTAATATTTATGTTGATCTTGAAATCTGACTTCATTTAGGCTTAAAATGTAATGTGTATTATCTTTTTTCCTATCTTCAGAGTGTAGTGGCTCTATCACAGCCACACAAGTTCCCATCACAAAGCTCCAGGCAGCACTATACAGGGTATTTTAATTTCAGTGAGCAACTAGCAACAGGTATATGTGATAAATGAAGGGAGCCTTAAGTGAGGTGTTTCCTGTTTAGGCTGGTCTGGCTGTCTTTGATGTGCCAAAAGCAGATTCTGTGCAGCTGCAATTGAAAATTACAGTAGGAACCAAAGCAGTGCCTCTTTGTTCCAGAGCTTGACATAGTTCAGCTCAAGGAAGTGAGGCATGTCAGTGTTGTACTGTCATGTTGTCAGCCCTGGGAGACAGCTTGCAAGTGTACTGCAGTGTGCAAGAGCTGGAAGTACCTGACCCTTAAAATGTTCAATTCAAATTTTCCCTTCCAAATGTTTTGTGGTTTGTTTTTTTTGTTTTTTTAAGGAATTGCTAAAATATTTGTCTTTGAGAACTTTGGCATAGACCAGTTTACTTTTACAGTGGGCTGAGTCTGGTTTGCTGACAGCAATTGCTGACAGCATTTATTTTCTATTAAAATAATTTTTTTTATGGTCATCTAACGATTCTATCAGACACTATTATTATTTAGCAGGCACACTTTAGGACACAAAATTATTATTTTGATACTTGGATGGTTTCCTTATTTCTAGCTTTGTTAAAAGAAAAAAAAAAAGTATCTGTATTCTTGTGTGCTCAGTGACTTTTTCATTTTTCTCTAGGATGTAGAAGATCCCCTGGCTGAAGTGTGCCGTGCAATAAAATCCCCAGAGCCACGCTTTTTTCCTGAGCCTTTCATTCTTGAGGAAAGACCAAAGGATGAAATTCCCAAAGACAGGAAAGTCAAAAGCCCTTTGGTGCCGCCATCTCCAGTGTTGTCCCAGCCGGTTGCATCACCAGAAGCCATTGTAGCCCCATCCCCAGCAGAGTCCCAGCCAGGAGCACCAGCACTGCCCTCATCCGCAGCATCTGCTGAAAAGCCTATCTGCTCCCAGCCTTTGCCTTCTGCTGAAACATCCATTCCATCCCCAGTGGAGCCTCCAGTATGTTTCCAGCCTGTCCCAGCCTTAACATCTACTCCTTTAGCCAAACTGGCCCTTAGGGGCCAGGATGGTGAGGTGGAAAAACTGGGGAGCCCTACTACTGCAGAAGAAGCCCTGAAACGGAGCAGCCTGGTGGAAGAGTTCTGGATGAAGAGTGCCGAAATCCGAAGGAGCTTGGGGCTCACCCCCGTGGACAGGAACAAACGCTCAGAGAGCAACTTCACTGTGTCTGCTCTGGAGACAACTCCTCAGAAGACTTTCAACAGCAGGAATATTTCAGGGGATGAAAGGATCCATCCTGTGAAACCCCAGCCTGCCCCAAGGAGGCAGGGGCTATCCAAGTTAGAAAATGAGCAGATCTCTCTGCTCACTCCGAAGTCTCCATCAGAAAAAGAGCTAAAGATTCCCAGTGAAGTACGGGGAGATGTGTCCAGCAGCTCCGGACTTGGCCTTCAGGAGAGCTCATCTAACATGAGAACTATGGCTAGCCAGAGCTTCAACACTTCCGACTCCACCATGCTAACTCCCCCATCGAGCCCGCCCCCACCACCTCCTCAGAACGAGGAGCCGGCCACGCTGCGCAGGAAGAGGTACCAGGCCCTCTGGCAGAATGAGGTAGAAGCCAGGTCACCTCCAACACCAGCATCAACACCTCCTGTTCCCCGACAGCAGGAGCCAGCCCCTCCTGCCAAGGAGACCCCCCCGGCCAAGAGGGACGACGTGCGGAAGTCGTTCGCGGAGAGCGTGGATGAAATTCCATTTGCTGATGACGTGGAGGACACGTATGATGACAGGACAGAGGACTCCAGCCTTCACGAGAAGTTCTTTACACCTCCTACCAGTAGGCCGAGGCCAGAGAAACCACATGTTTTGCCCTTGGTCAAAGAAAATGGTGGTCCACCCTCCATGGAAGGAGGGATTCACCATAAGAAGAGGGTGTTCCCTGACATTTCTGTGGAGGCCAAGGAGCTTGCTGAAGAAAGAATGAGAGCCAGAGAGAAGTCGGTCAAGAGCCCAGCACTACGTGATGCCATGGCTAAACAGTTGTGTAAGATGAAAGATATGGAGGTGACTGCTGCTGCTGCTGGGGTCACAAGGGCACGAAAGGCATCTTCTATGCCCTTGAAGACCAAAGAGTTGTTTTATGAGTCTCCAAAACATTTGGCCTTGAAATTGGCAGAGGGATCCGCACGAAAACATAATTCTGCTACTGAGAAGTACTCCACTCCTCCTGCTGACATGGCTGGACCTGAAGGGTCTGTCAGCTCTTCAGAAGGCTCCAGTGGGAAGAGTAAGAAAAGAAGTTCCCTCTTCTCCCCTCGTAAGAACAAAAAGGAGAAGAAATCCAAAAACGATAGCAGACTTTCTGACAAATCTAGTGGTGGGACAGAGGAAGCAACAAAGCCTAGGTCGTTATGGAAGTCTGTTTTCTCTGGCTATAAGAAAGACAAGAAGAAAAAGGCTGATGAGAAATCTTGCCCAAGTACTCCCTCAAGTAATGCCACTGTGGATTCTGGCAAGCACAAACCCTCTCCACTGATTACAGCTGCAGGTATAACAGATAAGTGCCTCTGCACTGTGCACTTTTCCGAGGTGTCCTTGAAAATAGTTTTGGTTTGCTTTGTGGTTCAGCTACTGTGCTGAATGCTGCTGCTCCCCAGTGTCAGATGGGCAGAGTGGGGTAAGTGCTAGGGACTGGATTTGTGTGTCTGCATATTGACAGAGTCCACTGAAACAAAATGGAACCCTAACTAAAAGCTTAATTCTCAATATGTACAAGGTACATCTGGTTTATGTCTTAGATTTGAGAAATAAGCATCATTTGCTGGAATTTGTGACATTTCATCCCTACTTTAAATCTGATCTTTATCTTTTCTTTGGCTGATCTCTTTTCTTTCTTTCCGCCTGGCTCCACAGAGGTGAAGACTGCAGAGATGCTGTTATTCCTGTTCTCAGTAATCTGGTGGCTGTCAGCTGATCTCTAAAGGAGGGATTTGGTAACCTCCTTTAAATTCTTCACATGCCCACCAGTTGCAGGCAGAGATGTTTAATGGCAACTTGGGATACAGTAGAGAAGTTACCCATAAATGTGATTAAAAGCAAACATGTTACATTTCTCTGGCATTGTACAAACAGCCAAAATAGAGCCAGCTGCTGTCATTCCAGGTGCTATATCTATCCTAAGAGCATTGATACAACACAAAAAGAGAACCATGATCATTATTTCTAACAGCATTTGGAGAAAGTGATGCTCTCTTAGAACAGCTCAAACTCATGCTGGTCATTTTGTGGAGCAGGGCTTCTTTGATCCCTCGCAGGCAAAACAACTGACACTGACATGAAAGGACGGAGTACTTTTGGTGCTCAGTCAAACAACCTACAGAGTTTACAGAAAGGATTGTTAGCACTTCTCTAATTTCCCCTTTTCATTCCCACCTTGACAGATTTACAGCTCCGTCAAC
Organism: Passer montanus; assembly: GCF_014805655.1. NCBI lineage: Eukaryota > Metazoa > Chordata > Aves > Passeriformes > Passeridae > Passer > Passer montanus. The sequence goes on from NW_024366592.1 coordinate 2,601,428, forward strand.
ACCTGAGTTTCTCGGAGGACTCCGACCTCTCCAGTGATGATATTCTGGAACGCTCCTCCCAGAAATCCAAACGAGAGGTACGTAGGTGGGAAATGCATTTTAGATGGATCTAGCACCAGTCAGATTACAGACTCAATCACATCAGAAACGTGGGTGATTAATGTTGTTGTTTTTACTCTTTCTCCCATGGAGCAGGTTTTCCTGTAAGTCGGCTGACTGTCCTATGTAAAATAAGATGGTTTCACTTTTTTCCATGATTACAAGCTACACTGCACTGTTACTATAAGAAGGATCCATTGTCTCACTCTCCCATTACTTTACTGGGCACTAAAAGGAAACAGACTGGCCTGTAATCTCCTGGGTATTCCTTTTTCCCCTTTTTAAAAATGGGATTTTGTTTAACCCTTTTTCTAGTCAGTGGGAACTCCACCACACTGCCAGAGTATCTCAAATATGATGGGTAGTGGCTTAGGCCCTTTCTCTGCCAGTTCCCTCAGAACTTGTGCACCTGTAGATGTCTTAGATGTTCTCAAATGTGACTTTCTCCTACATGGGCAGGTCTTCATTCTCCCAACCCCTTCTGTGACTGGGATGCTGTGGCTGGAGCCACTTGCTGGTGAAAATCAAGGCAAAGTTAGAGCACCTCAGCCTTTTCCATATCCTGGATAACCAGGTTTCCAGTTTCCTTCAGGAGAGGGCCCATGTTTTCCCTAGTCTTCCTTTATCACTGACATACCTATAGAAGCTTTCCTTGTTGCCATTGATGTCCCTGGGCAGATTTAATTCTGTCAGGGCCTTAGCTCTCCTAACCTGATCCCTGGCTGCATGGAGAGTTTCTCTGTATTCCTCCCGGGCTACCTGCCCTTGCTTCTACCCTCTGTAGACTTCCTGTTTCTGTTTGAGTTTGTCCAGGAGCCCCTTGTTGATCCACACAGACCTCCCAGCATTTTTGCCTTTGTTGGGATACATTGCTTCTGAGGTTGGAAGAGGCAATCCTTGAATGTTAACCAGTTTTCCTGGGCCCCTCCTCTCTCCAAGGCTTTATGCCATGGTATTACACTAAGCAGATCCATGAAGAAGCCAAAGTCTGCTCTCCTGACATCCAGGATAGGGAGCTTGCTGTGCATCCCCCCCTGCTGGCCTAAGGATCTTAATTGCACACATTTATATGTGGAAAATGTATAGTGAAAGCAAAGTTTCAAAGCTAGTTGTTTTTAAATTATTTGATTCATTTTTAGAATGCCACTATTAATGTAAAAACAAGGGAATAATTTAAGGAACTGTTTGCTCATAGCTGTGAAGAATCCTCCTTTCATTCCTGAGAGCCTCTAAGCTCTGCTAGACAGAATTGGCAAGGTTTGAAGGAATATGTAGAGAATTTATTGACCCCACAGAACACGAAGGCTCTTCTGGTACACCAAAATGAAGATTGTGCTCCCACTGGTCTTCCCTGGTGGTGCCTGGTACCCATGTTAAAAAAGCTCAAGAAGAAAAGAGCCTCTGGGATGGAAGTATCACAGGCACAGTGGCCTGTACCTCCTGTCTCAAACCTGTCATCCCATGTGCACAAATCTGTCTCAGATGCCAAGTTGATCCTTGGCTGAGATGGTAAAGGTGTGGAAGTATTGCAAATTGAAGTGTCATATGAAATGCTTTCTAAGTTTATATGGTAGAATGAACTAGAATAGCTAACGAATTAATTTAAGGCTGGTGCAAGAAATTGATGAACTAAATAGGAATTTTCTGTATTTACTTATCTCTCTTTTAATCTCTTTCCCTAGTTGGTCTAGATCTCATCTGAGAGGAAGATTATTTTGTTTTTATTTTATTCCCTTTTTTCTCTCCCCCTTCCATTCCCCCTTGCATGCCCTCAAGGCGTTTCATGAGAAATTCTGCATTTTCCAAGAGATGCAGAAGAATGAGGTACCTGGGGCCAGCAGAGGACAGATACCCAATACCTGGGGTTCAGATAAGAGTTACAGAGTTTTTGGTCTGCCTTGACGGTCATTTTTTTTCTATGCTGTGGCACTTAGATTTAAAATGGCTTTTACAGGAAGAAAGATCATATCTTTCTTTAAGCACATATCTTTAAGCACAGGAGGGGATGATAAGTGATGGTGGCAGATGCCTGGAATCCTCATACTGAAAATATCTCACAAGCTCTGCCAAGGATCTGGTAGTAGTGTCTCGTTTTCACTCATTTGCTGTTGCTGAAGCTACATTAAGAATTTATTTATCCAGCATCTGCCTATTTTCTTAAGAATAGTTTTGAGAATGTATTTATTTAGAGGATATGGATCTGAAAACTTCATTTACCCCATTGTGGTGCATCCTATCCAAGGATGTAGAATATACATGCAAACACTGGAATGCCTTGCTGTCAAAAGAAATGTAACCAAACTTCGAGTCTGACCAAGCTGGGTTTGTACTGGTTTGGGGTGGGAGTTGTATTTTTTAAGTTATAACCTGCCTGCTACTTTATATGGGTAAGAGCTGACTTACTGTTTGCTATTTAACTTTTATGTGAACCCCTTCTCCAAACTGAAATCCTGTTCGTGCTGCTTTTTTGGTAAAACAGTGAGCTTGCTTCCCAGACAGCCTGCTGTGTTTAGCCTGCTCTTTGTGATCAGCAGTGAATTAATTCAGTGTTGTTTATTGTGGTGTCTCTCAAGAGAAGCATCTTGTAAAGAATTCCTAACGTGAGCGCCCCGTGGGTGTTGTGTTTGTAGGTGTATTGTCACCATGTGTGTGTTTGTCATTGTTCCTGTACAGTTGTGGTGTTGTGCTCAGGTGTTCACCACCACAGGTAGCTTGCTTTTTCCTGGAGCCTGCAAACGTGCTGGTGTTGTTCTCTGGCTTCTCGTTTGTGACTGGTTTTAGTTAATTGAATGTGAGAGTGCAAAATGCTGTCTGTTTGCCCAGAGTGGCACAATGCCTTCTGGACTTCATGACATGAGGGGAAATTTACCTCTCTTCTTAGCAAATAAAGATAAGTGCTTTACTTGCCTTCTGTTTGAGCCCAGGGTAGCATAGAATGTCCTTGGCTAGAGTAAGTAGTGATTTCCCCCTTCTTCTCCTGCTTCTTTCCCCCTCCAATTTTAGCTTCTGAAGATCTTGGGAGGCTCTCCTTTTAGACAAGGAGGTTCCATTCCTGCAGGACACACAACTCACTCTGAGCCTATCTGGTGTTTCTTAGTTCATGAAGCAGTGAATAAGATTTATGATGTTGATTAAATATCAATTACCATTTCTATGAAATAGAGATAATTTAAAGCTGTGGAATAAACACAACTCCTGGGAGAGACTGTAAATCAGAATGTAAATGGAGAGTTGTGTGACAGAGTAATACATGGTTTGCTGAGCCAGTTCAAACCAAATATGTTCCAGAAATAAGCCATTATTCCAAATCTTAAGCCTGAATTTCATACTCATACAGGTAGGCAAAGGCCAAATAATTCCTCTAGAAAAAGGTATTTCCAAGTAGACTGTATCTTCAAGGAGGCTGCCAAAATTAATTGCCTTCAGGAAAGTGCTAGAAACTTGGTTTTATGGCCAGAAGTTCCATTGTGCTCCATTGGTCTGGGTCACGTTCAGCATTTGCACAATTTCGTTTCATGTAAAAACCACTTTGTTTTATTACTGTGCATCTGTTTTCAATGTTGAACTGATTTTGCTTCATTTTGTGCATTTTTTTTATTTTTCTCCCTTTACCATTCCCCCTTTAAAGTCGATCTATGTACCACACGCCTTGGCATTCAAGAGATCATACTCGTCAAAGGTAGTGTCTCCCTTCCCACTAGTTGGCCATTGTTCATTGCATGTCCCCCTGTACATTAACCCATTGAATCCATAGCTCCAACCACATGTGCACTAACATCAACACTGACTGTGCATGCCTGAGATGTTAGCAGACATGGGCAGCAAATTCTTTGTAGAGGATGTCTCCCAAAAATGCATTAAGCTCCGAAATGTCTGGTTGGAATGCATGCGTTTATCAGTGCACCACTGTACAGTGATGTGGACTGTCTGTGAGCTTCAGAAGAAAATTGGTTTTCAAGGCACTTAAATATGTTTGCATATTCTTCTTTTTTAATACTTCGAATGTGAGTTCAAATGAATCATCACTCTTCAATCAGCAGATTTCAAAATTGCTGAGTTGGCTCAAATCTTAGTGAAATTCTGTATCAAGCTAAAATCAAGGCAGAAGTTGCTGCTTTCTGAAATTCTTATTGTCTTATCTTTGCAGTCACAACAGTGTTACATGGGATAGAAAGGTCATGTGCTCTGTCTCCTTGCCTTCTAATTTGAGTACCATCATGGATTTGTGTTTTCAAAAAAGAGTAAAGTGTGAGCTTTTTGAAGCTTTAACAGTGGTGCTTGCCAATGACCTACCTGAGGGATTTTTAACTAAACTGTAATCCTATCTTAAACTCTGTTCACTGAGAACCATCAACAGGGGTAGACTGAGCAATGTGGCAGCACAATAACTAGATCAAGCAAATTTCAGGGTGGTCTGACATAACATTCTATTCTTGAAGTTGACTGTCCATGGAGGAGGTCTCTTTCCAGAAGTGGAAGGCACATGTTTACAGCAGCCCCTTGAATCTTACATCCATGTACATAAGAAAAGAGGCTTTTTCTTCACTCTAGTTTACTTACTGCAGTTGTCAAGTTTTTTTGACACTCTTAAAACTCTTTGAGAGAAAGCCTTTCTAGGCTATGCTGTACCCAAGTAGTGTATCTGGTAAGATCCTAAACCAGATTTCAGTATTGTTAGAAAAACATGTTCTTGAACTAGTTTCACTGACAGAAAAGAGGAAATAGCTTTTTATTTCTATAAACATAGCTTTTCCCCTTTTGGATAGCTTCTGTTGGTGCAATATTCTACATTAGTCTGTAGTAATTTCTTAGCTTACACTGCTGTAACTGTTCATGCAGACAAGCCTTTAGCCTCTTTTAAAATGAAATCAAGGGGACTCCTATCAAGATGAACCCTCTACATAGTACTCATTGATTTATCTAAATCCATTGGCTAAATTTATTGAGAAATTAAATTTACTGAGAATAAAAACTGGTTTGATCTTTTGGAGAGGTTTCATATAGCAGTGGAAGGCAGGGGTGGGATGTCATAGAAAATCACAGCTTTGCAGCTGGCTTAAATGCTTCTTCACTCCTGATTTGGTCCTGAAATTGTTGCTCACTGCATTGTGAACACCTTTGCCTACAGAAGCTTGACTTTTGACACAGCCATGGCAAAGACAGAACACCTCCCTTCTGAGATTTTTGGAAGAGGTCATCCCTGCCCTCATATCCCTGAGCATGTAAATGAGATCTGCTGTTGTTTTTCCTTCCTTCAGAGGGCCTACACAGAAGAGGAGCTGAACGCCAAGCTGACGCGGCGAGTGCAGAAAGCTGCCCGCAGACAAGCCAAGCAAGAGGAGCTAAAGAGGTTACACAGAGCTCAGGTAGCGTCTCACAAGGCTCTTGTCATGGCACACAGACAGCTCTGTGTGAGGGCACCCTGATCCTGACATTCCTGTGGGGGTATCAGAACAGATGTCTACATGACTGCTTCTCTTTCAAATTTCATGTCATGCCACAGAGAAGCAAAGGATGGCTGAAACCTGTCATGAGAGTTTTACAGTGAGAAAAATCATGCCCATAGCACCTTTCTAGCAACCATCATGCACTGAATGGAACAGTGATACTCACATAATGCCTGATGGAGCTGCACCTATCATTGCTTTGCTAGGTTATGCTGGTGGGTGATGTGTTATCAAATTAACCTTTAATTACCTGAGAGTCTGCTGGAAAACTGCTAACAGCATCTACAGGTGAGGAGATTTGTCAAAAACTCAAGGCAGGGGCTCAGCTGACTGAGTAGCATCACCTTTCAGTTCAGTGTTCAGGAAAATGATAGGAATTGTAGCAAATAAATGAATATCAAGGTGTTTGCAAATTTACAAGTTAAGATACCACAGGGTGGGGAGGATGCTGTCACCAGAATCTGTGATGCTTGCTGTTGAAGCAGTATTGAGTGCAGGGAGCCCCCAGTGTGAGGAATGATTGGTATCTGACTCTATTGATTCAGAAGGCTGAACAATTGCTTTATTAAAACTATACTATATTACATTAATACTATATTATAGCTATACTAAAAAATGCTAAAAATATACTAAAGAATACTAAAGAAAAACCTGTGACTGTCTCTAGACAGCCAGGACACAGCTTTGACCCAAGAGGCCAAGGAATCAAAATTATCCTTAGTACAATCTAATTGATAAATCACTTCAGGTAAATAATCTTCCTCACACATTCTACATGTGCAAAAATAACAGGAGCAGCAAGTAGAGATAAGAATTGTTTTCTCTTTCTCTGAGGTTCCTCGCTGCAATTCCCAGGAAATATCCTTGGGAAGTTGTGCCTGCCTGCTCTCCATGAAGAGAGCTGTGGCTACAAAGCAGGGTGTTGTTGAATACAAATACTTGTTTTTGAAAAGGCAAATCTGACTGAAATCTCTTAGTGCTGGCTGTGTGCTGCAGACAGAGCAGGAGAATTGCTTTGGTGAGGTTCTGCTCCATTCCTCTCTGAACAGATTATCCAGCGGCAGTTGGAGCAAGTGGAAGAGAAGCAGAGGCAGCTCGAGGAGAGAGGAGTTGCTGTGGAGAAGGCCCTTCGAGGAGAAGCAGGTATCCATCACAACTTGGTTTGGTTTTCCATGTTTTCTTACCAAGTGCTTGTGCAGTAATCTGTAGCTGTTTGGATTTTAGAGGCAATTGGACCTTTATAGCCTAGAGACTGATCCCAGTGTGAATCCCTTCTCCCTTTTCTGCTATCTTTTTGAGGCCTTGTTTTTCCTGTGTTTCATCTAATTCTGGGACTTCCCTTTTGGCAGAGACTTAGATCATTTACCTTTGCCTGAGTTAATTATCCAGCTACTACTAATGGCTGTTTCTGCATACTACTGGATACTACAGCTGGAAAATTGCAGGGGTTTCACAGCTGCCATTCACACAGAGTTGTCACAGTGAGACAACCCTGTTTGTATGTTAAGGAAATAATTGTGGAATGGTGTGTGCTTTCTCTACTGTGTTGGATTATCAAGGTAGTGTCCTTACAAGGGACCATCACAGAACATCTTCCTCACTGCACAGCCCAGCACACTGGCTACTTCTGACAAAGTTGTGCAGAGCAGAAATGCACATGTGTACTGAAAGGTATCCATGTCAAGCTGGTAAAACAAATGTTGTGTGTACTTGAAATTAAATTAAATGAGTATCATCTGATCTGGCAAGTATGTAAGTGGAGGAGTACCTGGTTCAGATAATGCTGATCATAGTATAATGATTTGGGAAAAAAATCCTCAATTTGCAAGGAGTCAAATATCCAACAGGCAAATGCAGTGTGTGTATACCTGACAAGGCCAGGATGATGTGCCTGATCACAAGGGTCAGAGTTCAGAAATGGCAACAGTGGAACAGATGTTTGGAAAATGTTTGCTTGTCACTTGAAGAGCCACATCTCTGCCTCTGAAGATGGAGCTTGATTAAGCAGTGAGGGTGCACCAGAGAAAAAGTCTGTGGCTTCCTGCCAGTTATTACTCAGCCAGCATTAGGTATGTCTGGTACTCATAAGGGTGTGCCAAAGAAGCTGGACTGAATGCTCAGCAAAGCAAATAGGTACTACAAGTGTGAAGAACAGTCTTGAGGACTTCAATATGTTTATGATCAGGATGTCTTTATTCATTTGTGGGATCAAAAAAATAGGCTTGTGCAAATGCCTGTCTTTGCAGGGCTGCCTCCTTCCTTATGCTGTGTCTTCCTGTCTAGCCCCACTCTGCTCTCTGGCCTGCCAGTTACTGGACTTACTAAAGCCACCTCCATTGTTTCCAGTGGTTCTTTTCATTTTGCTTCTTTTCATCTGGAAATCCAAATAATCTTGATTATTGAGCTGCTGAATGACTTTCATGTAAGACATGCCAGCACAAGTGGGAAATCTTAGCAGCTGAGAGAATATTATTCTTAATATTATATAGAGTTTTCTCACTGAAGAACCATAGAATGTCTAAAACACGTTCAGAGAGGACAGAATATGACCAAGTGTAAGAATTACAGTTTTATATGGGACACTGCAGAATTTGGATAAATAGCTTCTCACTCCCAGCTCTCCCAAATGGAAGTAGTCTTAGATGAGTTTATGTATTTGTTAATTTCCTAGAAGAACTGTGACATTGTGGGTCCTGCTTTGCAAAAGGGATCTCTTTTCTTCAGGAAGTCTCTAGGCTATGCTTTGCTCTTGCAAAATATTTCTATCAACAGGTCATATATTATGTTTGCAGAAGCTTAACTCTGACATAAAGATTTCACCAGAAAAGATTTCACCAGAAACACACCGTTGGGGTGGGAAAAGACAGCATGTTCTAATCTGTGATGACTAAAACACAAGATTATAAATAATTTCATGCTTCACCTCTCTAAGTCTTCCTGCATGGCCATAGAATCATTTAAGTTGGAAAATACTTCTAAGATCATGAGTCCAACAGTTAATCTAACAGTGCCAAGCCCACCATTAAACCACATCCCTAAAATGCCACATCTACACATCTTTTGATACTTCCAGGGTGAGGACTCCACCACTGCCTTGGGCAACCTGTTCCAGGGCTTGACAAACCTTTCCATGAAGAAATGTTTCCTAATATCCAATCTAAACCTCCCCTGGCACAACTTGAGGCCATTTCCTCTTGTTGTGTTACTTGGGAGAAGAGACCACCCCCCACCTGTCTACAGCCTCCTTTCAGGAAGTTGTAGAGAGCTGTAAGGTTTCCCCTCAGCTTCTTCTTTTCCAGACATTTTACATGTTTGCAATAAAAATAACTGAATTCCTTCTTTTTGAGATCTGTAGTATCACATTCCATGAAGTTAATTCCTGCCTGCAATATCCACTAATTATTCAAGAGGGAAGTATCATTTTTCTGTCATCTGCCTTGTGACCTAACAGTGACCACTACATTCAGCAAGGACTGCAGTGTAAAGGTGTGCAGTCATGCTCTTGTCTCTGATCAGTCCCTCCCCTAAGGAAACTATGAAAACAAAAGTTCCAAAGGGAAAGGCAGTGTGTAAAGTGGTGTTGCCATCTAAAAAAAAAAAAATCTCTTTACAAGTTTGTACAAGGAGAAAAAATGGGGGAGCTTGAGAGGTGTCTGCTGTGCACTTACTTTGTCCACATAAATAGAGAAGGACTGCAGTAGAGCATCAAAATAATGGCTCTTCCATAGGCAGCAGCCAGTATTAACTGTTCCAGAACAAAGTATGAGGCTCTGTAATGATGGGATTTTCAGGTTCCTTCCAGGCAGGGAAAGAAAAAAACACTTATTGATCAGCATTTAAATATGAAGTTTTGGGTAATGTTAATAGTAGTTTCTTACTACTTAGAAATCCAGACAGAAGAAAGAGAATTCTGTAACTTGCAATGATTCTTTTCTTCTTCTATTATAGAAGGCAAGACCATCTGAACTCCTTTATGTAGTTTATCATCTTCTAACATATTGCTTCTTAGTCATCTCTTCTGTCTGTGAAGAATTGCAAATTTTTCTTTTGTAGGGTCTTCCACAAACTTTAATTCCTCAAATCTCTCACATCTGGACCACTTTCCATTTTTAGAAAAAAGTATTTTTCAGTTCAAATGCTAAGAACAAAAACCAGTTCTGTAGATAAAAATGTATTTACTTAGAATAATTTTGTTTCTACTTTCTATCTATTTTGTGTCATCCTTATTATGTTATTGGCAAATAACTTATACTGAGAAGATTGTTAATCAATTTTTCACAGTGATGGCCTGCTGTTTTCCTGAGAGATTACAGCTTTTGATCTTAGCAATAGATACAGGCAGCTCAATATTCTTTTCAGGAATTTCACACATTATTTGCTATTTGTCAAGTTGGAATATTTAGAGGATCATACTTGCTCTTCAACTAATCAAACTCAGAAACATTTTGGAGGTCACCGTCAATCATGACAAAATAATTGTGCATTCTTGCTACCTTCTTGTCTTTTCTTTTTTAAAATTAGCTCAGCCTCAGGCATGGCACAGTTGCTCTTCTTCAGAAGCTGAATGCTCAATGTAGTGATTCAGAAAATCTCCCAACCTATGATTACTTTATTGCCTTAATGTGTTCTCTGTGATTATCTTTGATAATCTCAGCTTTGATAGCTGCATTCATAGCAGGAATGAATGATTAGGAGGGTAAGCTTTATTTCAAGAGGCAGTGTAAGCTCTGCTTCAGGGGGAGATTTGTCATACACAAATGGTCTGAGCTGCTGTCATCCCTTGTTTTCCTTCCCTCCCTGCCCTCCTCCTATTGCATCATGAATGAAGCATTTTCTCAGTTTTCTGTGGTGTCCCAAGGGACACCTTGAATGAGTTAATTAATGTAATACAGTATGACTAATGCAGCAGTACTTTGTATGATAGTGCATTCGCCTGTTTGGACATGCTAATGACTTGGATTTCCTCTGCGAATTTTTTTTTGTCAATCATTAACTTAAAAATATGTCAAATCAGAAATTTCCTGAACCTTTCTTTTATTCCCTCTAGCATAAACCTTGATAGTCATTTTTAAGAGGTTGGAAAACATCTCCTGTCAGATCAGTACTGAAAAGTTTAAGAGCCACCTCTTTACATCAAATGAATCATATGCAGTGAGAAATGTTGCTCTCAGTACTTCCATCTGTCTGCTCCCAGTGAAATGTTCCACAATGCTAGACTCGTGGTGCCCCTGTCTCTAGCAGCTGTGGAAATGCACATCTCTGTCCTGAGAACTGCTGTGCAGTTCTTCCCTGGCACAGAGACTGCATCAGCAGGAGCACACAATCCCATCTTCCCGAGTGTTTGCCATTCATGTCGGCGCTCAGTCAGTGCCTCACCTGTGTGCCACACACCATCCTCCACTCACTCACCTCCAAGAAATCAACCCTTACACCTTTCCTGCAGCTGTCCTAAGAAATTACAGTTTCCTTCTGACACATTGCTCAGCTCCAAAGCAACAGGATTAATTCTGCTTTTCTCAGCAAGAACAGGAGAGACATCAGTGACAGGTACTGCTGCAAACACAAATAGGTGAAGTGTCTCTGTGTAAACTTCTTGATTTTCCCCCTTGGAAGTCCTCGCCTGCCTCCTGGAAATTTTCTCTTCATCTTCCCAATATATATGTTTGTGATATATTTGTTTGTGTGTACATATTTGTATATATACGGAGAAAGAGAGACATATAGTATTTGTGTATATATATATGTGTGTGCCCACGTGTGTAGCTGCCTGTCTCTTGCTTTCCCTTTTTGTTTCTATGTCTTTCTCATATATTGCTTTGATTGTATGGGGCTAGGGTGGGTATCTGACTCAATAACTGTCTTCACCAATTCCTTGTTGTAGACTATTGGGGAGAGTCTTATTACAGTGACCTCATCGACTTGCATCTGGGTGGTATGTATGGCTGAACCTCCTGCTGGCACTAACCCTGCTGACACTCCTCCCCACCCTCCCTTCACCTACTTCTCCCATCCTTGGCTCACAAACAAGAAGAAACAGCCCTTGCACATGACTGATGATAGCAGAACCCCTTTTCCAGCTCAGGAACAGGAGATTCTGGCATGTTCCACAAAACATGTGTAAGGCTCCCTCTTCTATTTTTCACCATGCTGATTTTTTATAAATTTGCTTACTGTTTTCACTCCAGCCACCTTCCCTGCTAGCAGTGGAAGGTCGTTCTGTTTTTTTGCTTCTCCTTTGAAAAGTCCAGCTCTATCACTGAAGTTGTCTTTAGGAAAGTATTTTAAGGGGGACCGCAGAGCAAACAGCACTGTCAAGGATTAGTCATGCTGTTGCCTCTGTCTTGCCCTTCTGAGGCTTGTTTTTTCCTTCCAAAAAAGCCAGAGTGTGCTGCTGATCTAACAAAACGAAAATGTTCCCTCAAGGGACTTTGAAAACACTTGCAGATGGTACATATGTCTTCTTCCTTGTTTTGTCTTACTGTAAGGTTAAAAAAGAATTTGCTGTTGAGAGTTCCAGTCATTTTTTGCTGGAATCCAGATTGCATCGTTACACAACTATTAAACTTCTTGCTATGTTATTGCTTTAATACCCCATTTAGTGCTAAGCACACATTGCAGTGTTTAGTTCTCATTTTCACTTGGGAATCTGGTCATCACTCCATACCATGGTTCTGCCCTTGCTTTAATTAATGTTAACTTCCTGAGTTCCTTAGTAGGGAATTAACTTTTGGGTTGCAAATGACGTTTGATTAGCCTTTGCCATCTTGAAAATTAAAATTTCCTTGGCTAGTTTAACCACCCAAAATCTATTCTTATGAAGTGAACACGTCTGTCAGCAGATCCAATAGAAAGCAAACTCTGCTCAGTTGCCTTGTTATCTGAGGGTCTCATTTAGTTTGTCTTTCAAAGTAGAAAGCTGCTTGATCTAAGCTGAATTTTTTTGAGGGACTGCATCGCAGACCAGCTCTGCAGAGGGAAAGATCCACATGCTCTAGGCCTGATCCAGGACACATCCCTGGAAGTCTTCCCTGATTTTGTTGTGTTCTGTATTTGATCCTTGAAATACAATCTTGCCCAGGTTTTTGACAGCCATTTTTCTCCTGCACCAGGGAGGCTGTCCCACATAGTACCTACCTGTTGTGGCACAATAGACTTTTATTGAAGGACATCCACCTGAGTTCAGAATATCCACCCACGTGCAAGTTTCAGAGTGGAAGACTTTCCTCCTTAGTAGATCTAACTTGTTGCCCAGTTCCCTTGTGCTAATTTTGATGTGATAGTCCTCTGCTAGCCCTGTGCTTCATTCACTGTTCAGTCCCTCTGGAATTCTTTCCTGGGCTATCTCCTGCAGAGAGACTTTGAAATCCTCTTCCTGGTTTTACCCACCAGGGCTGGCCCATACTCATGATGTGCCCAGAGTAGGAGCTGTAAAAGGGTTGATGCTGAATCACATTTAACAGACCCTTCTCCCTATTTAATGCTGTCTCCACTACACCTCTCCCTCCTCCTGCCTCTGCTCCTAATGCCTCTTTAGAGACAGCGATCCCATCCAAATCACTAATAGTGGCTTTAAGAAAAGCAAAATAGTCTTCACTTAAAGGGACACTGTCACTTAAAAGAATTCATTATGCTGCAAAAAAAAAATCTTAATTGGAAATAGAATTTGCCATTTATCTCTTTGTGTGTTTGCTCTTCCGTTTCTCTGAGCTCAGCCATCTCAGAGTGGTCATTTTTGAACAGGATGCTTTTATTTATATGGTGACTCAGTCACTTGGGCTTCCAACAGTCAGAGGCAATATTCATGGTTATTTTAAAACCAGATGATACATCTTAAAACTCTGTCAAATTTCTGCTTGTCTCAAAAACACTGTTTTCAAAACAAATTTTAAAGAAACTATATTGGGCAGTATCCCTTTAAATGCAACGAGCCAGTATAGCCTGGAGTATGTGGCTTTGTAGCATTATTTTGTTGCCTCCGTGTAATTTGCTTTATATTTGCTTTTGGGGCTGCCAGAACACTTTTTCCAGAAGGGATACATTGCTCTGGTGATACTTGTCAGCTCAAGTAGCAGATACAGAGCTCAGCTTCAAGATTAACACGTCTGGGTAGAGAGTCATTAAAATCCCTGGAGGTTCTGCTGAGCCCTGCAGGCAGCTTGGATGCTGCTCAGTTAATTATTCTATCGGCAACCCATGTCTCTGAGGCATGGGCATGGCTCTAGCCAATAGAATATTAACAAAAATCTAGAATATTAACAAAAATGGCAAAGCACTTTGGAAAGTTATCTGTAAACTGGTAATATTAGTTTTTGCAGATTGCACAACAACTTCTGCAAGGGGAGTGGTAACTTCTGACATCCTGGTCAACTTCCAGTGTGTAGGGTTACAGATTGCTATCTTAACTAGTTCTGTTGCTCTGCTCAGATGTCATAATCCTCTCTTCCTGTTCTGAAATGTTTTGTACTGTTGCTGTAACGCAGATGTTTCATTTCATGCTACAGATGGTCACATTTCAATTCTGAGTAATTATTCCTGTGTGTATATTGTATGCGTGGTGTGGTTAAAAGAACATTACAAGGGTTGCAAAGTCAACTGAAATGAAGACTTTATATTATATTGATATATCAACAGAATTATAACTTTCAGATCCACCACAGAGAGCTGTATAATGTCCTTATGGAATAATTGGTAGCAACACTAGGTTGTCATCTTCTGGGTAGATCCTTATGGAGAGGAAATGGGAGACAATCAGTGGATTTTATAGATATCTGTTGGCAGCTGTGTAATAGTCTCAATAGAGACTTGAAAATATGGATTCTGAGCCAGACAGTGGAAGGATGCATTGGTCTGGTGGATATATACTCTTTGTCCTTTTGTTCCCTCTTTTGAGACAGTCCTTGTCCTGATCCTGTCTTATTTCATCCAGAGCTCCTTACCCCACTTCCATTTTTATTCTCAGGCATTTAATTTTAATCCTGCCTTCTTGACAAAGAAATCCTAGCATTCTACCCTTCAGCCATCCTATTTCTCTCCACTAGCTGCTCCTGGTCTCATCTTCCCACTGACACAGTCTCCACAGTCTAAATCCCAGCTTTTAGACTTCTTCCAAAATTTTGGGGCTCTGCTCCCTCTTCTGCCCAGCATTATTTGTTTGTAAATTTTAGGTCCTGCCTTCTTCTCAAATTTGCCTTATCCTTTCATCCCTTACCCTTTTTCCCCTCTCTTTTGTCTGTTCTCCATTAGTCACCTTGCCTCCTTAATCCCAGCCTTCATTCCTCCTAACCCAGTAGCTCCTTGTCTGCCTCTGGAAAGTACCTCAGTGGTTTCTTCAGTCTTCAAGTGAGCAGCTTCCTTTTCCTTGCACCCAGCAGGGAATCATTAAATAAACAGCCACACACTCCCATCATGCTTTTTTCTTGGCTGGAATATGCCAAGAAAGGCAAGAAGGATGTAGGGAAGAGAGCTGGGACGTTTGATAGAGTTGATTTCAGATACACACTCTCCCTTCTTGACAAGAGCCTTATGACACAGGTAAACAGGGTAAGGAAGTGCAATTATTTGGGGTTTTTAAAAATCTTTGTACTCTATTTAAAGTACACTCTGCAGCAACCTCACCTTTTTTTAAAACTTATTTAAAACCTTTGAGCTTACTATGTCCTTTAAAGTCTTGCAGGTCTAACTCTGCAAGGCTGGAGTCTGATAGATTCAAGTGGGATCAGTCCTATTTCTTGTGATTGGCAAACACAGCTATTCTGAAAGGGGAATGGAGTTGTATGATAAACATTGTTTTTGCAGTCTGCAGCCGTTTTTGACACTGAAGTGAATTGGTAACTTGTTTTCTTTGCTGTAAATTTTGAGCAGGAAAGAGCACTTGATAAGCACAACTTGTTAAGTACCAGTACTTGTTAGGCAATTGCCATTTACCTGGCGTTTCTCTGCACACAAAAACAACAGTCTTGGGAGACAGGGTCAGTGCAAGACTGTATTCATTCCGAGTGCATTCTGCAGTGCTTCAAGGTCTAGTAGAAGCAGAAGACTTCTCTGGAGTCATTTGTGTGTGTGTTCTGCTCCAACCACTGCTTTCCCCATTTTTTTTTTCCTTCCCTGCCTTTCCCCCACCCCCTTCTGCTGGATAAATAAAAGTGGTTCAGTTTGCATGGCAATCTGGTTCTCTGTGAGTTTTCCCCAGGTTTCTTCTAGTGATTGTACAGTACTGATATTGAGTTTGACCCAGATTTAATAAACTGTGATGTGCTTGTGGGACATTTGTCAAAATCCTTGCTCTCAGCCTGCAGTTCTGTGGATGCTGTTCTCCAAGAGTTGGTTTTCTGTATCCCTGGTTTTTAACAACGCTGCTGTTGAACAACTTCACCAAATAGTAAAGTTAGAATGCTTTTTTTTTTTTTCAGTACTTGGGTTTCTGATCACAACCTGATCACAAATAGTAAAGTTAGAATGCCTTTTTTTTTTTTTTCAGTACTTGTGTTTCTGATCATAACCTGATCTTCTTAAGGGTGGAAAAGAGGACATTCACTATGATCAGTGCCCTTTCACTTACTGATCTCCTTTGGACTGATCCATATGTTAAGCACTGATTTAAAATCAGAGCTTTCAGTATTCCTGATAAATAAAGGGATGACCTTTGTTAGCAGAATAAGTTCCCAAAGTGTCATGCTTGTAACTTGTGAGGGCAAGTGCCACAGAACTGAGATTGGCCCTGAGCTGGATTTCCTGTCCAGTGTTGTTGTTTTCCAAATCACTGTGATTAGCCAACAATATAGAATTCAAAGTCTTTGGATGCAAAGCTTGCAAATGATGTGATCCCACTTGGTTGGTGGTATATCTGTTCAAGTAAATTTAACTTGCAATGACTCACCACTTCTCGGAAATCAGCACAGTTCTCATATCAAAAAAACAGAGGCAAACAGTGAAGGGGATCAGTGTGAGCTGTAGCTTGGGGATAATGGGGTCTGCCTCCCCAAAATCTGTGCAGTGCTTTCTTCATCCTGATCAATCATTTTGGCTACTGGGCTTGTGATTGTGAAGAAGTGTTATGGAGCTGGAGAGGAAAAGGACAAAACCAGTCTGAAGATTTGCTTTTTAATCAACAGGTAAATAAAGATTAGAAAAGAATGCAACAGTCCAATGTAGCTTCTGTAACAAAGAACAATGTGCTGTGAAAATGAACATAGTGGCTGTACAATTTCTGGTCCTTGTTATGAAGAGACTCTGAAGCTATGGTATTTATTCTTCACCTGGCTCTTGGTTTCCACCACTGTAGCAAAGTCTGCAATCTCTCAAGAGTACTGTGACAAACAAGGTCATTCTTGTGGCTTTTTTACACAGAAGCAAAGTAATTCCAGTCACTTCATTGATGAGATGTGTCTGGTGTGCAAGGCAGAGCTTCTGCATCTTGAGAATGTTCAGAACTCCTTTCCTTAATAAGCTGCAGCTCCTGCCTCCAAACCATGCTCTGGCTTGCCTGCAGCTTGGACTGCTTTACAAGGCTTTACACAAAAGAAGAGTTGGCTCGTGGCACTGAAAGGCAGCAGCCAGTGACTAACACAGTCTGTTGGCAGCTTTACCCCTCTGGTGAAAAAAAAAGGTAATTTTCTATCCAGAGGCTACAGCCACAGCTGGCAGCACAAGAGGAACCTAGGAAGGGAAGGTCACAGAAATGGTTTTTCTCTTGCCTTTCAGCTCCTTCCAAAGAAACTGCTTCAGTGGGTGTTGCTGCTGCCAGGACTCTTCCCATGTTGTGGGTGAATACCTGTGTCAGTATATTTTCGGTGGTGAAGGAGACTTAAACAGAAAGGGAGGTTAGGTTTGTCGAGGTTTTTTTTAATTTGCACAACAAATGGGTTTTTCCCTATTTGGCCCTGGCTCCACATCCAGAAAAAAAATGTCTTGCAGTGATGATCTTATTTGTAATTTAATGAGACTGAGAGGTGGTGATTTCTCTTCTCTAAACAATGCAATAATATTAATAATAGTAATTACAATAATACTATTTACTGCAGGATTAGTAATGGCTTTTGGAGCAGTAAGCCATAAAATAAGCTTTAGAGAACTGTGGGAAGTACGTTTTCAGGTTGCACTTTGTTCTTGCTGTTAAGGACCCTCCAATACATAAGGAAGACTTTCTAAAGCCTTGCTAATCATCCTGCTTGGGACAGAAATTGTTTCTAAAGTAATTGCAATGATTACATTGGTGAATATAGGTTGTGATTAACTGTAATTTACATCTGGAGTAGCTGGAAAGGATCTTAATTGCAAAGGTTATGTTTATTATCTTACTGAAAAAACATGTTGACTTTTCTAGTAGTAGGACTAGTGTAGATACCATGGACTTTGTAACTTGATTCAAGGACAAATTTTCTTTGGACAAGAGTGGGAAGATAACTAAGAGCAGGGGAGGAAAGTGCAGTTGTGGGGAGTGAGCTCTGTATCAGTCAGGTGCTGTGTGATCCCTGGGGCTCTTTTTGCTGGAGACCAAAGATGGGATCCTCTCCTAGTATCAGACCACTTGCTTACTGATGACAAAAGCTAGCAGTGTGTGGCCATTTCACAATGAGATGAATGACATTTTCACATACTGGGTATTTATTTTCAGCTCAAATATGGAAAACTGGAAGTTCCTCACCAAGTTGCTATGTGCATGGCTTGAAATGTATCAAATTCCCCCAGCCCCAGGTTCTGAATGAAATCTCAAACCCTGAAAGAAGTGGATTTTTTCCATACAGTTAAATCTCCATCTCCCTGGCCACCCTCAAAACAGTGGTTAGACCAAGTTAAGAGTATTAAAGCTTTTAGCTTAAAGAATTACTTCTGAATAAGATAGGATGGGAAATAAATATTTAACAAGTATCATACACTAAATGCTCTGCTTTGTGTGGAAGCATATTCTTCATCATACCTTTGTGGTTTGGGGTTTTTCTTGTTTGTTTTTGCTTTTGTAACCTGATCTGTGAAATGGCAGTTGTAGGAAAAGAAGCCTTAGTATTTTTCTATTTTAAATGAAGCTGTAAAATTCAGAACAGCTGTAATTAATGTTCTGGCACTTTCTCAATGTTGTTGGTAGAGTGCTTTATTTGTAACTGTCCTATGGCCAGCTGTGGCACCTCTCCTGATGTTGCCCCTTCCTGCTTCCAGTGCAGAGGTTTCTTCTTCTGAGAAAGCTGTGCTGCTCAGTCACAGGCTTTGCAGCTGATGTGCTCTCCCTCCTGCTCCAGTGTGTCATCCATGTGCTGGTCTAGTTCTGTGATGGTCCCTTCTAAAGCCTTCCCAGTCCACTGGTACTCTAATTTTGTGGAGCTTTCTGTGAGCCACAAACATCAAACTCTGCTGACTTCTCCAAAATGAATGTTATTCTTACCATACTGTTGTTGTGGAGTTTATACCTTTTCCCAACACAGAAATGCCTCCTCTTTGTAAATGCAGGTGTGCCCTGAGTCCAGTAAGTGTTCCATTCTGGTAGCTCTGACTTCTCAGAGTTCATCATCTTCCTGGTGCATGTTCTCCTGTAACTATTAGTGATATTGGTTCCTGCCTATTGTTTATCTCTGTAATGTTAAGTACCACTGAAAAGCAAATTTTTTGGTGTTAAAAAAGCTGAACCTTTTGAGAGATGAGAAATGCTTGTCCTTCACTGGCTGATGGAAAAGATGATAAAGATTCAGTAAGTCACTGATACTAACAGGACTTGTAAGCTTTAAATTGCTTTGTGGAATGAGAATGCCAAGGGAGAGCTTTAAATTTACTGGTTTAACTCTGCAGAGTCCTCAGTTGGTCACTGCTCCCCAGACCCTGATGTGAATCACTTTATCTGTGTAAAAGCCTTTTCCCCCCTAAGCACAGCAATCCAGTGGGGTACCTGTGTACTCACCATACCTGACACAGCAGATACTGGCAGGCTGGTTCCATGGTAATCAGATTCTCCCTGTGATGTTCCCTGTCTGAAGACATTCTATTCCATTACAAAGGACACTTTTACCATCAGTGGATGCTGCCATGGTGATAAGAGCATGGTCCTGATAGAGCTTAAGGTAGGGTGGCTGCTTACAGCTGGTGTCTTCTGCATGCAGGTGAGACTTACTGTAACCCTGCTTGAAATCTGACATTTATCAGCAGAAGTTAAATATATGTCTCTACTCGTCCTGACATCTGAGTCACAAAGCTTTTGGTTAAAGACCTTGCACCTGGAAATGTGCATTAGGAAAAGTGCAGCAACAGTAACCTCCTGCCTGGTATTTGTACAGCTCACTAAGAGTTCACCAGTACCTCAGTCTACCTCTTACCTGTTGTCTGTGCTTACTAGGGACATTATTCATCTGTAGACTGTATCCCTTGTTTCTGCTTCTCCATTTCTTGTATTTTTTCTTTTCTTTTTCTTCTTGTGTTTCCTTTCTTTCTCACTCTTATGCTTTTTGTCCTTTGCTTGTCTTTTATTTCACCCCTTTCCTCCTCTTCCTTTCCACTTCCAACTTCCTCTTCCTCTCCTGCCTCTTCCTCTTCCTCGTTTGGTCCTATTGAAGTTGAGCCCAATGGCGGGACACCACGTCGTAGACCTCTCTCCTTCTGCCCTTGCTGTGCCCATGAAGGTAACGTAACCTCACACACCCCTGTCCTCCCTGCCCACAGCTGGGTTGTCATAGCAGCACTAGTCAGCTAGCGACCACAAGGCCCCCCAGCCCTTTTCTTGCTGTGTCCCCAAACCAGCCTTGTCTGTAGCTACCTGGTAACCAGCTTCTCTGAGCCTGTGGCAAGCTGTTAAAGGTACAGTATCCCTTTTGCTAGTCCCAGCTGGGCAAGAGAAGGTGCAGTGACTGGGAGGGACAATGGGCAGCAGCTGTGGGACCACAAGTGTCACACTCAAAAGTTTCTATTTTCATTTGGTGCCTTCAATTACTCTATTACTCCTGAAGGATGTTTGGAAGGTGGGGTAAGGGATGACAATCTGTTTCCTTAAATTCAGCGTTTTAATTAGCATATAGGGATTAAAGGAATACTGTGTCTTTATAAGGACTGATTGAAAAACATCCATGAACTTTAAAAACCAACAGACCTTAAGTTAGACTAGTTCTCCCTCATCTGTCTTGCCGAGTGCATTCTTTAACCATCCCAAATGGAGTTTGCTGTAGAGTTTCCATTGCCAAGGCATGGGGAAGGGGTTGTTTTATGTGTGTTCATGGTGTAATTTTGCTAACCACTTATCTGCTTTCCATAGTGCTCCCTCACATCAGTTGTCAGTGCTCCCTTTCCAGTCCTCCCATTATTCCTCTACTCATTGGCTGTTTAAAAATACTTACGTATTTCATAGGTCAGTAGCATTGTGGTTTTGGCTTTTTCTTAGAGGCATTTGTTTTCTATACATCCTGGCATTGGAAAGGAAGGGGAGACTTCCCAGTGTTTTCATGGCGCCACAGCACTGGACATCTGCATGTACGGTCTCCCTCTCCTGTCGCCACGTGGGCATACTGTGCAGAGATGCTCAGAAAGGAATGCTTGGAACTGAGCAACACACTGCTATAAAATCCTTGGAGCCAGGGGCTCTTAGGGTGGTAAATCCAGCCTGGTATTCCCTGAGGGGCTGGAATGACACATTTCCAAAGGCAGGTGAAAGGCAGCCCAAGCTGCAGCTGACTAGGAGTTGTAGGCTCTCCCTTGTGTAACTGCAGGACAGCGCTTCTCTGACATACTGAGGATGAGGCAGGGCATGGGTCTGAATTAAGTAGCCATTAATGTGGTATTTGTGCTGTGTCTGTGTCGTAGAGTTTGAATAGTAAGCTTGCTGCTTGATCAATTTAGCATCAGATGGACTGTTTGAGAGCTTTTGTTCTTGATGTAGAGAGTACATACCCACAATAACAAGCAGAGACAGGGATGTTGGTTACCTTGGGATGCCTAGGTCATGTGCAGTGCAAGCTGATGGGATGCAGCAATCCAAAAGTGCTGTTGAGCTCAATTTGAGGCCTTGCTCCTGCTTCTAGTGCCACACAGGCAGGAATGTTGCCAGTGGCCTTGACGGGGTCTGATGTAAATCACAGCATTCAGATGCAGGTGGTTCAGTGTGGAATAAGTGGCCCAGACCAAGAGCTTGCCAGGAGGAGCCTCCTTGGTAAGTTCTTGTGTTTGCTAAATATCAACAGAAGGCTTTGGGAACAGCATTCTGCATTTATTCCACATGACACCTGACAGACACAAGACTCATCAGTGGACTATTGAATTAGTTTAGGAGTTTGTTTTAAAATAAAAGGACCAGCAAAGAGTTCTGTACTAGGTGGTCAAGGCCCAAGGTTTCTTTATTCTTCTTTCATATTAGCAAATGTGTCTGGGGATTCCTCTTCTTTCTAGTGCTGGTATGCAGTACAGCAGAATTAGTTTCTGTGTTCACTGTGCAGGGGGATCTTCAAGATGAATAGATATGTGTGGCTAGGAGGAGCAGGCAGAAAAGATTTACTTAACTGTTGAAAAAAGAGACAAGATGTTACTTTTGGCTAGTAAAAGAAAAACTTGAGGACATGCAATTGAAGAAAACAAAGGTAAAACACATGGAGTGGCAATTGAATCTTTTCTGATTAGCATATGTTTGAGTAGCTGGCATGAGAATCTATAAAATTCTTCTAATGAAAGGAAAAGTTAAATACTCATAGACACTGGGGCTTTCTGCAGTAAGAGTGAGGAAGAAACAAGTAATCACAAGAATATCAGAAACAAAAAATGAAGTAGGCTCCAAAGAGAAGAGAATCCTTTTGGAGGTGACTTCCACTCAGCTGAGTGCTGTAGGCAAACTGAACGGACCCGGCTTGGGAGTGCTCTGGCAGCATCTTGCTCGGCTTTCTTTGCACATTTTGCCCCATTGTTGTTTTTGCAGTTTGGGCTTGTAAGGATTGCAGGGCGTTACCTGAAAATTTACCAGGTTTCTTTCTTGGCAGGCATGGGTAAGAAGGATGACCCCAAGCTGATGCAGGAGTGGTTCAAGCTGGTGCAGGAGAAGAATGCCTTGGTTCGCTACGAGTCTGAACTGATGATATTGTGAGTGAATGTGGAAAAAAATGGGGATTTTGTCATAAATAGCAGTGGAAGATCTCTCAGTATCGACTTCCCTGTAAGGCCAGGAGGTCAGCAGCCTCTTAGTCTGAGATGGGAATCCCAAGTATATTGCTCCAAGTACATTTTAGAGGAGTGGTAGAAGAAAGAATAATATGGGTAAGGGATGAAAGTTCCAATTATTTGTGCACATGCAGAAGTACAGGTATGTGAGCCCTTCTCATGCTGTTCTGTATAAAACACATCCTGCTTGTGCAAGTGTTTTCAAGCTATGCAGAAATAACATGGAACTCCTTCTGGTTGTGGTAAAGCTGTCTTTTAAGCATAACCAAAAGCATTTAATTCAATCACCTTTGCCATGTGGTCCTCCTTTCTGCCTGTAGTGGGACCCCAGTGCCTCTCATGTGAGCTCAGATGGTAAAGGTGTTTTACTGTTAATGAAACTGGGGGGTTTTTCGCTTCCCCCTGGTCCTGTTCCCCCCAAATTCTGTTTCAGTGAATTTCTGTGCAAATTCACTGAAATTAATTTCTGAGTGTGTCAGCTCACCTCAGCAATGTGGAAGCTGATAGCCTTAGTGGCAGAAAAGTCCCAAGGTGGTGTTTGCAATGACCTGATAATGTCCTTAAGTAATAAGTAATTTGTTAATAAGTAACTTTGGTTTTAGAGTGGGAAGTAGCAGGGGATACATAGAGGCATTGCAGATTTATTTGCTCTTTGACTCTGCTCTATATTTAGTTTGCTCCACTTTTGGCATTGCACTTCCTAGCTGAAGACAAAGAACTTGAAATGTTAAAAGTGCAATTAAATCTTTTAAAAATACAGTTCTATATCTTAAGTTATTGAAGAGTTGTTCCAAACAAGATTGGTAAAATGCACAGCAGATATCTAGAGAGGGAGCAGAAACTGAAAATGAATATGAAGCAACGTGTGCAGTATTTTATTACATCTGGAACTTGGATTTCTGCTTTTTTCCTTTTAGTGCTCGGGAGCTAGAACTGGAAGACAGGCAGAGTCGACTGCAGCAAGAACTCCGTGAGAGGATGGCAGTAGAAGGTGAGAGCAAAAGGGAATATTTCATGGATTGTATGTGTGTATTTCTAGCCTTGTGTATGCTGATAGCTCTTGATATTCTGTAGATCATCTGAAGACAGATGAGGAGCTCTCGGAGGAGAAGAGGATTCTGAATGAAATGCTTGAAGTAGTGGAGCAGAGAGATTCCCTTGTGGCTCTCCTTGAGGAGCAACGGCTTCGAGAAAAAGAAGAAGACAAGGACCTGGAGGCAGTCATGCTTTCCAAAGGCTTCAGCTTGAACTGGTCCTGAGCTTAACACATTTACCTCTGCTGGTCTGCGTTGTCCAGTTGGCCTACTCTGAGTTTGCCAGAATTACATGGATAGGAAGATGTTGAAGGGGAAACCTCTGAAGGGTCCAACAGCATGCAGGGATTTGGTTTGAAGCACTCAGAAGCCTTTTGATAAGTGTGTTGATTCCAGAAGCTTAAGTTTTACATGTCTGCAAGCCAAGTTGAAGAAATGAGTTGAGACTGTGGAGTCTCCTTGAGGTCCTGTACGATGGACCATATTTTGTGTGTGGTAGGAGGGAGGGGGGAGTAATCCATGTGTGGGGAAGGAGGTTAAGGGAAGAAGTACCCTTAACTACATTGGATTTAAGGCAGTCCATTCCTTTCCCATTTTTACTACACCAGTTCTAATAAAAGGGAGGGAAGTGGCAACCTTTCCTGAAAAACCACAGCAGCCTGTAGCAGTGGAGTCAGCTGTCCAAGAGAGCTCCAGAAGCCCAGGGCAAGACCTTCTTTGCTTTAGTCTTCCTTCCCACCAAAGAAACCTGCAGTTGGTCCTCATGCATGGATATGAAGAAACACAAGACAGAGGAGATACTGCTATGTGTGATGGAACTCTCTGCCTCTTGGTTTTTGGAGAGAAGTGGGCATCAGTGGACTCTTTCCCTACCTTAGCCTCCTAAATCTTCTTGTGGGGAACAAGGGGAGCAGAAGAGAGAGGGAAGATGCCCATCTGCTTTGCTACACACTGGAGAGGCAGCTACTGCTGGCCTTAGTCTTCATGGCCACAGCTCAGAGGCTGGTGGGCTTCCTTGTTCTGTTTTTATTGTGACTGTTTTGACACTGGAAAATACTGCTGTGGGACAGTGGTAAGTGTGTGCTGGGGCAGGGGTGTTCCCAGGCAGCATTCCCTGGTTATTAGGCCCCCTAAAAGGGAGAAGCCCTTAAGTGACCGAACCACCATTAAGACTTTTCAGTGTTTTTATTTTTATTTTTTTCCTCTGTATTTTGTTTTTGCACATTGGAAACAAAGCTTAAGACCTGCCTGGGCCCTCAGTCACTTTGACCCTTTTATGTCAATTAACTTATTTTTTTAATACTTGAAAGAAGATTCATTTTTGTATCTTTTAGGAAAAAAATGGACGAGTGATGGGTGTGTGTGCCTGCTGCATCCTACAACTTCCACTTCAAAATTACTGGACGTTGTTACCTGTGGCTATTTATTAGTGTTCTTAATAATAATTTGATTGTTACACATATGTGATTGTGGAGGGAGTGTTTTAACTCTGTTAGAGAAAGACACTACTGCGGATTGGTCCCTGCTTCACAGCAAGGGCAGCCTTTATGTACCCATGGATGCATCCTGCCCTAGGAGTTTTCCTCTATGAAAAAAATCCTGTGCACTCATGGAGTTTAAGAATCTATTTGTGTTCTTAGCATCCTTTTCTTCCACATCCCACATTCTCTCTTTTGGTCTAACAAACCTATATTTATTTACATTTTACATTTTTATAAGAAGAAAGCCAAAACTGTGAGGTAGAAATATCCCATATGTCTCTTCCTCACTGAAAGAGGGGATCCTCACAGTCCTGATACAGTTTGAGGGATTTTCTTGAAAACAAAATCAGCACATTTCCTGCTACATCTATTGGAAGAAGCTCCTTTTGGCCCAGTTAGTGAATCTGCTGCTTTTCAGCCAGGAGGGCCCTGACCGTAACCACACGATAATTGATGAGCAGGATGTGCACTGAGCAGCTCAGCCCCGCTCCCTGTGGGACAGACTCCCTGGGCAAACGTGTCCTTAACCTATCCTGCAGAGCTGAAACAGCACCCTGCGCTGGGGATGTGTCCCATCCTTCACAGGATGTGTCCACAGGGTTTCCCTCCTTGGGATGCTGACTATGTTCTTTTCCTGTTCAAGAAGTACCAAGGCTGCTTTCTGAAGTCTCTGAGAACGTGTCCCTTTTCCCAAGCACATTTGTACAGCCTGCTGACTCTTCCAGCTGGAATTGACACTGCCGGTGCGAGGCACCCCAGCAGGGCTGAACATCCTTCAGTCTTTTGCCCTGGCACAGAAGTTTGCATGATTTCTTGCTGTTGGCTCTCTACCTCCTTCAGAGGGCTCTCCTGTAAGCCAAGGTCTATGATTTGAATTCACCTCTGACTTGGGAGAACGCCCAGGCTGAGGGAGAACGGGTAGGAGTGTCCATGGGGACTCTGAGCAGTGCTGGTTGCTAACTGTGGAAACCCGTGTTTTCCACCCAAAGTGTTCTCCCTTTATTCCACCTAAGGCATTACAAATTGAATCCAGATACTCGTGAAACCAAGCAGACAGACAGGCAGCTGCAGTGCTAGTTAATAACTGTGTTTAGCAAGTGGCACCTGCCATTTCAGCATTCCAGAGTGTTGGCTTTACCAGCAGGATGTCTAACAAAGAGAATTCCCTCCTGTTTGCTGGTGCAGGGCTGCTGCCCGAGTCAAACTGGCAATGGCAGTTTACACAGTCTGCATTTGAGGGGCCACTGGAAGCTGGAGTGCAGGAAGAGGGAAGAAAGGTAGAAAGTTTACTGTAAATTGTCTTGTGCAGAGAATTGACCTCAGTCCATTTTATAGTGCACTGGGTATATGGACCACATCTAACTTGTAACAAAAGGTCATTGAATGTGAGCTGTAGAACAGAAAAGAGTCCTGAAGGAGAAACACCAGATGGTTTCTTTTCCCTTTCATGCTGAGGGACATTGGCCGGATCTTTGCAATGCTGAAGAGTGAGATCACTTCAGGGTGTAATACCTTATTGCACAGAAAACCCACATATTCTAACCCTAAACTCTTTGGGTTGTGCTGAAGGCCTCCAGCAGCGGGAATGAAAACAAAGAGCTGACATCGCACACACAAATTGATCAAAAATACACAAAAGGGAATGTTAAAAGGCCTTTTTATATCAAAATGGTTGGAAAAGGCACAACTTGTTATTTGCTGTTCAGTTGCACTTTAAGAATATGACTTGCATATCAGATAGTGGGTTTTTTTACTCTGAATATTTTTAATTCAAATTTTGTATTTTTAAAGCTGAAGAAGGTTCTTGTGAGCACAAGATTCCTTATTTGTATCCGAATCCGAGCAGGATGTTCTAGCTCTTTGCGCTGCCCGCAGCGTGCACCCAGCCACGTGCATTCAATGACGTGTGTCCATTTCATTGTGAGGAGAGCCAAGGGACCTCAGCCCCCGAGACCTGGGCACACAAGGGTGGCTGTCCCCTGGTGACACGGTCCTGACCTGGGGCTGTGTCCATGTGTGAGGAGAGCCAAGGGACCCTCAGCTCCTGAGACCTGGGCACACAAGGGTGGCTGTCCCCTGGTGACACGGTCCTGACCTGGGGCTGTGTCCATGTGTGAGGAGAGCCAAGGGACCCTCAGCTCCTGAGACCTGGGCACACAAGGGTGGCTGTCCGCTGGTGACACGGTCCTGACCCGGGGCTGTGTCCATTTCACCTGTGAGGAGAGCCAAGGGGCCCTCAGCCCCCGAGACCTGGGCACACAAGGGAGGCTGTCCCCTGGTGACACGGTCCTGACCCGGGGCTGGCCACTTCGTCCTGGCAGCAGGTGCGAAGAGAGGCGAGCTGGAGCCCGAGCCTTGTTGGCTCTGAAATGGGCACACTGAGGATAGGGCAAGCCCTTCAGCCCCCTACAGGGAAGGGAGGGGAGCACCAGCTCCTGGAAGGAAAAGCCCAGGAGGTAAATGGAGATGGGGGAGTGAGGACTGCCAGAATTAATCTGCTGTTTTCACAGTACCAATTTTTTTTTAAACTGTTCTGTTCCTTTTAACCATATCTCATTAAAAGTCACAACTGGCTGTAAAATTCCAAGCTTCAGAGAACTAATGTGTGGGGAAGTGACAAGACATTTCAGCTCCAACTTTCAGACATATTCTTTCTTTCAGTTAACCAGTATCCCCTGGTCTCACTAGGGCATGTTATAAACTGCATTGCTGAACATATTTTAGAGCAAACCGCAAGTTTTAAAAGTCTGTCCTTCTCTCTCTGTCTCTGCATTTTCTGTAAATATTTGTTTGTATGTAAAGGCACCAGTGGATCCTTGGGCTACCCCCATGGTCAAGAATCTGAGTTTTGTGCAATGCCTAGGCCTCTGTTAGAACACGGTGCTTGCGTAGAGCTAGTCACCACATTTGTGTGCACTCTGGTGGGTTTTAATATTTTTATACATCCTAATCCTGAACGTGATGAAGTATTCTAAGTGGTCTAGACAGCATGATCTAGAGCAGCCGGCAGTTCCCTTTTGTGAGCAGCTGCACCTTGTTTGGTTAACATTCTTCTAAGATGAGTTTTCCATTAAGTGTTTACACCACACACCAGTGGATTGAGAGAGGTGTTGCGTTGTAAAATCTCCCGTGTGCAAACTGAAAAGCTGCAGTGGGAATTTCAGTTGTCACTGTCTGCAAGGAAGAGAGCTCTAAAGCATACTAAAAACCAGCCTGTATATAGTTGACAGAGAAAGAGATGGCTGGCTGTTGACCTTTGCAAAGTAACAGAGATGGGAAGCTTTCCAAAAGTTCCTGCTTTTGGATTGTCCAAGCCTGCTACCCTGCCTGTACGTGCCTGCTTGGCAGGGTGGCAGGCAGAGGAGGATGTCGCTGAAAGCAGGTGTGAAGGGGAGGATGCCGCGCTCTGATGGCATTGCAGTAATTTAAATACTCTGTATCTGTGGGTGCATGCGTGTGTGTGTGAAGTCTAATCCAGGCAAAAGGAGTTGCTTTGGCATCTGCCCTTTTGTGTGAACATGAACTCTGATATTCAGATTGTTCAAGGCTTTTACGGTTGGCATGTATGGAGCGTTAACAGAAAAGTGAATACCCTACCTGTACAAAACCAACTCTGTTCCAGCCTGTTTTCTTCTATTTGGTTGTGTTTTATCGTTTGTTTTTATGCACACTTGCTTCATTGGTGTTGAGATTTTAGCACCTCAGATGGCCAACTGAACTAAAAAAAAAAATAAAGTCATTAATTATTTTTTCTTTTTTGCTGGTGGCGCTATCATTTCTTTGCTCTGATGTCAGTTCCTTGGTTGATGATTGATGAGGACCTGAGAGGAGGTGATCTAGAGATGAATCTGGGTGTTAAAGTGCCTGGCTTCAATTACTCTTTTGCTGACTCACTCTCAGCTACTCTGAATTATGCAAAGAAATCAACAAACACCCCCAGTATCTGCATATTCTACAATGTTTCTTCACATTCTCCATGAAGTTACTATAAATAGTCAAGAAGGGATGAAGATAATATAAATTGGGCTGCAGAAACTAGGATTTCATTTTTGTAGCTGAAGCTCTCTTCCTCAGGCTGCAGTACGAGCCTGAACATCCAATGCTGGTGTAGCAGCACTGAATAAAATATGGGGAGAATGACATTAATGTCTCTGGTTTTTTTGTTTTTTTTTTTAAGAAGCAGAAGTTTTACAAAGGATGATAGGGGAAATCCCAGCCGGGGAATTCCCAAACAATGTGTTTTATGTGATTTATTTTCTTGCCCACTCAACCATTTCCAAAAACAAAGGATAAACTCTGGTGTTCCTATGGTGGCGTGATGAAAGGAAACCTATTGCTGCAGCAGGAGAGAGGACACGCCTTGGATTTCCCCTTGCCTGGAGGCCGGGTGAGCAGACTGTGCTGCAGGTGGCAGGAGTGACAGTTCTCTCGCTGCCTCATTTGTGCAGCTCAGCAGGGCAGCAGCTCCTTGAGTATGTCTCAAACCTTACAAGTCTTCCTGGTCTTTTGGTCCCTTCTCCCCCATCATAGTGGGAATAAAAATAGTAGTAGGAGAAAGCGGTGTTTTCCCAGGGATGGGGTTTTTTTTTCTGCTGTCAAAAGACCAGTCCATGAGGATTTCTCACTTGATGCCAGAAGAAAAATGGAATGTCTGGAAAGTGACTGCTGGATGGACTGGGACACAGGAGGTTGGCTCGCATCCATAGTCTTCCAGCATGGCTTTTTAAAGTTACATTGCAAATTTGTTAGTCCTCAATCCCGATTAGGAACAAAGACGTTCTGCTGTTTTAGCAACTGTGGATGGAACAAGGGGCCTAGGAAGAGCTGTATCTGTTGCTAGCTCGGGCAAAACCTATGCTGGCCCTTGGAGTGCTCCTGCACAGATTAGCTGCACAATTGCACCAGTTTCAGACTCTCTAACAAGTAAACCCCATCCAGGTGGCAGCTGCTGCTTTCCTTTCCCCTCGATAATGAAAGCAGCCTTCAGAAGCCTCCGAGCCTTTCCACAGGTGGCATTCCATGCCCAGGAAGCTGCGTGTTCGCCTTGGCACAGAACCACAGCCCCTTCCGCGCAGAGGTGAGGAGCAGCACGGGAGTTACCGGGGTGGGAGGAATGTTCCCTCGGCTCAGGGGGTTCATTAACAAGTGTGCAGAGCCTCTTTCTGGCAGCTGCAGATATATTTTATCTTACACAGCCCTCCTGGCTGCACTCGGCCTGGCTAAAGACAATGAATGTAACTTGTCAGGAGGAATAACTAAGGGAAAGTCATGCCTCCAACCCCCTGCCATTCTGGCTTCCCTCATGTTATGTTTTTTTTGTTTTAAAAGTCCTCACCATCAGTGCTGTGGCAGCAATTAAAAATTGCTGTCTACATCAGCCACTGCATTTTTAAGTCACACATATTGGAGAGTGCAAACCTGATCCTGTAAGGATTCCACCTGGCCACACATCTCTTAAGAATTCCAGCAGGTCCTGAGTGTATCTTCCTGCTTTAAATCCTAAGCATCAGAAAAATGACCCTGTAGTGGGTGAAAGCAAAAGTGCTGGCATGTGGCTGCATGTCCTCCTGGAGCCACAGGGAAGAAGGGGCCTCATGCTTCAATATTTTATAAATATTACTTGAGGGATATAATGAAGAGTTGCCTCCTTCCTTAGCCTGCATCTTTTTACAAGCACTCAAAATAAGGAACAAAAAAAAAACCCTGCTCCAGAAAGCAGTTCTGGAAAAAGTGCTATTTTGTCTTGGCACCTTGGGAACAGTGTGAATGCCTGTGGATATCAGGAAAGTGGATAAACTAGTATTTCCTAACCCGCTGAGTGCATGGTGCTTTTCTGCATGTCTGCGGTGCAGAAATCACATGGCTTTCTGTAAGCAAGAGATAACATCTCTTTTTGTTGTTCACATGTTCTATATAAATATATAATCCATATTAGTCAGATACCAGAAATAAGAGGATATAAAAACCCTCACAGTGGTTTCTCAAAAAAACAAACACACTTTGGGCAGAAGGGAGAGAGGGGGACAGCGCTGCTTGGGGCAGTGCTGACTTTGCAGGACAAAGCTAAACAATTTGAGGAAACAGAAACTTCTCTTCAGTTCCTTGAAATTTACATCTTTGCGTGACTTTTTTTTACCCAGCGCCATTCCCAGCGGGAAGCCAAAATGACTCAAACCTGAATCAGAATTGGCTCAGTCTGTTTTGTAGAATCGCAGATTAAAAAGCTTTAAAAAGCACCATAAGGTCAGGAACCCTCGGCACACCCTGTGGGGTCATCCGAAGCCTGAACGTAGCACTGGAACCGTGACTGGGCATGTTAGGAAGGAAAGTGTGTCAGGAAGGACACCTGTACTGAACACCAGCTGAGCATTGTTCTGAACAGAGCCGTGTTGAAGTGTAAAGCTGTATTAAGTAGTAATTTGTTGAAGTAGGACTGTATTACTAGACGTGAAAGGAGGCTGTAGCAAGGTGAGGCCTGGCCTCTTCTCCCAGGCAGCAAGTGACAGGATGAGAGCACAAAGTTCTAAACCGCACCAGGGGAGGTTTGGGTTGGACATCGGGAATAATTTCTTCACAGAAAGGTGATTAGATGGAAATGGGCTGCCCAGGGAGGTGGTGGACTCGCTGTCCCTGGAGGTGTTTAAGGAAGACTGGATGTGGCACTGAGTGCCATGGTCTGGTTGGCAAGGTGGTGCTTGGCCACAGGTTGGAGCCGACGGTCTCAGAGGTCTTTTCCAACCTAACCGGTTCTGTGGTTCCGTGATTTTTAAGCCCATAAAACTGCATTTATATGGCGGGGAGAGAAGCGGCTGTAGATGCGGCAGCCTTTGGCCCAGCAGCAGCAGGTCCCGTGAGGGATCCCGACGGAGGACCGCGCTGCGGGCCATTCCCGGCCCTCACGCCC